>NC_041383.1:672602691-672680549 GCF_002162155.2 Triticum dicoccoides | reverse complement strand
TGGGTGAGTGGGCGACGGCGCAGGGAGGGAACGAGGGAGAGTGGGGATCGTGGGGGATGTGGGGCGACCGAGTTAGGGTTAGCGAGGGAGTGGGGGGGCTAAGGAGGCCCGGCTGGCCTGGTGGGTCGGCCAGTGCGGCGGCCAGCTGGGCCGTTCGGCCCAGCGTGGGGGGCGGGGGGTTGTTTCTTCTTCTTTTTTTTTACATTTAAATTTTTTTACTTTTTGGTTTACCATTTTTAGTCTCAGTTTTGCATTTTCTTTTAGTACCATATGAGTTTTGTTTTGAACAAAACTTGGCACATAAATCTAACACAATACCTTGAGATGGAATAAAGAGTTTGGGGTCAAGAGGAGTTGTCTAATTATTTTTAGAAACTTCAAAAGGCCAAATTTTAAATGCTGCTGGACCACTAAATAATTTCCAGGAGCACTTTCGGAATCCAAAGGAGGTTGGTTCCAACATGACAAATACCTAGGGATTATTTGCCACACTTTGAACATTTTATTTTTCAGGTTTGGCAAATATGAATTTTTTTATTTTAGATTAAAATTTGAATTTGAACTGTGATTTGGATCAAGTGAAGATTAGCAACAGTAACATGATGACATGACACCAATAACAGGGGATTACTGTAGCATGACACTGGGGGTGTCACAAAAGTAAAAGGGTGCATCATTACCAGGCACCTGGGTTAAATACCAAAAAGCAAAAACCCTCTAAAGGGCATGGACCGTACTGGAGGGATGGCTCAATGGACCCTGCAAAATTCATAGTATAGAGGGCGCCACTCCAACTCATAGCCTTAGAGCATGTTGGATACTATGGCAGGTGGCCAAAAGTGGCGAAGAGCTTCTAGCTCCAGAGCACCAGCCCAGCAATACCAGTATGGTATTAACAGTCTTTGAAACTTTCGCATCAAATAATATGCGGAAACGAACACTCCGCAGCCTTACCGAAGTCCACCAGGTAGCAACAATAAATCAATGGAGTGACACGGCTATTACCTTTAACGCCAGTGACGAACCTAAATTCCGAACAGCCCGAGCACCAGCCGCATTGGTCCTTAGTCGAATAGTGGACGACTTTCGCCTTACCAAGGTACTCATGGATGGCGGCAGCGGATTAAACCTCATTTACGAGGAAACCCTTCGAAAAATGGAAATAGACTGGAACCGCATTGAGCAAAGTAGCATAACCTTTAGAGGAATAATCCCTAGTCGGGAAGCATGATGTACAGGAAAAATCACACTGGATGTGGTGTTCGGCACGCGGATAATTATAGGTTCGAGGAGGTCACATTCCAAGTGGCCCCGTTCAGCAGCGGATACCACGCTCTATTAGGGCAAGAGACATTCACAATTTTTCAAGCTATACCCCATTACGGGCACATGAAGCTCAAAATGCCCAGACCCAACGGAATCATCACTCTTGCTAGTGACCCGGACATAGCACTCCACGCCGAAAATAAAACAGCCACACTTGCCCTTGAGGCACTATCCAAAGCCCTAGCGGCCGAGGAACTCACTGCACTGCGCTCCACGGTGAACAGGGACGATGTGATACTCGATAAGAGATCCAAGTCCACCTCTTTTAAACCGGCAGACGAAATAGTCAAATTCCAAGCCCATCCAACGGACCCTACAAAAACGGCCTCCATCGGGGCACAATTAAACCCTGATGTAGACATTGCAGTACGAGAATTCCTACGCGAAAATTGGGACATCTTTGCCTGGCACCCTTCAGACATGCCAGGAATCCCACGCCGGTTGGCCGAGCACAGCCTAAATATCCTAAAAGGATTCAAGCCAGTCAAACAAGCTCTTCGGCGTTTCTCTGAACCTAAGAGACAAGCCATGGGAGAGGAGCTAGCCAAACTATTGGAGGCCGGATTCATTAGAGATATAAAACATCCGGACTGGCTAGAAAACCTGGTAATGGTACCAAAGAAGGACAAATCCTGGCGCCTGTGTGTTGATTTCAAGGACCTTAACAAGGCTTGCCCAAAGGATCCCTTCCCCCTTCCCCGCATCGATCAAATTATCGACGCTACCACAGGACACGATTCATTGTGCTTCCTCGATGCATACTCCGGCTACCACCAAATTAAGATGGTAGAGCCGGACCAAGCCGCAACGGCATGCATCACTCCATACGGCCCATTCTGCTTCAACACAATGCCCTTCGGGCTCAAAAACGTCGGCGCAACATATCAGCGCATGATTCAGACATGTCTGGCAAACCAGATCGGCAAAACAATGGAGGCATATGTAGATGATGTGGTCGTCAAATCCAAGCATGTTGAAACTCTAGTAGACGACTTGAGGCTCACATTCGACAATCTCCGAGCATATGACATTAAGATCAACCCGGAAAAATGCGTTTTCGGCGTACCAGCCAGAAAGCTCTTGGGCTTCATTGTATCCGGTAGAGGAATTGAAGCAAACCCAGCCAAGATCCAAGCTCTGTCACAATTGGATATCCCAAAAGACCTCAAACAAATACAAAAATTGACTGGATGTGTGGCGGCTCTAAGCCGCTTTATCTCCCGCTTAGGAGAAAAGGCATTACCCCTTTATCGCCTCCTGCGGCGCACCGAACGCTTCGAGTGGACGGATGCCGCCACGGCCGGACTCAAAGAAATCAAAGCCATATTGGCAACAAATCCGGTCCTAGCCGCGCCCAACATGGGCGAACCAATGCTATTATACATCACGGCAACCCATCAAGTTGTAAGTGCGGTGCTCGTTGTCGAACAAGAAACGGACGGACACAAGTTCCCTCTCCAAAAACCAGTTTACTACGTGTCCACTGTCCTAACTCCATGCAAGTCACGATACCCGCATTATCAAAATATAGCATACGCGGTGTTCATGGCATCCCGGAAGCTGCGACACTACTTCCAAGAGTGTTTGATAACAGTAGCCTCCGAAGTACCTCTTAATGACATTATAAACAACCGCGACGCAACGGGCCGGATTGCCAAATGGGCCATCGAGCTCCTCCCGTTCGACATAACCTACAAGCCATGGCGAGCTATTAAGTCGCAAGTTTTGGCCGACTTTGTCGCCGAATGGACTGAAGCCGAACTCCCTAAAGAGTACGGCGCATATTCCAACTGGATCATGCACTTCGACAGCTCCAAAATGTTGGCTGGCCTGGGGGCTAGCGTCGTTCTAACGTCCCCAACTGGAGATATAGTCCAATACGTACTTCAGATAATGTACACGGACTCCAACAACGCAGCTGAATACGAGGCCCTTCTACATGGTCTTCGGATGGCAGTCTCCATGGGCATTCAGCGCCTAGAGATCCGCGGGGATTCAAACCTCGCGATATCCCAAATAAATGGAGACTTTGATGCCAAGGATTCGAAAATGGCAGCTTATCGCAACGCCGTCCTAAAAATGTCAGCTCGGTTTGAGGGGCTCGAATTTCACCATATAGCCCGGGAGAACAACCAGGCAGCAGATGTGTTGGCACGCATTGGCGCAAAGCGCGATGCCGTCCCTCCCAACATCTTCCTAGAGAGGCTTTTCAAGACATCCGTATTATGGAAGGGAGAGTTCGGAAATAACATCCCGGACTCAACCACACTACCCCACACCGAACATTCTGACATAGTTGGTGGTTCTGCCAACGAAATAACACCGTCAGCCCACACAATAATGGCAGTCATTGCCACGTGGAGAGAACCATTCCTAGCCTACCTAAATAGGCAGGAACTTCCCGAGGACCAAAACGAGGCCCGCTGCATAGTGCGGCGATCTAAAGCCTATAAGGTCCATGAGGGAGAGCTTTATAAGAAAAGCACAACCGGAGTCCTTCAAAGGTGTATCTCTGAAGAGGAAGGGCGGAATCTTCTGGCTGAAATTCATGCCGGACTCGGCGAGCACCACGCCGCAGCCCGGGCCCTTGTAGGCAAGGCCTTCCGTACAGGATTTTATTGGCCGACGGCCCGGGCAGATGCTCAGGACTTGGTCCAACGATGCGTCGGATGCCAGTTCTTTGCTAATCAAAGCCACATGCCACCTACTGCCCTCAAAACTATACCCATCACCTGGCCGTTCGCGGTCTGGGGGCTTGATATGGTTGGACCCCTTAAAGGAGGAACCCACAAGCAAAAATACCTATTGGTCATGGTGGATAAATTCACCAAATGGATAGAGGCAAAGCCAGTTAAGACGGCCGAATCCGGACCGGTGATAGACTTCATATCAGGGTAGTACACCGTTACGGCGTCCCCCATAGCATCATCACTGATAATGGCACGAACTTCACGGCCGACGAGGTCAAACTCTGATGCAAAAACATGGGCATCAAGCTCGACTATGCTTCAGTCTATCACCCTCAAACTAACGGTCAAGTCGAGTGAGCAAATGGTCTAATCATGAGCGGCATTAAACCCAGACTAGTGCGGTCCCTCAAGGAATCTAATACGCACTGGGTAGAGGAGTTCGACTCCGTACTCTGGGGGCTGCGGACCACGCCGAATTGCACTACCGGATTCACAGCATTTTTATGGTGTACGGCGCAGAGGCAGTTTTGCCCTGCGACATAATTCATGACTCACCTCGCGTGAGCATGTACGAAGAAAGAGAAGCCGAGCTCGATCGGCAGGACAGTTTGGACACCTTGGAGGAGGAGCGCGACGTGGCAAAAGCCCGTTCCGCATTCTATCAACAGCAAGCTCGAAGATACCAAAGCAGAGAAGTATCGGCCAAAGCTTACAATGTTGGCGAATTAGTTCTATGCCTGCTGGACAAGAAAAAGGACAAACTCAAGCCCAAATGGGAGGGTCCCTTCATCATCGACCAAGTCCTGACCGATGGAGCGTACCGTCTGCGGAACGCATCGGATAACCGACTTGAGCCGAACCCATGGAACGCAGCCCGTCTCCGAAGATTCTACGCCTAGCGCCAGACTCTGAGTTCGTCTCCTTCCTCCGTCTATATTTTGTACTTTAACTGTCTTTTATTTCTCTCCTTCTCCCTCCTTTTTTCTGAAGCCGTTGGAGGCTCGTTTGCGCACTGTTTGCACACACTTGACGCGTTACCCGTGCTCAGTATACCTGGGGGCTTCTTAACAGAAGCTTATTTATACGGGCTTTATGCCCAACACATGTCTCACACTTCCGCATGTACCTTTTATTCACCATTATATGCATCGATATGACTTAAGTTTTGGCCAAGCTGGGTTGCCTGGCTCTTGTGCTTACCCCTACGTTCCTGATCGTTCGGCTAGGTGGTAAAGGGAGCACCTCTGTGATTGTTACCGCCGGGTCAGCCGGACGTGTACCTCAGACTGGGTGAAGCCGAAAGCTAGCGTTCTTAAGGGAATATTCGATCGGTGAACTAAAGGATGATTTCTTAGTTATTCATTTATCTGCCCCCAGATGTTTTTCTGCTTTTTTCGCAGTCCGGACATGCACTTTAGGGCATGCCTCCCAGGGAAAGGAACCCCTAACGGAACTATTCTCCCTGGAAGATGTTTCTTACTAACCATGTAATATAACATAACTAGTTGGGCACTTGTTTGATAAAGCACTCATGGCCCCTATGCCTGGTCTCCACGCATGCCCCGGTTCTTACATAACTGCGAGGGTATTCGGACACACTCCGGACTGTCGGGTCCCGAGGTTGAAGCGAAAAGGTCCGCTACGACAAACGATCTACAATCCGGCTAGAAGGCATTTTACATGTCATTTTAAATTACATAGTCAAATTGACTGATTGTATTCCTCTTCAATACCATCTAATAAGCTGTCTAGTTTACAGTCCCGCTGGGAATACTTTGCGGCCAACTCTACTTGGCCGTACATTAAGCTCACAGGGATCTCCTTCCCATCGGGCCCCACAGGTCCAACCTCGGCCATGTGGTTTGGGTCAGCCTTCGTGTATCGCGTCTTCACCATGGCCCAGGCCTCCCTGGCGCCTTGACGGCAGGCCGATATCTTCCATAGCCGGAAGCGCCGACATGCTCCCTGAAGCCTCTCCGCAAGATCTCCAAGGCCTTCGGATAGGGAGATGGATGGCCACAAGGCCTGGGCGACGCCTCTCATCACCTGCCGAACTCGTTCATGCAGTTGCAGAAGCTCGGGAAGTAGGTCACCCGTTGAACCGGGCATTTCCCCTGCAGGACGACCTGTGAGCATACCTACAGACATATTTCTGTTAGTCGACTTCCTCGCCGAACTATTCTTTTCAAAAGTTCGCTCAAGCACTTACTATAAATGCCGCGACGAAGCCGCCGATTCTCCTTAACAGAGTCAGACAGCTGGGCTCGAACATCCTTTAGTTCCTCACCCAGCTGGGTGTTGGCATCTTGGAGATTATTTTTCTCTTGCCTCACCCTTGTAAGCACATTCTCGCTGGCCTTTAACCGGCGCAGGAGTTGTTGCTTGTCCGGATCTAGTCCGGCGCCATCTGCAATATTATTGTTAGACTTATACACACGTCGCACTTCACAAACTACTTATCTTTCAAAGTATATATTACCGGAGGGGTTCTCTGTGGCTCCCCCTGTGGCAGCTAGTGCGGCCTCAAGCTGGGCCTTGCACTCTTCAAGCTCCTGAGACAGTCGGGTATTCTTTTTCGTAAGATCCTGCATAACAAATGATCCT
Source organism: Triticum dicoccoides (assembly GCF_002162155.2). Lineage (NCBI taxonomy): Eukaryota > Viridiplantae > Streptophyta > Magnoliopsida > Poales > Poaceae > Triticum > Triticum dicoccoides. Next base: position 672,673,929 of record NC_041383.1, on the reverse strand, counting down.
TAAATCAGTTCTCCTAACTATTTTAAGTCTCGGGGGCTACTGGCATATATAACTGTCAAATATCCTCACCTGTATGTCCTTTACATACTGCTCCGTGGCTCTGGCTAGACCATCTTGAGCGGCACGGAGGTGCGCGTCTCCCAAATTGAAGGCATTCAATGCCTCTTGGGAGAAACATGCGTCACGAAGAACTGTCCAGCGGCGCCTGTGATTCATGGCACTCTCCACCTCGGAGTTGGTGGCGGACAATCTATCGGCATCCTTTTTCAGAGGAGCATCCGACACACGCCTCGTATTCACCTCCGCTTTCGGACCCGGCGTTGGAGCCTGGCTGGCGGAGGCTCGATTGGCCATCTCTCCGGACATAGTCCGGCGAGAACTCTTTTTCCTAAAAGGAGCACCAGCGTTAATATACCTTCCTGGAATCAATCCCGGGAATATGGTGACACGCCTTACCATTGCGGCGGCGTTTCAATCCGGACCGCACTTCTTTTTAGCCTGCGTGGCCGTGCTGCCCCTTGTTGGCTAGCCGCCGCGGGCTCGGCCTCCTGCCTCGAAGGCACCCCCTGCGAAACACCATTGATATAGTGATCAAAAATAAGCATGGATGGGTCATTATCAAAGTACTGGGGCTTTGGTCTCAGTTACCTATGAGGCTGGAAGTATTCCGGGGTAATCGGCCGTAATGGCAACCAAGGCATTATCGATGCTTAATTGGTGAAATACCCCATCAATCAGCTCCACCAATATGTCCGGATCCTCTTGGGAGGCCGGATCGAGGAACCATTCCAGATCCTCGGGTTGTGGAGGTGGTCTGTTTATATCTTTTACGGCCTGGCGCAGCTCCTGCGTCGAAATCACAAAATGAGATATCTAACCATGGGAGTACGGATCGGATGTGCAAAAAAGGAAATGTCCGCTTACCCAGCTTCGAGGATTGTTCATAGAAAATCCGTTCAATGGACTAACACGGACAAAATCCTCCTCTTCCCCCTTGTACAGTGCGGAAAAGATCTTCACCAGATCGGCGACCGATCCCGGCCCCGTACGGCCGTGACGGATGGCATCGTCCTCCCCATTGAAATCCCACATGAGGTGGCCCCTATACTGGAGCGGTTGCACCCCCTGCATAATGCAGGTGGCCATGACACCGATCATGGTCAGTCCGGAATGAGATAGCAACCTTATTCGGCTCATCAGGTAAGGGATGTCCCTGTCGTTTTCCCTCTGGGGGCTCCGTGGACGCCAACTTAGGCGTTTCTTCAAGGGAGCATTACTGAACTCCGGGAGGCCGATCCGAACGGGATCCGGTAGCGGCGCGTCTTCTATATAAAACCATTCCGAAGGCCAGTCTTCGGACGCCTTCTTCGCGGTTCCGGATAGATATCCGGTCCCGGCGATGCACCATAGCTCGGCTCCGCCCACTTGATATATTGACCCCTCATGAGAATGGGGCACGAGGCAGAATAATCTCTTCCATAGCGCAAAATGAGCCTCGACGCCCAAGAATAGTTCGCAAAGGGCCACGAAGCCCGCGATGTGTAGAATGGATGCAGGCGTAAGGTGGTGCAGCTGGATGCCGTAGAACTCCAGGAGCCCCCGGAGAAACGGATGTATTGGAAATCCGAGTCCTCATATCAGATAAGAGACAAAGCATACCCGCTCTCCTTTGGAAGGATCGGGGACGCTCTCCGCTTGCTTTCCGCCCTTATAGGTGGCGAGTCCGGCTCGAACTGGAACCATGAAGGCTGGGGGAAAAAATCCCTTGGTTTGGAGCGTCACTAGCTTTCTATGCGGGACTGCGCATCTCTCCCAATCCCCAGGCTGGGTGCTGGGAGCGCGAGAGGAGGAGCCGCGTCGACTGTCCATGATGGAATGGATTTTTTGTCAGAGGCACTCTGATGAAAGCTTGCGGAGGGGGGATGGTGTGATTCGGATCTAGATCCTCGTCTCTTTTTATAGGCGGCTCATTTGCGCAGCTAGGGGGGAAAGTGTAAAAATACCCTGGCTTTTCGCATTCGTTCGACACGTGGAAGATTGCCATTATTGGGCGTGGAAGCCAAGGAGCGCAGCATTTATCAGAAGCCGGACACTATTCGACAAGTTTATGGAATTTGGAGAAGAACCCGCCTCGCAATGCCGAAGACAATCTACGCGCCGGACTCGTCGTCATTGAAGCCTGGTTCGGGGGCTACTGAGGGAGTCCCGGATTAGGGGGTGTCCGGATAGCCGAACTATCATCGTTGGTCGGACTCCTGGACTATGAAGATACAAGATTGAAGACTTCGTCCCGTGTCTGGATGGGACTTTCCTTGGCGTGGAAGGCAAGCTTGGCGATACGCATATGTAGATCTCCTACCATTGTAACCGACTCTGTGTAACCCTAACCCTCTCCTGTGTCTATATAAACCGGAGGGTTTTAGTCCGTAGGAAGAACAACAATCATACCATAGGCTAGCTTCTAGGGTTTAGCCTCTTTGATCTCGTGGTAGATCTACTCTTGTACTACCCATATCATCAATATTAATCAAGCAGGAGTAGGGTTTTACCTCCATCGAGAGGGCCCGAACCTGGGTAAAAACATCATGTCCCTTGTCTCCTGTTACCATCCGCCTAGACGCACAGTTCGGGACCCCCTACCCGAGATCCGTCGGTTTTGACACCCACAATGGCACTCTCATTGTCACAGTAGAGAGGCACATTCTTCATGTTGATGTTGTAGTCCTTGAGAGTTTGCTTCATCCATAGTAATTGAGCACAGCAAGAACCAGCAGCATTGTACTCAGCTTCAGCAGTAGACAGTGATACGTAGTTCTGTTTCTTCGAGGACCAACAGACCAAAGATCGTCCGAGGAAATAACAAGTGCCAGATGTTGACTTGCGGTCCACACGATCACCAGCATAGTCAGAGTCAGAATATCCAATGAGATCAAAAGTAGAGCCCTTGGGGTACCATAATCCTAGTGTTGGTGTGTGAGCTAGATATCGAAGAATATGTTTCACAGCCTTATGGTGTGATTCCTTCGGTGTTGCTTGAAATCGGGCACACATGCAAACACTAAGCATTATATCTGGCCTAGATGCACATAAGTACAATAAAGAGCCAATCATGGAGCGGTATACCTTGTGATCGAAGTCAATACCATTTTCATCAGTGCATAGATGGCCATTTGTGGGCATAGGAATTTTGACTCCTTTGCAATCTTGCATGCTGAGTTTCCTCAGAACTTCCTTGAGGTATTTCTCCTGAGATATGAATATGCCATTGTGCTGTTGACGAATTTGAAGACCTAAAAAGAATTTCAAATCTCCCATCATAGACATTTGATATTCTTCACTCATCATATAGGCAAATTCATCACTATAACGTTGGTCAGTACAGCCAAAGATAATATCATCAACGTATATTTGGCACACAAATAGTTCACCATCAAAAGATTTAGTAAAGAGAGTAGGGTCGAGTGAACCGGGTGTGAAGCCATTCTTCATGAAGAATTCCTTCAAAGTATCAGTCTGAAGACTTTGTTAGGATTCTTTGGATCTTCAAAACCTGGGGGTTGAGCAACATATACTTCTTCCTCAAGCTTACCATTGAGGAATGCACTTTTCACATCCATTTGTTGTAAGATAATATTATGATGGTTAGCATAAGCAAGTGATATGCGAATAGCCTCAAGTCTAGCAACAGGTGCAAAAGTTTCATCGAAATCAATTCCTTCAACCTGTGTGTAGCCATGAGCTACAAGTCGTGCCTTATTCCTCACCACAAGGCCATTTTCATCTTGCTTGCTGCGGTAGATCCATTTTGTGCTGATGATATTATACTTGCGAGGATCTGGACATTTGACCAGTTCCCAGACATTATTAAGCTCGAACTGATGTAATTCTTCTTGCATGGCCTGAACCCACTCAGGCTCCAGAAATGCTTCATCTACCTTAGTGGGCTCTGTGATAGAGACAAAAGCATAGTGCCCACAAAAGTTAGATAAATGTGAAGCTTTTGAGCGTGTGAGAGGACCTGGTGCTTCAATGTCATCGATGATCTTTTCAACGTGCACTTCTTTTGCAACACGAGGATGAGCTGGTTGTCGTTGAGGAATTTGATCAGCATTTTCTTCAGCATTTTCCTCAGGTACATCAGCTCGACGATCTTCGCGCTCTGGAATGAATTCTTCGGTAGGAATGACATCCTCAGTAGCCTTGAACTTGATAGAATCCTCAGGTGTTGGTTCATCTATCACAGAAGGTAGGTGCTCTCTTTGCTAGCCATTAGTTTCATCGAACTGCACATCTACAGTTTCAACAATCTTGTGAAGAGTGATGTTGAAGACTTTGTAGGTGTGCGAGTCCTTTCCGTAACCAAGCATAAAACCTTCATGTGCTTTCGGTGCAAATTTAGCATTGTGATGAGGATCTCTAATCCAACATTTAGCACCGAAGACTTTGAAATAACTCACATTGGGTTTCTTGTCAGTGAGGAGTTCATAGGCGGTCTTCTTGAAGAATTTGTGAAGATATACTATGTTGATGATGTGGCACGCGGTATCAATTGCATCAATCCAAAAAGGATGAGGCATTTTGTATTCATCAAGCATAGTGCGAGCCATCTCAACAAGAGTTCTGTTCTTGCGCTCCACGACGCAATTTTGCTGAGGAGTATAAGGAGCAGATAACTCATGAGTAATACCAAGTTCATCAAGATAGTCATTAAGACCGGAATTCTTGAACTCAGTTCCATTGTCACTCCTGATGTGCTTGATCTTCACACCGAAGTTGGTTGAAGCCCTCGAGGAAAAACGTTTGAAGACTTCCTGCACTTCATGTTTGTAAGTAACAATGTGTACCCATGTGTAACGAGAGTAATCATCAACAATAACAAAGCCATATAGAGATGCATCATTAGTCATAGCAGAATAATGATTAGGACCAAAGAGATCCATGTGAAGCAATTCGAATGGTCGAGTGGTGGTCATGATAGTCTTTGTTGGATGCTTGGCCTTAGTCATCTTCCCAGCTTCACAGGCACCACACAAGTGATCCTTGAGGAATTTGACATTCTCAATGCCAATGACATGCTTCTTCTTCGCAAGCGTGTGCAAATTCCTCATGCCTGTGTGACCAAGTCGTCGATGCCATAGCCAGCCTTCTGAAGCTTTTGCAAGTAAGCACACGGCAGGTTGTGGTCCTGTAGAGAAATCAACAATGTACAAGTCTCCTCTCCTAAAGCCTTCGAAGACTTTGGAATCGTCAGCTTCCATGATCACAACACAATGATACTTGCCAAAGACAACAACCATATCAAGATCACAAAGCATTGAGACAGACATGAGGTTGTATCCTAAGGACTCGACAAGCATGACTTTGTCCATGTGTCGATCCTTAGAGATCGCAACCTTACCTAGACCCAATACCTGACTTTTGCCTTTGTCAGCGAAGATGATATGCTTCAGATGTGATGGAGTTAAGGGAGCATCCATCAATAGATTCTTGTCACCAGTCATGTGATTTGTACATCCACTATCGAGGACCCACTCATTTGCTTTGGGTTGATCATCCTGCAGATGAATTAGTGCAGCTTACAAACTCATATACTTCATCAGTGAAGAATATGACATCAGTATCATCAGTTCAATTTCATCAAGTAATTTGATCAGATAATCAGTATGAGGACGGGTGAAATGAAAGTTCATTTCATCATGATTCGCCTGCGTCCTTTCAGGCAATGTTCAGGTCTCCAGCAAATTCTTCAGTCATTTTGAGCACGACTGGAGACCTAACCCTGCATAAGAGATTAGTTCTTTTTCCTCACCACCCACATCTGGAGGGGTGGCAAAGAATTCATCACTCTGCGAAAAAGGTGGCATGGACGCCAGTCCACTTCGCTTCACATAAGAGGGGTTAGGGTAAGCATATGAAAAAGCAGAGAAATTCTTCGAGGACTTATGAACATAATGATTTGAAGAATAATGCACATATTCGTAGCCCTTAGCTCTACCCTGCGAAACAGAGTTGTTAGCACGATGATGTTCATAGGAGGATTTTGATCCTTTTGAGGAATTTGATCCATGTGAGGAATTTGGTCCGTATGAGGACTTGGATCCATATGAAGAATTTGGTCCATATGAAGAGTTTGATCAGGGGTTCCTATTCTTCACTGGTGGTGTCATGAGGACATTCACCTGAAGACTTTCAACATAACTTTTGGGAACCCAGATTTTCTTCATAGGGGAACCGTTCTTGCAGTTAGTACCAACATATCTAGCAAATACTTCACCATTCTGATTTTTGAATAGTTTATAGTTGGAGTCAAATGACTCATCAGAAGAATGAGGAGATTCACATGTAAAGCCACATAAGTTAGATGGATCAACTGGAGATCCCTTTGCAGCAACCCATGAGGTTTTGGGGTACTGCTCAGGCTTCCAATATGTTCCATCAGCATTGAGTTTCTTCTCAAAGGCAATACCCTCTTTCCTAGGGTTTCTGATGAGGATCTGCTTTTTAAGCACATCACAAAGAGTCTGATGCCCTTTGAGACTTTTGTACATGCCTGTCATATATAATTCCTTCAGCCCTGCATCGTCAGTGATACTAGCAATGTCCTCAGATGAGGAATTAGTGATAGCAGAGGCAGGTGAAGAATTTGTAACATTTGAAGCATTTGAACATTCAGGTGAAGAATTAGCAGATTCAAGTTCAATGCACTTTAAGCATGGAGGATCAAATTCTTCCTGAGTAGCGCTGATTTGTTGAGCAAGTAATGAATCGCGCTCCTTCTGAAGATCTTCATAACACACTCTTAGCTCCTCAAGATCTTGCTTTCTTTGAAGAAATTCATAAAAAAGCTTCTCGTGATCAGTTAAGAGGGTTTTATGATGACTTTGAAGGTTGTCAAACTTAGACTGAAGTCTCTGAAGATTTTCAGTTAAGTCTTTAGTGCGGTCCATTTCATCACCCAACATATCATCACTTTTGTCTAGCATGTTTTGAAGTTTTTCAATAGCCTTTTGTTGTTTCACAGCAATCTTAGCAAGTTTGGAGTATCTAGGCTTAAGATTTTCATCAGATTCATCCTCACTTGATTCAGAGGAGGGGTATTTAGTTACCTTGGCAGCCTTTGCCATGAAGCAATAGGTGGGAGCGTAGTTGTCATTGCCTTCATCAGCGTTGTTGGTGTTGCCATTTTCTTCAGAGTTGAAGATAGACTTGCTGACAAATGCGGTAGCAAGAGCTAGACTTGCCACACCTGACTCAGACTCCTCGGATGCCTCCTCTTCCTCATTATCCTCAGATTCAGCCTCAGAATCCATTTCCTTGTCAATGAATGCCCGAGCCTTCTTGGAGCTGCTCTTCTTGTGAGATGAAGACTTCGAGGATTTTGATGATGAAGACTTTGAAGATTTCTTCTTCTTCTTGGCATCATCAGAAATGTAATCCTTGTATTTCTTCTTCTTTAGTTCCTTGTCCCACTGAGGACAATCTTGAATGTAGTGACCAGGCTTCTTGCATTTGTGGCATAGCCTTCTCTTATAGTCACTTGATGAGGAATCACTGCTCCTTGAAGATTTTCCAAAGCGACCACGTCTTGAGAATTTCTGGAATTTCTTCACGAGCAGTGCTAGCTCCTGGCTCAATTCTTCAGGATCACCAAGGCTACTACCAGAATCTTCACATTCCGATTCAGACACTGCCTTGGCCTTCAGGGCACGTGGTTTGCCATAGCTTGAACCATAGAGATATCTCTTTTCAGCAAGCTGGAACTCATTAGTATTTAGCCTCTCAAGGATATCAGTGGGATCTAGTGACTTGTAATCAGCACGCTCTTGAATCATCAGTGCCAGAGTGTCAAATGACGAATCAAGTGATCTCAGCAATTTCTTCACCACCTCATGATCGGTGATGTCAGTGGCACCAAGCGCTTGAAGCTCATTTGAGATATCAGTGGGGCGATCGAAGGTTTGCTGAACATTTTCATTGTCAAGTCTTTTGAAGTGGTTAAAGAGATTGAGAAGAACGTCAACACGAGAGTCACGTTGAGTTGAGACTCCTTCATTTACTTTGGAGAGCCTATCCCAGATAAGCTTAGCAGTTTCCAAAGCACTCACTCTACCATACTGCCCTTTACTCAGATGACCACATATGATATTCTTCGCTTGAGAATCGAGTTGCTTGAATCTCTTCACATCAGCAGCATTCAGGGAAGGTGTGACTGAGGGAACACCATTTTCCACAACGTACCAGAGATCGTTGTCAATTGCTTCAAGATGCATTTGCATCTTATTCTTCCAGTAGGGGTAGTCCATGCCATCGAAGGTAGGACACCCAGCAGAGACCTTGATCATACCTGCGGTCGACATAACTAGAACTCCAGGTGGTTAAACCAAAATCACACAAAACAAGGGAGTACCTTGCTCTGATACCAATTGAAAGTGCGTTATATCGACTAGAGGGGGTCAACAGGCGATTTTTATGAATTCTTCACTGAGGAATTTGCCGGTGAGGAAATTCCTTAGCGAAGAACTACTTGAAGCGGAATAAGTACTCAGAAGTAAGCATGACAGAATACACACATGGTCATCATGATGAAATGAAGACAAACACAGAGTACAGAAAGCGTAAACACGGGATAACACAAGATGAAGACAAACAGACTGAAGAAATTGAACTGAGGAAATTGAGAAAGTCTTAAGTCAAAGTCTTCAAAACATATATGAACAAACACTCAACACAGTAATGAGGAAATGAAAGAGTTGAGGAAATAGAACCATTAAGGTTGGTGAAGACAATGATTTGGTAGACCAGTTCCAACTGCTGTCTCAGTTGTACATCTGATTGGAGCGGCTGAGTATTTAAACTCGAGGACACACAGTCCCGGACACCCAGTCACTGAGCACGCAGCTCAGGACACCAAGTCCTCACCATATTCTCCTTGAACTAAGGTCACACAGACCTCGTCCAATCACTCGTGGTAAGTCTTCAGGCGACTTCCAAACCTTCACAGACTTCGGTCACTCGGTGATCCACAATTCCTCTTGGATGCTCTAGACCATGACGCCTAACCGTCTGGAAGAAGCACAGTCTTCAAAGGTAACAAGCATCGGATCCACGCAGGATCAATCTCTTCAGTGATACTCAATCACTTTGGGTTTGTGGGTGTTTGGGTTTGGATTTTCCTCACTCGATGATTTTCGCTCAAAGTCCTCGGAGGATGGGTTGCTCTCAAATGACAAGTATCAGTTTCTCTCGGAGCAGCTAACCAGCTAGTGGTTGTAGGGGGCGGCTATTTATAGCCTAGGGAACAGCCCGACATGATAAGACATAAATTCCCTTCAATGATATGACCGTTATGTGGATAAGATATTTTGGGAGAGCTGGCGCGTAGCACAGCAACGGTCGGAAATTTGACTCTCAAATTCCTCAGGGCTATCATGTTCCTCACTGTGTAGGCAATCCGCACTCGCAAATTCCTAACTCCTCGGTCAGAGCAATTCCTCAGCGACTAGAAGAACTTCGTCTCTGTCTCTGAAGAAATTGACTGAACTGTATGAGATTTCCAATGGCTTCACTCGAAGGGATTGGTAGGTGTAGGATTTTGAGTTGAGCATCACATGGAAATTTTTCCTTAGTATTTCCTCGACCCCCTTTAACAGTACGGTGTTTCCTATGACTCAAGAAGGAGAAAAACAAAACTATGAAAACGGAAGTCTTCAAGCTTCATATTCCTCGCATGTATATCAAGTCTTCACGGACACACAATTTCTTCACTTTCAAAGTCTTCATGAAAGTCTTCAGAAATACCAAAATCTTCAGTCGAAGATATTCATTTTTAGGGGTCGACTTTCTCTGTAAATATCAAACTCCTCATAGACTTATAGACCTGTGTACACTCATAAACACATTAGACCCTTAACCTATAAGTCTTCAATACACCAAAATCACTAAGGGGCACTAGATTCACTTACAGGCTAGGGTTCCAATGGTTCATCCCCCCTTTGTCCGTCTCTCCCTCTGTCTGTCCCTCGAGGGCGGCTAGTCCTATTTATAGAGCAAGGCCCTGGTCCTCTTCCCAAATATTGAGCGGGAAGGGCGCCAACAATTAGCCATTTTGAAGGGGAACATCTAGTACACTTATCCTGACTAATGTTGGTCCTCGCCTGCCAAAGGACTCTGATGATGACGCCTTCCTGGGCTCCACGATGACCTCCGTCCTGCCGTTCTGCTGGTCTTGGTCTTGTTGCACCGAAATGGTAACCTTTGCCTGATGCCTTGGCCTGTGCTTGCCCCCTTTGCACCGAAGGGGAAACAAGGACGCTGCCTAGGCCGGCGCCCGCCTGGCTTCGATCGTCATGGCTTGCGTCACGGGCACCTCGTGAGGTACCCCGCCTTGATCTCTCTGCCTCCTCGCGAGCCAGCCTGACGAGGCTGCGCCTGAGGAAGCTTCCTGTCGTCCGCCCCGCGAGGCTTGGCCCCTCGTGGGGGTCTTGAGCTTGTGTTGACGAAGATGGGCCATACTGGGCCACTCCTTGAGCCACGCCGCAGGCCGCAGGCAGGCAAGTCTGGGTACCCCCGTTCCCAGAACACCGACGGTAGCCCTCGGGCCCAAGGCCCGCCCGGACTTGGCTTAGCAGAGAAGCGAAGGGGCAAGTGCGAAGCGCCGTGGGTCCCAACAGCCTGCGGCCTTGGGCGCCGCGTGGCGGTTGATTGGACGTGGGCGTCCTCGCTTCCCCACGACGCCTTGGCAACTGTATGACTTGACAAAAGAGCGGCCTTGGGCCAGGCTTACCTTCTTTGCCTTCACCAGTCATTTGTCCCAGATCCCCTTTCTCTCTCTCCTCCTTCTTGCTTCCGAAATCCTCCAGATCTGCTTCAATCCCGCACCTTCGGCAAGCCATGGCGCCTCACCAGACTCCGGCCGAGGCCTGGTACTCACCTGCTCTGGATCCTCCGAACGTGTCGGAGAAGAACCTCGCCCTCACGCGCCAGATGATGGTGGCGCAGGGTAACGAGGGGGCGGCCGTGCTCAAGGTCGGCTCCGCCCTGCCTGAAGACTAGGGGAGCACCTTCTACCCGCTCTTCGTGAGCACCATCGTCGCTGGGCTGGTGCCTCCCTTTTTTGAATTCTTCCTTGCTGTTCTCCGCCAATACAACTTGCAGGCTCTGCACCTCCACCCCAACTCTGTTTTCCTTCTGGCGATTTTCGCCTATTATTGTGAGGCTAGCATTGGGGTAAAGCCCTCGGTGGCCTTGCTGCGCCATTACTTTTACCTTCGGGTTTCTCGCAGCCCCATCTCCGTGTGTGCTAGCTTTGTCGCATACTCCAGCTCCAATGCCATCTCGAAGCCCGGGAAGAGGATCGAAGGCTTCCGGAGCAAGTCGGTCATGGTGGATGTTGGGCGCATCCACCCTCGGCTGGTGCTGCCTACGGGGAATCCTAAGGCCGTTGACGCTTGGTCCCGTGCGGAGCTCGTCGATCCCCGCATGAAGCCGGTGCTGAAGAGGATGGACGTGAACCTGAGGCCAGGCAACCTGGCAGCGGCGAAGCTGACCGGGGCGACGCTCTTGAGGGAGTTCCTGGAGCACCGGGTGGCTCCGCTTTGGGAACACTCGCTCCCACTGTGAAGGCTCGGGGAAGCCGATGCCGCCCTCCACCTAAGCTCGGCAGCCCTGGCCGATGAAGATCTGGCCGCGGTCCTTCATTCCTTGGTTGCTGGAGACGTGGTGAGACTGGAGGGTGCTCCTGTACCCCTGTATCTTCGTGGTGACTGGGAGCAGGTGGTGAACTCCATGCCCACCTTCAATGGGGAAGGGCTAGTACCTGTGGAAGTTCCCGAGGATCTGGCGGCTCTGGCGACGGTGAACGTATCTTCCAGCGACTCCGGCAGGGAGGAAGAAGAGGTGGAGGAAGAGGAGTCCGACTCTGAGGTGACCGACGGTGAGTCGGGGAAGTCCCTCCCTCAGCGCATGTCCCGCGCCCTCCGCCTCATGCCGGACGACAACGAGGGCAGCGATGAGCGAGGCGGGGAGAGCTCGCCCCCAGTCCTGAGGAAGGACAGGACGGGGCTGGTTCCCCGCGGGTCTGCTCCAGCTCCAAGGCGGCCTGAAGCCAGCTTCAACTCCTCCGGCGTTCCCCCTGCTTCTGAGTCTCATGAGGCTGACCCTAGCAGTCGGCTCTCGGGCTTCAAGTTCGGCCGGAGGCTGCTTGAGTCCGTGAACAGTGACCAATAAGTGCTTGACTTTTGTTTTGCTTCCTGCTTCTGTTGCTGAGGTTTGACGTCCGCATCCTTCGGCTAGGCTGGTGCCTGCAGCGAAAAGGCTGAAAGGGGTCTTAGAGGCCTCGCCTAGGGCAATGCCTCCATCCACGGGGGAAACAGGTGACGAGGCTCGAGCCTCCCCTGCCCGGCCATCCTCGCGAGGCCAGGCAGGGCGCGCTGGCATGGTCTCAGCCCCCGTGGCCCAGGCGACTCCCGAGGCGTCCATGCCCGATGCCACTGTTGCAGCCGCCGGGGCTCAGAAGGTCCCAACGCTTGATGTTGTGATCACGCTGCCGTCTTCTCCTCCTACTCCACCAACCGCCGTTTCCCCGACTCCTTCCACTGTCTTGGATCGTGCTGCTGCTGAGCTGGACCGGCTGCGAGAAGATCTCCAGGGCGCCGACCCCTGCTTGGTGGCAGGGCGCCTGGAGTTGGCCTCTGGCTGGGTCCGCTCTGATGCCTCCGTCCGAGCGGCGCTGAGCTAGGCCGTGACGGCCTGTGATGATGAGAAGCAGGCCATCCTCCAAGCCAAGGCCGCTCACGACGCCGCCTTGGGTGAGGCTAAGGATGTCCGGTGCCACTGCAAGGTGCTGGAGAGCGAGCTGCAAGGCATGCGCAACGAGCTCGCCAAAGAGGTTTGTGACCTCCAGGAGAAGGAGAAGGAGATGAAGACTCGAGAAGCTGTTGTCAAGGACTGGGACGCCGAGCTTGATGAATGTCGTGGTCGGTTGGAGATGCTGGAGCAGGCGTTGGAGGTGGAGAGGATCAAGCTGGACGGCAAGGCGAGGGTCCTGGCCGAGGACCGTATGGCCTTCGCGCAGCTGGAGGAGAGGGCTCGCGCCTCGCTGAAGACACTCTACAATGTCGGCCTGGAAAAGCCGCTAGCTGGCGCCGAGGATGGCTTTGCCTAGTTGCTTCCCTTCCTGGTCCACGCACTTGGAGATGTCGCGGACGGCCTTGGCCCCATGGCCGAGGCCGAGGCGCGTGTCCTTTCTTCTGCAGCGCTGGCGCGTGTCTTCACACGTCTATCTTCGCGACCCCAACGTCGATCTTGACAGCCTGATGGAGCCTGCGAACGGCGAGCTTGCCGCTGCCGCTGCTGAGGCAGTGAAGGGTCGAGTGGAAGCCTTGCTGGCGAGGTTCCGCGCCTTCAGCACCAAGCCAAGGCGAGATGCTGCCAACCCTGGGACTTCGGGAGGTGGAGCCGCCCAGCGCAACTCCACCACCGGCGATGGCACCGCCGAAAAGTGACCCCTCCGCGGCTTCTGTCCTGTTTTAGTTCCTGCAACATGCATCATGCCTCGTGGAGGCGTTTAAACTTATGTTTGGCGTTGTGAAAACAACCTATGGACTATAATATTTGCTTTTGAATTTCTTGAGATTTGCGCTTTTCCTTCCTACTTGCCTGTGTTTTACGTCGGTAGGGCCCGGCCCCACGCATACCTCAGCCGCCGTTAGCCCCGACCGGAAACCAGGACGGGATCAAGGAGTGAGGGGCTACGTGACCAGTTAGGCTCCTGAGTCACGGTGCTCAGGAGTCCCCCTTGACGCGCAAACAGCAAGTAGGGAGGGAAGGCATAGGAGTGGATCTACCATTCTACGTCGGCAGGGCCCGGCCCCGTGCATACCTCAACCCCCATTAGCCCCAACCGGAAACCAGGACGGGACCAAGGAGTTAGGGGCTACGTGACCAGTTAGGCTCCTGAGACACGATGCTCAGGAGTCCCCCTTGACGTTCAAACGGCCTTCATACCTTGGCTCCGCTCGGGGAGGGGCGCGCGATGAACCAGGCCCGGGGGGCCTGGTTCGGTGGCGTGCACCTGGGCGTGGCCCGGGTGTAGCCCCTGTGCACAGCCCCCTCGCGTGGCACTCCCGAGGGGTGGCGTTACGATAGGGACGGACACTAAGCTCTTGGCTCCCTGAGGTTGATGCGGCCGTGGGCCATCCTCAGGTGTTTATCACCAGCAAAGAGCATAGCGCTTCCGTATGTGTACGGTCATAGCCGCTCCTCGGCAGGTGCTTGGCGATAATGCGCCCTTTTGTTCCGGATTGAGATTGTATTCGGGGTTGTATTGTCCCAATTTTCTCGTAGGAATTCTCTGAGTGCGGCGTCTACATCTGGGTTTAGTTGTGCCCCGATGGAGGCCGTTTTTGTAGTGTCCGTTGGATGGACTTGGAACTTGACTATTTCATCTGCCGGCTTGAAGGAGGTGGACTTGGATCTTTTGTCGAGTATCACGTCATCCCTATCCACCGTGGAGCGCAACATAGTTAGTTCCTCGGCCGCTAGGGCTTCGGACAATGCCTCGAGGGCCAGTGCGGCTGTCTTGTTTTTGGCGCGTAGCGCTGTGTCCGGATCACTAGCAAGAGTGATGATTCCGTTGGGTCCGGGCATTTTGAGCTTCATGTACCCATAATGGGGTATAGTTTGAAAAATTGTGAATGCTTCTCGCCCTAACAGAGCGTGGTATCCGCTGCTGAACGGGTCCACTTGAAATGTGACCTCCTCGGATCTGTAATTATCCGGCGTGCCGAACACCACATCCAGTGTGATTTTCCCTGAACAGCACGCTTCCCGGCTGGGGATTATTCCTCTAAAGGTTGTGTTGCTTCGTTCAATGCGGCTCCAGTCTATTTCCATTTTTCGCAGGGTTTCCTCATAGATGAGGTTCAGTCCGCTGCCACCGTCCATGAGTACCTTTGCAAGCCGGAAGCCGTCCACTATCGGACTGAGGACCAATGCGGCTGGTGCTCGGGCTGTCCGGAATTTAGGTTCGTCACTGGCATTAAAGGTAATAGCCGTGTCACTCCATGGGTTTATTGTTGCTACTTGGTAGACTTTGGTAAGGCTGCGGAGCGTTTGTTTCCTCGCATTGTTTGATGCGAAAGTCTCGAAGACGGTTGACACCGTACTGGCGTTTCTGGGGTGGTGATCTGCGGATTCTGGAGTTAAAAGCTCCTCGCCACTTCTGGCCACCTGCCGGAGTATCCAACATGCTCTAAGGCTGTGAGTTGGTGTGACTTCCCCTGAACTATGAATTTTACAGGGTCCATTGAGCCATCCCTCCAGTACGGTTCCATACCCTATAGAGGGTTTTTGTTTTTTGCTGTTTGGCCCAGGTGCTTGGCGATAATGCGCCCTTTTGTTCCGGATTGAGATTGTATTCGGGGTCGTACTTAAGGATCATATGTTATGCAGGATCTTACAAAAAGGAACACACAACTGTCCCAGGAGCTGGAAGAGTGCAAGGCCCAACTCGAGGCTGCACTGGCCGCTTCAGATAGTGCCAAGGGGACCCCCTCAGGTAATATATGCTTCGAAAGATAATTCCGTTGTGAAGTGCGGCATGTGTGCAATTCTGACGATAACAGTGCAGATGGGGCCGAAGTAAATCCGGACAAGCAACAACTCCCACGCCAACTAAAGGCTGGCGAGAGCGTGCTGAAGAGGGTGAGGCAAGAGAAGAACAAACTTCAAGACGCCAATACCCAACTGGGCGAGGAACTAAAGGATGTTCGTGCTCAGCTGTCTGATTCCGTAAAGGAGAATCGGAGACTTCAACGCGGCATTTTTAGTAAGTGCTTGAACGAATCTTCGAAAAAAGAGTTCGGCGAGGAAGTCGATTGACAGAGCTATGTCTGTAGATATGCTGACAGGTTGTCCTGCGGAGGAAATGCCCGGTTCAGCGGGGGACATTCTTCCCGAGCTGTTGCAACTGCACGAACGAGTTCGGCAGGCGATGCAAGGCGTCGTCCAGGCTATGTGGCCATCCCTCTCCATGCCCGAAGGCCTTGGAGAGCTTGCAGAGAAGCTGGAGGGAGTGCGGCAGCGCTTCCGGTTGTGGAAGATATCGGCCTGCCGTCAAGGTGCCGGGGAGGCCTGGGCCATGGTGAAGACTCGGTACACGAAGGCTGACCCGAACCACATGGCCGAGGTCGGCCCTGTGGGGCCTGACAGAAAGGATATCCCTGTCAGTTTAGTGTATGGCCAGGTAGAGCTGGCTGCCAAGTATTCTCAACAGGACTATAAATTAGACAGCATGTTGGATGGTATTGAAGAAGAATATACCGAGTCGAATTGACTATGTAATTTAAAATGACATAAAAATGCCTTCTAGCCGGATTGTAGATCGTTTGTCATTGCGGACCTTTTTGCTTCAACCTCTGGACCCAATAGTCTGAAGTGTGTCCGAATACCCTCTCGGTTATGTAAGAACCGGGGCATGCATGGAGACCAGGCGTAGGGGTCATAAGTGCTTTAGCAGACAAGTGCCCAACTAGTTATGTTATATTACATGGTTAGTAAGAAACATCTTCCAGGGAGAATAGTTCCGTTAGGGGTTCCTTTCCCTGGGAGGCATGCCCTAAAGTGCATGTCCGAACTGCGAGAAAAAAGCAGAAAAAGCATCAGGGGGCAGATAAATAAACAAGAAAAATCATCTTTTAGTTCACCGACAGAATATTCCCTTAAGAACGCTAGCTTTCGGCTTCACCCAATCTGAGGTACACATCCGGCTGACCCGGCAGTAACAATCGCAGAGGTGCTCCCTTTACCACCTAGCCGAACAAACGGGAACATAGGGGTAAGAACAGGAGCCAGGTAACCCAGCTTGGCCAAAACTTAAGTCATATCGATGCATATAATGGTGTATAAAAGGTTCATGCGGAAGTGTCACACATGTTTTGGGCATGAGGCCCGTTTATATAAACTTCCTATAAAGAAGCCCCCAGGTATAATGAGCGCGGGTGGCGCGTCAAGTATGTGCGAACAACGCGCAGGCAAGCCCCTAAGGGCTTGGGAGAAAAAAGGTAGGGAGAAGGAGAGAAATACCAGGCAGCTAATTTGAAAAAAAATCAAAAAGGGGTAGAGGAAGGAGGCGAACACGGAGTCCGGCGCTAGGCGTAGAATCTTCGTAGGCGTGCTGCGTTCCATGGGTTCGGCTCAAGTCGGTTGTCCGATGCGTTTTGCAGACGGTACGCTCCACCAGTCAGTACTTGGTCGATTATGAAGGGACCCTCCCATTTGGGCTTTAGTTTGTCCTTTTTCTTGTCCAGCAGGCGTAGAACTAGTTCGCCAACGTTATAAGTTTTGGCCCGTACTTCTCTGCTTTGATATCTTCGAGCCTGCTGTTGAAAGAATGCGAAACGGGCTTTTGCCACGTCCCGCTCCTCCTCCAACGCGTCCCAGCTGTCCTGCCGATCGAGCTCGGCTTCTCTTTCTTCGTACATGCGCACGCGAAGTGAGTCATAAATTATGTCGCAGGGCAGGACTGCCTCTGTGATGTATACCATAAAAAATGGTGTGAATCTGGTAGTGCAATTCGGCGTGGTCCGCAGCCCCCAGAGTACGGAGTCAAGCTCCTCTACCCAGTGCGTGTTAGATTCCTTGAGGGATCGCACAAGTCTGGGTTTGATGCCGCTCATGATGAGACCGTTGGCTCGCTCGACTTGACCGTTAGTTCGTGGTTGATAGACTGAAGCGTAGTCGAGCTTGATGCCCATGTTTTTGCACCAGAGTTTAACTTCGTCGGCCGTGAAGTTTGTGCCGTTGTCAGTTGTGATGCTGTGGGGGACGCCGTAATGGTGTACAACCCCGGATATGAAGTCTATCACCGGTCCGGATTCGGCCGTCTTTACAGGCTTGGCCTCTATCCATTTGGTGAATTTGCCCACCATGACCAGTAGATATTTTTTCTTGTGGGTTCCTCCTTTAAGGGGTCCAACCATGTCAAGCCCCCAGACCGCAAAAGGCCAGGTAATGGGTATGGTTTGTAGGGCGGTAGGCGGCATGTGGCTTTGATTAGCGAATAATTGGCAACCGACGCATCGCTGCACTAAGTCCTGAGCATCTGCCCGGGCCGTCGGCTAATAAAATCCGGTACGGAAGGCCTTGCTTACAAGTGCGCGGGCTGCGACGTGGTGTCCGCCGAGTCCGGTGTGAATTTCTGCCAGAAGGTTCCGCCCTTCTTCTTCGGAGATACACCTTTGAAGGACTCCGGTGGTGCTTTTCTTATAAAGCTCTCCTTCGTGAACTTTGTAGGCTTTAGATTGCTGCACTATGCAGCGTGCCTCATTTTGGTCCTCGGGGAGTTCCTGCCTAGTTAAGTAGGCTAAGAATGGTTCTGTCCACGGGGCAATTACTACCATTATTACGTGGGCTGAGGGTGTGACTTCATTGAAGGAGTCTTCCGTTGTGTCATGGTGTTCGGGGTCAGGTAATGCGGCCTGGTCCGGTTTGTTAATTCCGGATTCCCCTTCCCACTGTACGGATGGCTTGAATAACCTTTCCAAGAAAATAATGGGGTGGACTGCATCGCTCTTTGCGCCGATGCGCGCCAGGACGTCTGCTGCCTGATTATTTTCCCGGGCTATATGGTGGAATTCCAGCCCTTCGAAACGAGCTGACATATTTAGGACGGCGTTGCAGTAAGCTGCCATTTTTGGATCTTTGGCGTCAAAGTCTCCGTTTATTTGGGATATCGCGAGGTTCGAATCCCCACGCACCTCTAGGCGTTGAATGCCCATGTAGACTGCCATCCGGAGGCCATGTAGGAGGGCCTCGTATTCGGCTGGATTGTTGGAGTCCGTATACATTATCTGGAGTACATATTGGATTGTATCTCCTGTTAGGGACGTCAGGACGACACCAGCCCCCAGACCTGCCAGCATTTTGGAGCCGTCGAAGTGCATGGTCCAGTTGGAATATGTGTCGTACTCTTTAGGGAGTTTGGCTTCAGTCCATTCCGCGACAAAGTCGGCCAAGGCTTGCGACTTGATGGCTCGCCGTGGCTTATATGTTATGTCGAACGGGAGGAGCTCAATGGCCCATTTGGCAATCCGGCCTGTTGCGTCGCGGTTGTTTATGATATCGTTAAGAGGTACTTCGGAGGCTACTGTTATCAAACACTCTTGAAAGTAGTGTCGTAGCTTCCGGGATGCCATGAACACTGCATATGCTATTTTTTGGTAATGCGGGTACCGGGACTTGCTTGGAGTGAGGACAATGGACACGTAGTACACTGGTTTCTATAGAGGGAATTTGTGTCCGGTCGCTTCTCGTTCGACGACGAGGACTGCGCTTACAACTTGGTGAGTTGTCGCGATGTATAACAACATTGGTTCGCCGATGTTTGGCGCGGCCAGGACAGGGTTTGTTGCCAGTATGGCTTTTATTTCTTCGAGTCCGGCCGTGGCGGCATCCGTCCACTTGAAGTGTTCGGTGCGCCGGAGGAGGCGGTAAAGGGGTAATGCCTTTTCCCCCAAGCGGGAGATGAAGCGGCTTAGCGCCGCCACGCATCCAGTCAATTTTTGTATTTACTTGAGATGTCTTGGAATATCCAATTGTGACAGAGCTTGGATCTTGGCTGGGTTTGCTTCAATTCCCCTACCGGATACAATGAAGCCCAAGAGCTTTCCGGCTGGTACGCCGAAAACGCATTTTTCTGGGTTAAGCCTAATGTCATATGTTCGGAGGTTATCGAACGTGAGCCTCAAGTCATCTGTTAGAGTTTCGACGTGTTTGGTTTTGACGACCACGTCATCCACGTATGCTTCAACCGTTTTGCCGATCTGGTTGGCCAGACATGTCTGAATCATGCGCTGATATGTTGCGCCGGCATTTTTGAGCCCGACGGGCATTGTGTTGAAGCAGAATGGGCCGTATGGGGTGATGAATGCCGTTGCAACTTGGTCTGACTCTGCCATCTTGATTTGGTGGTAGCCGGAGTATGCGTCGAGGAAACACAACGAATCGTGTTCTGCAGTGGCATCGATGATTTGATCAATGCGGGGGAGGGGGAAGGGATCCTTTGGGCAGGCCTTATTTAGGTCTTTAAAATCGACGCATAGGCGCCAGGATTTGTCCTTCTTTGGTACCATCACCAGGTTTGCTAGCCAGTCCGGATGTTTTATATCTCTGATGAATCTGGCTTCTAGTAGTTTGGCTAGCTCCTCTCCCATGGCTTGTCTCTTGGGTTCGAAGAAACGCCGAAGAGTCTGCTTAATGGGCTTGAATCCTTTTAGGATGTTCAGGCTGTGCTCGGCCAGCCTGCGTGGGATTCCTGGCATGTCTGAAGGGTGTGAGGCAAAAATGTCCCAATTTTCTCGTAGGAATTCTCTGAGTGCGGCGTCTACATATGGGTTTAGTTGTGCCCCGATGGAGGCCGTTTTTGTAGTGTCCGTTGGATGGACTTGGAACTTGACTATTTCGTCTGCCGGCTTGAAGGAGGTGGACTTGGATCTTTTGTCGAGTATCACGTCATCCCTATCCAACGTGGAGCGCAACATAGTTAGTTCCTCGGCCGCTAGGGCTTCGGACAATGCCTCGAGGGCCAGTGCGGCTGTCTTGTTTTCGGCGCGTAGCGCTGTGTCCGGATCACTAGCAAGAGTGATGATTCCGTTGGGTCCGGGCATTTTGAGCTTCATGTACCCATAATGGGGTATAGTTTGAAAAATTGTGAATGCTTCTCGCCCTAACAGAGCGTGGTATCCGCTGCTGAACGGGGCCACTTGAAATGTGACCTCCTCGGATCTGTAATTATCCGGCGTGCCGAACACCACATCCAGTGTGATTTTCCCTGAACAGCACGCTTCCCGGCTGGGGATTATTCCTCTAAAGGTTGTGTTGCTTCGTTCAATGCGGCTCCAGTGTATTTCCATTTTTCGCAGGGTTTCCTCATAGATGAGGTTCAGTCCGCTGCCACCGTCCATGAGTACCTTTGCAAGCCGGAAGCCGTCCACTATCGGACTGAGGACCAATGCGGCTGGTGCTCGAGCTGTCCGGAATTTAGGTTCGTCACTGGCATTAAAGGTAATAGCCGTGTCACTCCATGGGTTTATTGTTGCTACTTGGTAGACTTCGGTAAGGCTGCGGAGCGTTCGTTTCCTCGCATTGTTTGATGCGAAAGTCTCAAAGACGGTTGACACCGTACTGGTGTTTCTGGGGTGGTGATCTGTGGATTCTGGAGTTAAAAGCTCCTCGCCACTTCTGGCCACCTGCCGGAGTATCCAACATGCTCTAAGGCTGTGAGTTGGTGTGACTTCCCCTGAACTATGAATTTTACAGGGTCCATTGAGCCATCCCTCCAGTACGATTCCATACCCTATAGAGGGTTTTTGTTTTTTGCTGTTTGGCCCAGGTGCTTGGCGATAATGCGCCCTTTTGTTCCGGATTGAGATTGTATTCGGGGTCATATTGTCCCAGAATTTTGTTTCGGTTGTCCGGACACTTTCTATCGCACAGTACTTTCATACCATGGATGTCAAGTCGGCGAAGCGTGTAATTTCGCGGCGACTTATGGCGTTGAGGATTCCGATGTCCTTGTAGTTGTTACAGAAGAATGAAATTGCGTCCTTCTCACGGCAGTCCTTTATCCTGTTCATAACCATGAGGAATCTGGCCTAGTAGTGGTGTACTGTTTCCCCGGGCTCTTGCCGTATTTGGGATAGATCCCTTATATTTGGGTGGGCGGGTGGATTTAAATCCGGAACCTCGCCCGATCTAAGACTCAGGGACCAAGAAATTTCTGAATTCAGAAGCTTGTTTTCTTGGACGTTATTCAATGAATCAGGCTTGCTGACTGACTTTAGGTTCAGAGCTTGGGCGACGTCCTCCCCTCCACGGATGTCTGGCTTGGAGGGGTCAGGAATCCGGACACATCTGGTCCTTAGAATGGGTGAAGATTCGCCGCATTGTTCTTCCACCACTTCAACATGGTGGGTGACCTGGGGAGAGTCGATCTCTCTCTGATCGGGTTTAAGCCCAATCTGGGCGTAATCTGTAGCGACTCCCAGGGCGGTGATGCGATCCAAGAGCTCGTTTAGGGAAGAGAGCTCCATCAGATCTAACTGCTCAACAAGTTCCGAGCTGATCTGGAGATTGCTTTCGATGACCCGAGAGGTCATCGCCGGCGTGGCGGCCGAACAGGCGGTCATTAAAAACTGCCTAGCCAGAGAGTTTGGCCGACAGCCAAAGCTCCTTTAGCAACAGCGCCGCCTTTAAAGATGGGGTGTGGCATCCTTCCTGTCGGTGACGACACGGAGGAACTCTCAATGAAAGCACCAATGTCGGTGTCAAAACCGGCGGATCTCGGGTAGGGGGTCCCGAACTGTGCGTCTAGGCGGATGGTAACAGGAGACAAGGGACACAATGTTTTTACCCAGGTTCGGGCCCTCTCGATGGAGGTAAAACCCTACTCCTGCTTGATTAATATTGATGATATGGGTAGTACAAGAGTTGATCTACCACGAGATCAGAGAGGCTAAACCCTAGAAGGTAGCCTATGGTATGATTGTTGTTCGTCCTACGGACTAAAACTCTAGACACCGGAGAGGGCTAGGGTTACATAGAGTCGGTTACAATGGGAGGAGATCTTCATATCGTATCGCCAAGCTTGCCTTCCACGCCAAGGAAAGTCCCATCCAGACACGGGACGAAGTCTTCAATCTTGTATCTTCATAGTCCGGGAGTCCGGCCAAAGGTCATAGTCCGGCCATCCGGACACCCCCTAATCCAGGACTCCCTCAGGCGCTCTTGAGATGCAGCTCGGTTGAGCCCTGGTACGTCGATGCAAATGCGCAGCCCACCATCCTCGCCTGGATGGGGGGCTACATGGGGTAAGCGGCGACTGCCACTCATGACCCTTGACTCCTGCAGCTCCTGAATGCTTCTCACGATGAACTCCCGAGGGCTTGGCCCTCCTTGCCTTGTTCCTTCCTGAGGGAAACATGCTTTGAAGCACGCCTCCAAGTGGTGCCCGAACACCTCCCTCGTGACTTTGGCAAAGTCGGTGGCCCTCCAAGAGAGAGCCCCCGAGCCTTGCCCGAGGAGGGCGTCGGGCGCGCCTTCCTATGCGAGTGAAGGAGGCGACCCTTGAACGGGCGCGGACCCTGACACAACGCCACTCGAGGGGCCTGCCTCCCGAGGGTTCGGACCGGGTGATGCCCTCTTCTTCTTAGGGACTGCCTCGGGAAGTCTTTCGCTCCTGTGATCTGGGTCTTCGATTGCTGCGGCTTGAGAAGCACGCTCAAGAGAACACACCGCATCCCTCTCCTCACAAGGCACCATGATGACTCCACCGCTTCCTGGCATCTTGAGGACATTGTAGCCATGATGAGTCACTGCCATGAACTTGGCTAGAGCTGGGTACCCGAGGATGGCATTGTATGGCAGGCGAATGTGGGCGACGTCGAAGTCAATGAGCTCGGTGCGGTAGTTGTTGTGCTGCCCAAAGGTGACAGGAAGGCGAACTTTCCCTATTGGAATGGTGGAACCATCAGTGACTCCTGAGAAAGGCTTGGTTGGTTGAAGCTGATCGTATGGCACTTGGAGATTGTTGAATGTCTCGACGGATAGGACATTGAGTCCCGCTCCGCCATCGATGAGGGTCCTGGTGACTTGTACATTGCTGATGACTGGGGAGCAAAGCATCGGGAGGACGCCGGTCGTGGCTGCGCACTTGAGCTGATCCGCTGAGCTGAACGTGATAGCACATGCTGACCACCTGAGAGGGCGCGTGGCCACAAGCTTGAGGAGGACTGCATTCACCTCGCGAGCAAACTGTTTGAAGATGCGCTGAGAGGCTAGGGCCAGAGCGCCGCCCAGGATGCAAGCGATCATGCGCGGCTCCTAGAAGCCCCCAGCCCTTCGTCCTGATGATGGTCTTCATTCCTCCTTGGTGGTGGTGGCAGAGGAGGGAGGCCTGCATTGCCTTGAGGGCGATCCTCACGAGGCTGATCCCTCCAGCCTCCCTCGCGAGGCCGGTCCTGCCAACGGTCCTCGTGAGGTCGGTCACGCCACCCTTGGCGAGGGCCACGGTCTTCCCATCGTTCTCCACCTCTTCCTCCTCCTCGGCCATAGCCCCGGTCGTTGCGCTCGGGGCGTCGGCCGATACGCCCATCTCGCACGGCCCTGAGCTCTTGGCATTTGTTGGTGTTGTGGGTGTGGAGGTCGTGGTACACGTAGTATCGGCTGCCCTTGGATGACTCAGGCTGATCCCAGCCTTGCTTGGTGTCTGGCTCTGCTGCAAGCACAGCAGCCCCCTTGCGCTCCATGTCCTTGACCTTGGGCTTCTTCTCGTCTGGATCGGCAGCCGGAAGCTCGAGCAGGGAGAGACGCCCTTCCTCAGCCCTGGCGCACTTGGTCGCCAAGTTGAACAGCTCCAGGGATGTGCACAGGTCTTCATGGATTGCTAGCTCGTCCTTCATCTTGATGTCACGCACACCGTCAGAGAAGGCTGAGATGATGGCTTCCTCAGTCACCCTGGGGATCTTGAGGCGAGCGTTGTTGAAACGCTGGATGTACTTCTGCAGGGTCTCTCCTGGCTGTTGCTTGATGCGGCGAAGGTCGCTCATGGCCGGGGGCCGGTCGCGAGTGCCTTGGAAGTTGGCGATGAAGCGAGTGCGCATCTCGTCCCAAGAGGAAATCATGCCAGGAGCCAGGTTCAGGAGCCAGGTGCGGGCACCATCCTTGAGCGCCATGGGAAACCAGTTCGCCATGACCTTCTCGTCCCCGTTGGCGGCTTCGATACCCAGCTCGTAGAGCAGGATGAACTCCACAGGGTCAGCCGTGCCGTCGTAGCATGGAAGCAGATCGGGCTTGAACTTGCCCGGCCAAGCTACGCTGCGCAGCTCGGCGGTGAAGGCACGACAGCCCGCACTGGCCACAGGAGGCCTTTGGTGACGAAGGGCTTGATCTTGGAGGTCTCTGCGCGCTGCCGCCAGGAGCAGCGCGGGGTCTTGGCACGCTGGAGCAGGAGCGCGGTCATGGCGTGCCAGTGCAGGGAGCACGCGGGCAGCTTCTTGGGGACGAGGGATCTCTTGGCAGCTCCTTTCTTGTCGCGCGGGCACTGAACGCGGTGGGTCTCATCCCGGAGTCGCGCGCCATGGAGCTAGGGTGCCTTCTTGGGGAGGAGGTGGCGGAGGCACCTCCTGATCCATGCCTCCTGCGCAGGATGGAGGGTGAGGCAGTGAGAGAGAGGGCATAGGAGAGCCCCCCGCAGCGCTGACGAGCTCGGTGATGCGGGCAAGCCAGTCCTCGTAGAGGTCGTCGACGGGACGGTAGTGCAGGAGCTCTCACGCTAGGAGTAGCACGGCGTGCGCGTCCGTCAGGGCACGACGGGCGTGGGACAACGAACCGGCTGGAGTCAGTGACGGGGTGGCGGTGCGGCCCTCTCGCCGCACCGAAGGATGCAAGGATTAGGCCTGCTGCTCGTTCCCCACCGGGCCGGTGGCGGCGTTGGCGGCAGGCGACAGGGGCGTCCGCCAACGGGCACCGTCTGGGTGACGCGAGTGGCGAGGGCAGCTGGGCGCTCGGCGTGGGCTTGACGAGCGTCAGACATGGATGCGACGGACGGTGAAACGCAAGATGGCGGAAGGCGTGATTTCGGCACACCCCTACCTGGCGCGCCAAATGTCGGATTTCGGGTTCCAGCAGACCCTTGAGGTTCGAACTCTGGGGTGCGCGTGGAGATCACCCCCCCCCCCTACCGGCTCATGTCTCGTCGTCTCGCAAGAGATCTAGACTACACGAAGAACAACACAAGGGACACAAGGTTTATACTGGTTCAAGCCACCACTGTGGTGTAATACCCTACTCCAGTGTGTGGTGTGTGGATTGCCTCAGGGGCTGATGATGAACAATACAAAGGAAGAATAGCTTCGCGAGGGGAGGAGTTCTTGTGTGGATATGGTGGTTCTGGCTAGGGTTCCAATGGTTCATCCCCCCTTTGTCCGTCTCTCCCTTTGTCTGTCCCTCGAGGGCGGCTAGTCCTATTTATAGAGCAAGGCCCTGGTCCTGTTCCCAAATATTGAGCGGGAAGGGCGCCAACAATTGGCCATTTTGAAGGGGAACATCTAGTACACTTATCTTAACTAAAGTTGGTCCTCGCCTGCCAAAGGACTCTGACGATGACGCCTTCCTCGGCTCCACGATGACCTCCGTCCTACCGTTCTGCTGGTCTTGGTCTTGTTGCACCGAAATGGTAACCTTTGCCTAATGCCTTGGCCTGTGCTTGCCCCCTTTGCACCGAAGGGGAAACAAGGACACTGCCCAGGCTGGCGCCCACCTGGCTTCAATCGTCATGGCTTGCGTCACGGGCACCTCGTGAGGTATCCCGCCTTGATCTCTCCGCCTCCTCGCGAGCCAGCCTGACGAGGCTGCGCCTGAGGAAGCTTCCTGTCATCCGCCCCGTGAGGCTTGGCCCCTCGTGAGGGTCTTGAGCTTGTGTTGACGAAGATGGGCCGTACTGGGCCACTCCTTGAGCCACGCCGCAGGCCGCAGGCAGGCAAGTCTGGGTACCCTCATTCCCAGAACGCCAACAAGCTGGCCCGCCACCTTTTGACCAAGTCAGACGGGCCGGTCTTTTCACAGGAATAGGCCTCTGTTGGGTCGTGCCATGTGTTGACGTATCATAGGCGCCTTCTGTCCAATGAGTGGATGACATCTGTCCCAACGATGAGCCGACACGTGTTTCCTCCAGCCAATGATGATTTTACACGCGAAAAATCCCCATTTGTCGGGGCTGTTAACGGGTTATCGGATCCATAACCCGACCTGATAGCTTAATGGCATTCCGTTACGGTGGATGCCACGTGTCGGTCACCCTTGACGAAAGCACTTCTGTGACGCGCGATTTATCGTCATGAAAGTGGACACTTCCGTGATCATAATTTTGGTAATGTCATGGAACACTTCTACGGCAGCACAGGTATGACTATGTTGATTCTGTCATAAAATCGTCATGGATGTACATGCATGACAAAAAACGCGACCTACTGTGACAAACACGTATCATCATGGAAGTGTCTTTTTTTTGTAGTGAGTGAACATGATCTATGTCACGCATATCCCAAAGTGGGAGCGCAAGCGTGCACTCCGCGATGTCTACGCCGTTGAGCCTGTCGCCCCCAAATTCAACACATGGTCTGTCAGGACCCCGATTCTATGCCACACCGATCTAGCATGTAACACCTCATATCACTTTGTGGCCTCATGCACGGTATTCCCACGGGTGTCGTATTACCATGCCCGGGACCGTTTGCGCCTTTTGGCACACGTATATGATAGTGTCTCTAGCATCCATATGATAAGAACCCGGGCTGACATGTCTAGTCGTGAACCCGAAGTGGCACTAACTTACAGGGACAGGCATACATGACCCAGCATCGAACGTGTCGGTCATCAGCGAGTGAATCCGGGCTGTAGCAACTGGGCTAGCAGGACTCCGGTAAACCGGGCTGCAGCAGGCTAACAGGACTCCGATGGACACCGCGTGACATTTCCCAGAAGAGACAGACACAGGAACGAAGAAGGACACATGCCGGCCAGCCTAAGTGTTCCGGAGCAGTAGCAAGCTACCATGGCTCAGTGGAAGCACTAGGAGACATTTCCCGGTAAGAGAGGCTACTAAGGATAAACAACTAGTTAGTCAGATCCCACACATAGCAATACACATTACACGTACGCATAACATGCAAGTATGTGATGTACGACATGGCATCACAACATAACTCAACAACTCATATAGATAAAGGCTCAGAAGAGCCATCATAGCATTTATTACAAACAGGGGTCACATGACCCAACATTCAGAGCAAACAAGCAACAAGCGGAAGCATTACATGTCTGAGTACAGACATCTACAAATGAAAAAGGCTAAAGAGCCTGACTATCTACAACATCCGATCAAGATCGTAGCTGAGGTACAAGCTACTTGTCGAAGTCCACAAGACACTAGTAAGACCGAAGTCTCGGCTGTAAAAACATAAATAAAGCAACATGAGTACAAAGGTACTCAGCAAGACTTACATCAGATCCTATCATACATGCATTTGTATCAAGAGGGTAATGTGGGGTTTAGTTGAAGCAAGCCAGCTTTGACTCTGTGGCTATCCTATTCTACGACTACCAGAACTTCTTTGAGGTGATATGGCGCACACGAGTCCACTAATCACCACACAATACACTACTATGGATTCATCCCGGTCTCCTTACGAGAAGGTCGTCCATAGCACTCACACTTGTCTTGAGCATTTTATAGTATCCACTTCAAGTTATCTATGTACCATGTAAGCATCCAAGAAGTCCATAACCGCGGACCCGGCTATTCGAATAGATCATGTTAACCCTGCAGGGGTGTACTTCTTCACACACTCTCGCCACTTACCGCCATGCACACGTCATGTATCTCGGCAACCTTCAAGCGGAAGCCTGGTGAGGGTGTCGGCCACGACCTGACTAACCACACAAGACTCTAGTCTAGGTTTATCGCCTATTCAGGTTCCATCCGTAAGGAGATCCGGCCGGGTGTCGCTCACGGCCCCAAATGATGTGTGCGGGGTTCCCAAGCCCACCTCACCGGATGGATCTACGCTTGGTACACCGTGCCACTTGTGCCTAGTCTGTCCCAAGCCCACCTGGCCGGGTGCCACTTGGTAGACTACTAACACTACCTACAAACACCAGAAACTAGTTGCAACTCCTGGACAGAGATCAAGTTGGTTAATAAGCCGAGAGGGGTCGAGTTACCGGAACCCAATGTGTGGTAGTATCGAGTCATTGGACGAGATACACAGAACTCAGTGCTTAAGGACGGTTCCAGTGAGACAACCCACCATGTACTCCTACATGGCCTCTCACCGCTAGCTTTACCAAATCGTGTTCACACACTTAACTCTCAGCATCAGAACATAGCATAACACTCCAATTCATTCCCAATGAATCAGACCTGACACAACTCTAAGCAATAGCAGGCATGGCATGGTAGGAACACAACATGGCTCAATCAACTCCTACACATGCTAGTGGGTTTGAACTATTTACTGTGGCAATGAGAGGTCATGGAGAGGAATGGGTTCAACTACCGCAGCACAAAGTAGCAGATGAATCGTTGTTGTCCTAATGCAATAACTGAGAGCAGGAGCGGGAGAGTAGGATTGTATCGGAATGAACAAGGGGGTTTGCTTGCCTGGTAGATCAACAAGGAAGGCACTGCTCCTCAGACAGGTACTCTCGAACGGTCTCCGGAGCAGGACCTATCGAAAAGGAACGGTGTCGGCAATCAATACACAAACTTATGCAACAATATGATGCATGAACATGGCATGTAGATGTGATGTTGTTTGAGCTAATGCAACTAGTATTCAAATTGAATGAAGTCCATTTGAATCAAGGGTTCAAATGCATCTCCAAAATAAGCTCTTTATATAAGCCATTTTAGTGTTTCACATATACAGTAGGTATAAGTTGGTTTGTCATGCATGAAACTAGTACAGATGGATAGATTGCATTTTTCTGATAATTTTTCATATATAAATTGTTTCAATCTGAGCTACGGTTGAATTTCTATGAATTTTAGAAGTTATAGCATTTTCTGGATTTTCCTGATTTATTTTAATACCAGAAAATGAATAACTGCGTCAGCATTACAGAGGCATGATGTCAGCGAGTCAACCGTGGCTGACCGGGTCAAACCTGACGTGTGGGGTCCACACGTTAGTGTCATGGTTAATTAACAGAGTTAATTAATCCTAACTACAAACCTAACTAAAAAGGATTAGTGGCGCTGGGGCCCAGTGTCAGTGTGAGGGGGTGATTTAGGCTGCGGGATTAGGCGCTAACGACAGCCACGTCGGCCTCACCGGAGTTCGGTCGGTGACGACCTCGAGCCGCCGCGGTTCTTCACTAGAGTCGTTGTTCCGGCGTCCAACGACACAGGGAGAGGAGCTACGGGGAGCTGGCGGAGTACCGCATCCAACGCTGCAAAGGGTTTCACCAGAGGTGGCCCAGGACGACGGCAGCGACGACGAGTGCGGCGGCCGGAGTTCGGCCATCGGGGTTTTGATGTTGCGGGGCACGGGGGAGGCTGCGAGCGGGTCTGCGCGACTCGCCAGAGTGCACTGAGTGCAACGGCGAGCTCGGCTGCGGGCTGCGGCGGCTGTGGCCACGACGGCGAGGAGCTGCGGCGGCAATGGCTTCAGCCATGGTAGAAACGACGGCTACGACGTGGGAACGAGGGGGAGAAGAGAGAGGAAATGGGGAGATGCTCAAGGCGGACTTGACGGGCTTCTCGGCGAGCTCGGGGACGCGCTGAAGACGGCGGGGCAGCGAAGACGATCTCCAGCGACCGGAGATGGAGACGGCAGCGATGGCGACTCTCCAGGGCCTCCCGAGGCACGTGGCTTGACGGAGAGGTAGCCGGCAATGTGGCGGAGCTTCTGGGCGCAGCGGCAGGGTGAGGGGTGGCCGGTGGCCGCGGTGGTGCTCGGCGGCGGCGGCGGGCGTGTTCGGACGCGTGAGAGAAAGCGAGGGAGAGGAGAGGAGAGGACCGGGGGAGAGTGAGAGGGGTACGGGGCGTCACGTGGCGTCGCGCGGGGCATCCAGAGCGACGAGAGGGAGGACAGGCAGGCAGGGAGGGAGGAGGTGGCGCGGCGCGGCGGTGCGCGCGCTTCGGGCACGCGCCCGTCCTCCTATCGGGGAGGAAGACGACAGAGGAGGGGGGGCAGGTGGGCTGGGTTGGCCAACTGGGCCGGCCAGGCCGCACAGTGCTGGGCCAGACGGCTGCAGGTAAGCGACAGGTAGGTTTTCCCATTTCTTTTTCTTTTCTATTTTTTGACATTTGTTTTGATTTAATAAAAATACTAAATCATTTTATTTTCTTATGCCAATTTTTGCAGGAGCTAGTGGTATTATTGCAGAGCTCCTCAACAAATGGAATAAGTTTGGGACATATATTATATATATAACATATATATATCCAATGCAAATAATTATGCATTAATTCCAAATGCCCAAAATAAATACTTATGAGCTCCTAAAAATGTTGGTTTGATTTTTATCTCTGTCCAATATTTTTAGAGAGCAACATGAGCATTTTCATGGACCTCTTTGGATCACTTTTAATTTGGGCCATTTCCAGAGATGAATCTGAGGGTTTCACAAATCCTCATTTCAAATTTAAATGGAATTTAAACATGATGCACACTTGACTAGCTAGCCTTGAGCATACCAGAACTAGGTATGTGACAACTCGCCCCCACTTGAAAGAATCTCGTCCCGAGATTCAGGGATTGACGGAAAGAAAGTGGGGTACTCCAGTCGAAGATGATCTTCTCGCTCCCAAGTAGCTTCTCTCTCAGAATGATGAGACCACTGAACCTTGAGAAACTTGATGTTATGATGTCGAGTGACACGCTCTGCTTGATCAAGAATGCAAACCGGGTACTCTCGGTATGTGAGGTTATCTTGGAGATCAAGCGTTTTGTGGTCCACTCCGCGGATAGGATCCGAGAAGCAACACCTGAGTTGAGAGACGTGGAAGACATCGTGCACTATGGAAAGATGTGGGGGTAGTTCCAACTGGTAGGCAACCTCTCCTCGTTTAGCGAGAATGCGAAAAGGACCAATGTAACGAGGGGCCAACTTGCCTTTGATACCGAAACGATGGGTACCCTTCAAAGGAGTAACCCAAAGGTAAGCTTTGTCGCCAACTTCATAAGTCATATCCTTATGATGACGATCATACTGGCTCTTTTGACGAGACTGGGCTGTTTTCAAATTCTCACGAATGATGCAAACTTGCTCTTCTGCCTCCTGGATCATGTCCTGTCCAAAGAATTGTCTTTCACCAGTTTCTGACCTGTTCAAGGGTGTTCGACATCTTCGTCCATAGAGAATATCAAAAGGAGCTTTCTTGAGACTGGATTGGTAGCTATTGTTATAAGCAAACTCGGCGAAAGGAAGACATTTCTCCCAATCCATACCGAATGAGATAACGCAAGCTCTAAGCATGTCTTCGAGAATTTGGTTGACCCTTTCCACCTGACCACTCGACTGAGGGTGGAAAGCGGTACTGAAGGAAAGATGGGTTCCCATGGCAGTTTGGAAACTCTCCCAGAAATGAGAAGTGAAAAGACTACCACGGTATGAATTGATCTCTAGTGGAACACCATGAAGTGACACTATTCGAGAAATATATAAGTCAGCTAGCTGACTAGCAGTGATACTCTCTCGAACAGGTAGGAAGTGCGCCACTTTGGAGATACGATCAATGACTACGAAGATAGCATTATTCCCTCTCTTGGTCCTGGGAAAGCCGGTGATGAAGTCCATACCAACTTTATCCCATTTCCATTCAGGAATAGCTAAAGGCTGAAGGGTGCCAGTAGGCCTCTGATGCTCTGCCTTAACGCGACGACAAACGTCATAATTAGCAATAAACTGAGCAATTTCTCTCTTCATCCTAGTCCACCAGAACCTCTGGCGTAGGTCCTGATACATCTTAGTACTACCGGGATGAATCGTGAGAGGAGATTCATGTGCCTCCTTAAGAATCAGTTGTCGAAGATGCTGCTTCTTGGGGACCACTAGGCGGTTCCCAAAGAAAACAACACCTCGATCATCTATAGAGAAACTACCAGCAACACCCTTGGCAATGTTTCTCTCGATCCGGGTAATCCCCGTATCATGCTTTTGGGCTTCTATGATATGATCTACAAGAGTAGGTTTCGCCACCAAGGTAGAAAGGAATCCGTGAGGAGCAATGTGAAGGTTAAGCTTACAGAATTCCTCATGGAGAAGTGGTTGGCCTTGCTGCAACATAAGATTGTTGCAATAGGATTTACGACTTAGTGCATCAGCCATGACATTGGCTTTGCCTGGAGTGTAAGTAATCCCTAGATCATAATCTGAGATCACTTCCAACCAACGTCTTTGCCTAAGGTTCAAATATGGTTGGGCGAAGATATACTTGAGACTCTGGTGATCGGTGTAGATCTCGCAACGTTTACCAAGAAGGTAATGTCGCCAGGTCTTGAGTGCATAGACTACGGCTGCAAGCTCTAAATCATGTGTAGGATAATTCTCCTCATGTGGATGCAACTGTCGAGACGCATAGGCAATCACATGACGATCTTGCATAAGAATGCAACCTAGTCCCTGTCGTGAGGCGTCACAATAGATAACAAAGTCCTTTGTGAAATCCGGTGGCACAAGTATGGGAGCAGAAGTCAGGCGTCTTTTCAGTTCCTGAAAACTGTACTCACACTGTGGGGACCACTCAAACTTTTTATCTTTCTTGAGAAGTTCCGTGAGGGGTTTGGCTACTTTGGAGAAATTTTCAACAAAGCGGCGACAATAGCTGGCTAGACCAAGGAAACTCCTAACTTGTTTGACTGTTTCAGGTGGAGTCCAATCAAGAACGGCCTTAACTCTCTCGGGATTGACAGCAATGCCCTTACCAGAGATTACGTGGCCTAGGTAGGTCACTTATGGCAACCAAAATTCGCACTTGGAGAACTTGGCATAAAGGCGGTGCTCTCTGAGTTTCTCTAACACAAGTCTAAGATGTTCGGCATGCTCTTCCTCGTTCTTCGAGTAAATAAGAATATCATCAAGGTAAACCACGACGAATTTATCTAAGTACTCCATGAAGATCGAGTTCATCAAGCGGGAGAAAGTGGCTGGGGCGTTGGTTAGACCGAAGGACATGACAGTGTACTCGTACTAACCATAACGAGTGACAAAAGCCATTTTGGGAATGTCCCCATTTTTGATTTTGATTTGGTGGTAGCCTAACCACAAATCCATCTTGGAGAAGACTGAGGATCCAGCAAGCTGATCATACAGGTCGTTGATCCTGGGGAGCGGATACTTGTTCTTTATCGTGACCAAATTAACGGGGCGATAATCTACAACCATCCGGTCCGTACCATCCTTCTTCTTAACGAAGAGGACGGGGCAAGCCCAAGGAGAAGAACTAGGACGGATGAAACCCTTTTGCAAGGACTCATCAAGTTGTTTCTTAAGCTCGGATAGTTCTAAGGGTGCCATCTTGTAAGGTCTCCTAGAGATTGGAGCGGTTCCTGGGATAAGATCTATGACGAACTCTACATCTCTGTCAGGTGGAATGCCAGGCAGTTCCTCTGGAAAGACATCCGGAAAGTCACGGACTACCGGGATATCTTCAAGGTCTGGAAGAGGGCTGGCATTAAGAGAATAGAGCTGACGCTTTGCAACTCTGGTGGATACAGTGACTATCTTGCCAGATGGATGTGTAAGCTGAACAGACCTGGTGAAACAATCAATCTTGGCATGATGAGCTGTCATCCAGTCCATACCCAAGATGATGTTAATATTCGAAGACTTGAGGGCTATAAGTGATGCAAGGAATACAAGTCTGTCTACAAGGATTTCGTTACCATGGCTTACACTAGAAGTTTGCCATTTGGATCCAGGGGTTTGAATAAGTAGTGGGGAGGGCATATCACAAAATGACATGTCGTGCAAGCGGGCATAGCTTTCAGAAATGAAGGAATGAGACGCTCCAGTATCGAACAGAACCGATGCTAGACGACAGTTGACAAGGAGTGTACCAAGAACGACACCTGGATCATCATGAGCATCTTTAGCTGAGACGTGATGCACACGTCCATGTTTAAGGTGAGCTGACTTGGCACTGATCATCTTGCGTGATGGCTTACCACGGCCAACAGACTTCTCGGGCTGGGGTGGAGCAACTCTGATCTGAGTGCAAATACGGGCAATGTGGCCTGGCTCTCCGCACTTGTAACAAATCTTGGAGGTAGGATGTGGACCCGCATTGGCAGGCGGTCCACCAATAGGCCTGGGTGGAGCATACTGCTGAACTGGATGAGGTGCCTCGGTGTATATCCGGGTGGAAGAGCGGAGTTTGGAACCCAAATCCGGCGCTTCTGAGAACTAGAACCGGAGGAAGAACCTGAATCACGGTGTTCTTACGAGATTCCTTGTAAGTGAGCTGGGCTGTCTCTGCATTGATGGCCTTGTTCACAAGAGCTTGGAATGTATCACAATGATGCAGGTGGAGATCACGACGCAACTTGGGGTTGAGACCCTTTCGGAACCTAGCCTGCTTCTTGGCGTCCGTGACACCTCTTTTGTGGCATAGCGGGCAAGGTTCTCAAACTCTCTACTATAAGCATCAACAACCATCTTACTCTGGGAGAAACTATAGAACTCTTCTCTCTTGCGATCGATGAGGGCCTGGGGAATGTGATGCTCACGAAAAGCCTCAGTGAAAACTCTCCAGGTAGGAATCTGGCCAGCTGGAAGCATAGCCTCATAGTTCTGCCACCAAAGACTAGCAGGACCTTCCAGGTGGTATGTGGCATAGGTGACCTTATCATCTTCACCTACGTTCACGGAACGCAGCTTATGAGTGATGGTACGGAGCCAGTCATCTGCATCGAGTGGCTCAATGGAGTGATGAAAGGTAGGTGGGTGCAAGCGAATGAAGTCATGAATGGTTGCAGACCCTTTGAACTGATGTGCGGTGTTCTCCTCGATACGTGCCAACAAGCGGTTAGACTCACGCTTGTTCCTCTCCATCTCTAACATGAACTTTGTCAACGAAGGCGGGTCGGGAGGATCCTCATCCCTACCATCTCCATGGTTCTGGCTACGAGCAACAGAACTTCGCTTAACTGATGACATCCCGAGAAACGAAACCAAGGACGGATCAGCATCAACTATCGACTATAGAATGTAGGATAAGGAAATTAGTAACTCTCGAACTCCTAGGGCAATTCCGGCAGCATAACGGCAGTAAAATGCCCAGAATGAGACATCCTGCCAAAATGGGGTAGTAACATACTCAACATCACCAGTCAAGGTTCTGAGATACCAAAGCTGTCAGGACCCTGATTCTATGCCACACCAATCTAGCATGTAACACCTCATATCACTTTGTGGCCTCACGCACGGTATTCCCACGGGTGTCGCCTTACCATACCCGGGACCGTTTGCGCCTTTTGGCACACGTATATGATAGTGTCGCTAGCATCCATATGACAAGAACCCGGGCTGACATGGCTAGTCGTGAACCTGAAGTGGCACTAACTTACAGGGACAGGCATACATGACCCGGCATCGAACGTGTCGGTCATCAGTGAGTGAATCTGGGGCTGTAGCAACTGGGCTAGAAGGACTCCGGTAAATTGGGCTGTAGCAGGCTAACAAGACTCCGGTGGACAACGCGTGACATTTCCCCGAAGGGACAGACACAGGAACGAAGAAGGACACATGCCGACCGGCCTAAGTGTTCCGGAGCAGTATCAAGCTACCATGGCTCAGTGGAAGCACTAGGAGACATTTCCCGGTAAGAGAGGCTACTAAGGATAAACAACTAGTTAGTCAGATCCCACACATAGCAATACACATTACACGTACGCATAACATGCAAGTATGTGTTGTACGACATGGCATCACAACATAACTCAACAACTCATATAGATAAAGGCTCAGAAGAGCCATCATAGCATTTATTACAAACAGGGGTCACATGACCCAACATTCAGAGCAAACAAGCAACAAGCGGAAGCATTACATGTCTGAGTATAGACATCTACAAATGAAAAAGGCTAAAGAGCCTGACTATCTACAACATCCGATCAAGATCGTAGCTGAGGTACAAGCTACTTGTCGAAGTCCACAAGACACTAGTAAGACCGAATTCTCCGCTGCAAAAACATAAATAAAGCAACATGAGTACAAAGGTACTCAGCAAGACTTACATCAGATCCTATCATACATGCATTTGTATCAAGAGGGTAATGTGGGGTTTAGTTACAGCAAGCCAGCTTTGACTCTGTGGCTATCCTGTTCTACGACTACCAGAACTTCTTTGAGGTGATATGGCGCACACGAGTCCACTAATCACCACACAATACACTAATATGGATTCATCCCCGTCTCCTTACAAGAAGGCCGTCCATAGCACTCACACTTGTCTTGAGAATTTTATAGTATCCACTTCAAGTTATCTATGTACCATGTAAGCATCCAAGAAGTCCATAACCGCGGACCCGACTATTCGAATAGATCATGTTAACCCTGCAGGGGTGTACTTCTTCACACACGCTCTCGCCACTTACCGCCATGCACACATCATGTATCTCGGCAACCTTCAAGCGGAAGCCTGGCGAGGGTGTCGGCCATGACCTGACTAACCACACAAGACTCTAGTCCAGGTTTATCGCCTATTCGGGTTCCATCCGTAAGGAGATCCGGCCGGGGTGTCGCTCACGGCCCCAAATGATGTGTGCAGGGTTCCCAAGCCCACCTCGCCGGATGGATCTATGCTTGGTACACCGTGCCACTTGTGCCTAGTCTGTCCCAAGCCCACCCGGCCGGGTGCCACTTGGTAGACTACTAACACTACCTACAAACACCAGAAACTAGTTGCAACTCCTGGACAGAGATCAAGTTGGTTAATAAGCTGAGAGGGGTCGAGTTACCGGAACCCAATGTGTGGTAGTATCGAGTCATTGGACGACATACACAGAACTCAGTGCTTAAGGACGGTTCTAGTGAGACAACCCACCATGTACTCCTACATGGCCTCTCACCGCTACCTTTACCAAATCGTGTTCACACACTTAACTCTCAGCATCAGAACATAGCATAACACTCCAATTCATTCCTAATGAATCAGACCTGACACAACTCAAAGCAATAGCAGGCATGGCATGGTAGGAACACAACATGGCTCAATCAACTCCTACACATGCTAGTGGGTTTCAACTATTTACTGTGGCAATGACAGGTCATGGAGAGGAATGGGTTCAACTACCGCAGCACAAAGTAGCAGATGAATCGTTGTTGTCGTAATGCAATAACTGAGAGCAGGAGCGGGAGAGTAGGATTGTATCAGAATGAACAAGGGGGTTTGCTTGCCTGGTAGATCAACAAGGAAGGCACTGCTCCTCAGACAGGTACTCTCGAACGGTCTCCGGAGCAGGACCTATCGAAAAGGAACGGTGTCGGCAATCAATACACAAACATATGCAATAATATGATGCATGAACATGGCAGGTAGATGTGATGCCGTTTGAGCTAATGCAACTAGTATTCAAATTGAATGAAGTCCATTTGAATCAAGGGTTCAAATGCATCTCCAAAATAAGCTCTTTATATAAGCCATTTTAGTGTTTCACTTATACAGTAGGTATAAGTGGGTTTGTCATGCATGAAACTAGTACAGATGGATAGATTGCATTTTTCTGATAATTTTTCATATATAAATTGTTTCAATCTGAGCTACGGTTGAATTTCTATGAATTTTAGAAGTTATAGCATTTTCTGGATTTTCCTGATTTATTTTAACACCAGAAAATGAATAACTATGTCAGCATTACAGAGGCATGATGTCAGTGAGTCAACCGTGGCTGACCGGGTCAAACCTGACGTGTGGGGTCCACACGTTAGTGTCATGGTTAATTAACAGAGTTAATTAATCCTAACTACAAACCTAACTAAAAAGGATTAGTGGCGCTGGGGCCCAGTGTCAGTGTGAGGGGGTGGTTTAGGCTGCGGGATTAGGCGCTAACGACAGCCACGTCGGCCTCACCGGAGTTCGGTCGGCGACGACCTCGAGCCGCGGCGGTTCTTCATCGGAGTCGCTGTTCCGGCGTCCAACGACACAGGGAGAGGAGCTACGGGGAGCTGGCAGAGTACCGCATCCAACGCTGCAAAGGGTTTCACCGGAGGTGGCCCAGGACGACGGCAGCGACGACGAGTGCGGCGGCCGGAGTTCGGCCATCGGGGCTTTGATGTTGCGGGGCACGGGGGAGGCTGCGAGTGGGTCCGCGTGACTCGCCAGAGTGCACTGAGTGCAACGGCGAGCTCGGCTACGGGCGGCGGCGGTTGTGGCCACGACGGCGAGGAGCTGCGGTGGCGATGGCTTCGGCCATGGTAGAAACGATGGCTACGACGCGGGAACGAGGGGGAGAAGAGAGGGGAAACGGGGAGATGCTCACGACGGACTCGACGGGCTTCTCGGCGAGCTCGGGGAGGCGCTGAAGACGGCGGGGCGGCGAAGACGATCTCCGGCGACCGGAGATGGAGACAGCGGCGATGGCGACTCTCCAGGGCCTCCCGAGGCACGTGGCTTGATGGAGAGGTAGCCGGCGATGTGGCGGAGCTTCTGGGCGCAGCGGCAGGGCGAGGGGTGGCCGCAGTGGTGCTCGTCGGCGGTGGCGGGTGCGTTCGGACGCGAGAGAGAAAGCGAGGGAGAGGAGAGGAGAGGACCGGGGGAGAGTGAGAGGGGTACAGGGAGTCACGTGGCGTCGCGCGGGGCATCCAGAGCGACGAGAGGGGGGACAGGCAGGCAGGGAGGGAGGAGGTGGCGCGGCGCAGTGGTGCGCGCGCATCGGGCACGCGCCCGTCCTCCTGTCGGGGAGGAAGACGACAGAGGAGGGGGGCCAGGTGGGCTGGGCTGGCCAACTGGGTCGGCCAGGCCGCACAGTGCTGGGCCAGACGGCTGCAGGTAAGCGACATGTAGGTTTTCCCTTTTCTTTTTCTTTTCTATTTTCTGACATTTGTTTTGATTTAATAAAAATACTAAATCATTTTATTTTCTTATGCCAATTTTTTGCAGGAGCTAGTGGTATTATTGCAGAGCTCCTCAACAAATGGCATAATTTTTGGACATATAACATATATATATATCCAATGCAAATAATTATGCATTAATTCCAAATGCCCAAAATAAATACTTATGAGCTCCTAAAAATGTTGGTTTGATTTTTATCTCTGTCCAATATTTTCAGAGAGCAACATGAGCATTTTCTTGGACCTCTTTGGAGCACTTTTTATTTGGGTCATTTCCAGAGATGAATCTGAGGGTTTCACAAATCCTCATTTCAAATTTAAGCACATGACTAGCTAGCCTTGAGCATACCAGAACTAGGGATGTGACATGGTCGGCCTGCCCGATCACCTTTGATCGCATGGATCACCTGACTAGTATCCGTCATGGAGGTTCGGCTGCCCTAGTGCTCGACCCAATAATCAATGGATACCACCTCACTCGAGTCCTCATGGACGGCGGCAACAGTCTCAATCTGATATATCAGGACACTGTCCGCAAGATAGGGATAGACCCGTCAAGAATCAAGCCAAGTAGCACTACATTTAAAGAAGTTATACCGGGCGTGGATGCCCGCTGCACGGGCTCTCTAACATTGGATGTTGTATTCGGCTTGCCGGACAACTTTCGAAGCGAAGAACTAATCTTCGACATTGCTCCGTTCTGAAGCGGCTATCATGGACTACTCAGAAGAACGGCCTTCGCCCGTTTTAATGCAGTCCCGCATTATGCTTATCTAAAACACAAAATGCCTGGACCTCGTGGCGTCATCATGGTCAGTGGAAATATGGAGTGCTCTCTTCGCATAGAGGAATACACGGCGGCTCTAGCGGTCGAAGCACAAAACGGCCTATTCAAGCTGAACAACTCATCGATCGTTAAGACCACAGACACAGCTAAACATGTCCAGCACACACCTTAGTGGGGCAGCTCAGATAAACCTGAGCTCGATTAGCAGCTACGCCCCCATCGACTGCCCCAAAAGGAGATATACTCAAAATTCCTTGGGCGGCTTCGGGGGCACTCTGCACACAAAAGGTCCATAATTCGGCTTGACCCTATTCGGACCCTAGAAGTTATCCTTCACGGTTCATTAAAACGAACCAGCTTTACTTACGGCCACACCAGACTCTTCTACCTGGTTCTTCTTTTTTTTCCTTTTTTTACAGATGGCCATCATAATATACCCTTCAAGGATACTTCACAACGGACATAGAGGCGTAGACGTGCAGCAGGGCCCCGCATTAAGGTTTCTTTTTTAGATTAAGACCCTGTGTAAACCTTTTTTATCTCTTGTTGTTTTATACTTTCCTGGCATGTGAAATGTCCAACAAAGATACCAGCATCATCTGTAAACATACGGCTCGCCGTACTAAAGTGGATGTTATAAAAGTAGCCCGGTTCGTATTGTGTTTTGAGATTTATGCTCTCACAACCCGCGCTCCTCCTCCACGTCGGATTGCCACATTTGCCTTGATACCATGGGTTTTTCACGAGGGCCTATATTCAGCCCAGTGTATATTGTAAAGTCCGAACACCTATAGGGAGTGTTCGGTGTCGCAAGTTTGGCCTTATATGCATCAGCTCCGAATCATGTCTTTGGTCAATAGTTGGGTTGCCCGGCTCCTATGCTTGCTACCTTACGTTCCGCTATATCGGCTAGGGTAGTAAAGGGAGAACTACTGCGATTGTGTAACGGCTAGCCCGGATGAGCACCTCAGTAGAGAAAGCCGAAAACCGACTGTCATGCTGCGGCGAGAGCTGGTCAACCACTCGATGATTCATCAGAATCTTCGTGATTCCCTCCGTGTTAAACGAAGGACCGTTATTCTAGTCACGTATGTAATCGCACCATATTTGGATAACCACGGACATACCAGGGGCTATATAGTAGCCCCACCGTCAAACTCCTATGGCTAAGTGAAAGTGTTAAATCTCTATAGTCCGATTGCCTCGTTCGGCGCACTAACACCTCCTTAACGGACCAAGACGTTGGGTCAAGTGTGATCAAGTGCTTTTCCGAACACCTCGGTGTTATACGCAAGGGGGCTGAAGCCGACGACTGCAAACTTTCAGATTGAATATATATATATATATATATATATATATATATATATATATATATATATATATATATATATATATATATATATATATATAAAGAAGGCCGCACAGGAGGGACTACAACTTTTTTGGGCAAAAAGTATAAAAATATAGCCTTAAATGTATCATAATATTGTTATTACAATTTTGATACACCTCACTCGAACATAATATTTTTCGAACACTGAACCTCTATTAAGTGGGCACCTTCTAGGACATCTTCAAAGTAATGTTCTGGCATGTTAAGGTCCTTGCCTTCGGGTGGACTCTGCGCTGCAATATCGGTGGTCGTCATCTTTGCCCAGTATATCTTGACATAGGCAAGGGCCATCTGTGCACCTTCTATGCACGTTGACCGCTTCACAGTGTCGATACACGACACCGCATTAACAAGTCGCTGCACCAAACCGAAATAACTATCCGGAATGGGTTCAGTTGGCCACAGCCGAGCTATGACATCCTTCATGGCAGTGCGGGACATCCGCTGGAGCTCGGCCCATTGGGCCATCTGTTCGTTCAACAGTGGACGCTTCGGCGTGTCAAATTGCGACCAAAACAGCTTTTCTGTTGCATGTCCTTCTTTCGCGTGGAAATACTTATTCACATCGGCAGCACTCTTCGGCAGGTCCATAAAGGGGTCCGGAGAACTCCATCGTTGATTCAGCGGCGCATACTTCGGATCGCCAAACTTAGTTTGCACTAAAAAGGACTTACCAGCCGCGATCTCTCCAACTTGTCGGATCTCCTCCCGAGCTGCTCTAGACTCAAATCGGGCTTCCTTCGCCTCTCGTAAAGCCTTGACCAGTTCGGCTGCTTTAGCCTTGTTATCTTTCTCAAGATCTTGGCATCAGCTAGTGGCATTCTTCAACTCAAGTGCCATGGTGGATATCCTCTCCTCGCACTAATGCCGAGCGGTCTGCTCCACTTTTAATTCAGCGGCGACCTTTTCGGCAGAAGCATTACCCATCCTGGCTTGCTCCTTGGCCCGGGCAAGTTCCGCCCAAAGGGTCTCAACTGCAGCGGCACTATCTGCAGTTATGCATATACAAATTTTCAGTATCACGCTCATTTCACAATACTAGCATGTACTTTGTGCCCCAGAGACTTACCTTGCGCCTCGTCAAGCAGCCTATTCATAAGCGTGATATCATCATCCGCCACATCAACTTTCTGCTTCAAATGTGCTACCTCGATAGCTTGGGCAGTCCCCACGGATGTAACAGCCTGTGTTTCAATTAGTCATATCATTCCCTGGGAGTATCTTTTGGATCCTCTAATCGCATCCCTTGGGATGTGAACCAGAGTCTCAAGGGCTACTATCTATACACGGGTGCAATTGGCACTTACAGTATAACCGAAATTACACTACGTACCTTGAAGCCTCTTAGTAGGCTAGAAAAGGCTTCATTCAATCCGCTTTTCGCGGACCGAACTCTTTCCAACACCGTACCCATCAAGGTACGATGTTCCTCTGAGACGGAGGCATGTTGCAAAATGTCCATCAATGCATCCGGTGACCCTTGGACATTTGATAGTCCGGTACTTTTGTTGTTCCCTGTAGGGGCCGCACACCCCGGACCCTGGGTGGCCGAAGTATTTGTTGGGGAACGTAGCAGAAATTCAAAATTTTCCTACGAGTCACAAAGATCTATCTATGGAGAGACTAACAACAAGGGGAAGGAGAGTGCATCTACATACCCTTGTAGATCGCTAAGCGGAAGCGTTCAAGAGAATGGGGTTGAAGGAGTCATACTCGTCGTGATTGAAATCACCGGAGATCCTAGTGTCGAACGGACGGCACCTCCGCGTTCAACACACGTGCAGCCCGGTGACGTCTTCCATGCCTTGATCCAACAAGGAGAGAGGAAGAGGTTGAGGAAGACTCCATCCAGCAGCAGCACAACGGCGTGGTGGTGATGGAGGAGCATGGTAATCCAGCAGGGCTTCGCCAAGCACCGCGAGAGACAAGGAGAAAGAGAGGTAGGGCTGCGCCAGGGAGAGGTGGAAACTCTTATGTATGCAGCCCCAAATACCTCAAGTATATATAGGGGAGAGGGAGGGGGCTGAGCCCCCTCTAGGGTTCCCACCCCAAGGGGTGCGGCAGCCCCAAACCCATCTAGGGTGGCGGCCAAGGGGGGAGAGGGGGAAACTTGCCCCCCAAGCAAGGTGGAGGCGCCCCCTCCCCAAACCCTAGGCGCCTTGGGCCCTTGTGGGGGGGCGCACCAGCCCACCTGGGGCTGGTCCCCTCCCACACTTGGCCCATGCAGCCCTTTGGGGCCGGTGGCCCCACTTGGTGGACCCCCGGGACCCTCCCGGTGGTCCCGGTACATTACCGATAACACCCGAAACTTTTCCGGTGCCCAAAACAGGACTTCCCATATATAAATCTTTACCTCCGGACCATTTTGGAACTCCTCGTGACATCCGGGATCTCATCCGGGACTCCGAACAACATTCGATAACCACATACAAACTTCCTTTATAACCCTAGCATCATCGAACCTTAAGTGTGTAGACCCTACGGGTTCGGGAACCATGCAGACATGACCGAGACGTTCTCCAACCAATAACCAACAGCGGGATCTGGATACCCATGTTGGCTCCCACATGTTCCACGATGATCTCATCGGATGAACCACGATGTCAAGGACTCAATCAATCCCGTATACAATTCCCTTTGTCTAGCGGTATTGTACTTGCCCGAGATTCGATCGTCGGTATGCCGATACCTTGTTCAATCTTGTTACCGGCAAGTCTCTTTACTCGTTCCGTAACACATCATCCCGTGATCAACCCCTTGGTCACATTGTGCACATTATGATGATGTCCTACCGAGTGGGCCCAGAGATACCTCTCCGTCACACAGAGTGACAAATCCCAGTCTCGATTCGTGCCAACCCAACAGACACTTTCGGAGATACCCGTAGTGCACATTTATAGCCACCCAGTTACGTTGTGACGTTTGGTACACCCAAAGCATTTCTACGGTAT
This sequence comes from Triticum dicoccoides, assembly GCF_002162155.2. Lineage (NCBI taxonomy): Eukaryota > Viridiplantae > Streptophyta > Magnoliopsida > Poales > Poaceae > Triticum > Triticum dicoccoides. The sequence goes on along the minus strand of NC_041383.1, from coordinate 672,629,183 downwards.
CTGGGAGTTGCACAATCTCATGTTCTAAGGAAATGATACTTGACATTAGAAAAGCTATAGCATACGAACTACACGATCTTCGTGCTATGCTTAGGATTGGGTCTTGTCCATCACATCATTCTCCTAATGATGTGATCCCGTTATCAATGACATCCAATGTCCATGGTCAGGAAACCATAACCATCTATTGATCAACGAGCTAGTCAATTAGAGGCTTACTAGGGACATGGTGTTGTCTATGTACCCACACATGTATCTGAGTTTCCTATCAATACAATTATAGCATGGATAATAAACGATTATCATGAACAAGGAAATATAATAATAATAACTAATTTATTATTGCCTCTAGGGCATATTTACAACAGTCTCCCACTTGCACTAGAGTCAATAATCTAGTTCACATCGCCATGTGATTAACACTGATAGGTCACATCGCCATGTGACCAACATCCAAAGAGTTTACTAGTGTCATTAAACTAGTTCACATCATCATGTGATTAAGACTCAATGAGTTCTGGGGTTTGCTCATGTTTTGCTTGTGAGAGAGGTTTTAGTCAACGGGTCTGCAACATTCAGATTCGTATGTACTTCGCAAATCTCTAGGTCATATTGTAAATGTTGCTTCCATGCTCCACTTGGAGCTATTCCAAATGGTTGTTCCACTATACGTATCCGGCTTCTCTACTCAGAGCTATCCGGATAGGTGTTAAGCTTGCATCGATGCAACTCTTTACGTCAAACTCTTTATCACCTCCATAACCGAGAAACATATCCTTATTCCTCTAAGGATAATTTTGACCGCTATCTGGTGATCCACTCCTTGATCACCTTTGTACCCTCTTGCCAGACATGTGGCAAGGCACACATCAGGTGCGGTACTCAGCAAAGCATACTGTAGAGCCTACATCTAAATCATAAGGGACGACCTTCGTCCTTTCTCTCTTTTCTGCCGTGGTCGAGCTTTAAGTCTTAACTTCATACCTTACAACTCAGGCAAGAACTCCTTCTTTGACTGATCCATCTTGAACACCTTCAAGATCATGTCAAGGTATGTGCTCATTTGAAAGTACTATTAAGCATTTTGATCTATCTTATAGATCTTGACGCTTATTCTTCAAGTAGCCTAATCCAGGTTTTCCATTGAAAAACACTTTTCAAATAACCCTATATGCTTTCTAGAAATTCTACATCATTTCTGATCAACAATATGTTTACAACATATACTTATCAAAAACTCTATAGTGCTCCCACTCACTTCTTTGGAAATACAAGTTTCTCATAAACTTTGTATGAACCCAAAATCTTTGATCATCTTATCAAAGTGTGTATTCCAACTCCGAGATGCTTACTCCAGTCCATGGAAGGATCGCTGGAGCTAGCATACCTTTTAGCATCCTTAGGATCGACAAAACCTTTCTGATTGTATCACATACAACCTTTCCTTACGAAAACTGGTAAGGAAACTCGTTTTGACATCCATTTGTCAGATTTCATAAATGCAGCTAATGCTAACATGATTCCGACGGACTTAAGCATCGCTACAAATGAGAAAAACTCATCGTAGTCAACTCCTTGAACTTGTGAAAAACTCTTCGCCACAAGTCGAGCTTCATAGACGGTGACATTACAGTCCACGTCCGTCTTCTTCTTAAAGATCCATTTATCTCAATGGCTTGCCGATCATGGGCAAGTCCACCAAAGTCCATGCTTTGTTCTGACACATGTATCCTATCTCGGATTTCATGGCTTCTAACCATTTTTCGGAATATGGGCCCACCATCGCTTCTCCATAGCTCGTAGGTTCATTGTTGTCTAGCAACATGACCTTCAAGACAGGATTACTGTACCACTCTGAAGTGGTACGCATCCTTGTCACCCTACGAGGTACGGTAGTGACTTGATCCAAAACTTCATGATCACTATCATAAGCTTCTACTTCAATTGGTGTAGGCGCCACAGGAACAACTTCCTATGCCCTGCCACATACTTGTTGAAGTGACGGTTCAATAACCTCATCAAGTCTCCACCATCCTCCCACTCAATTCTCGAGACAAACTTTTCCTCGAGAAAGGACCCGTTTCCAGAAACAATCCCTATTGCTTTCGGATCTGAATTAGGAGGTATACCCAACTGTTTGGGGGGTCCTATGAAGATGCATTTTATCCTCTTTGGGTTTGAGCTTATCAACCTGAAACCTTTTTCACATAAGCGTCGCAGCCCCAAACTTTTAAGGAACGACAACTCAGGTTTCTCCAAACCATAGTTCATACGGTGTCGTCTCAACGGAGTTACGTGGTGCCCTATTAAAGTGAGTGCGGTTGTCTCTAATGCCTAACCCATGAACGATAGTGGTAATTCGATAAGAGACATCATGGTACGCACCATATTCAATAGGGTGCAACTATGATGTTCGGACACACCATCACACTATGGTGTTCCAGGCGGTATTAATTGTGAAACAATTTCCACAATGTCTTAATTGCGTGCCAAAGCTCGTAACTCAGATACTCATCTCTATGATCATATCATAGACATTTTATCCTCTTGTCACGATGATCTTCAACTTCACTCTGTAATTACTTGAACCATTCAATAATTCAGACTTGTGTTTCATCAAGTAAATATACTCAGTATCTACTCAAATCATCCGTGAAGTAAGAACATAACAATATCCACTGCGTGCCTCGGTACTCATTGGACTGCACACATCAAAATGTATTACTTCCAACACGTTGCTTTCTTGTTCCATTTTACTGAAAACGAGGCTTTCAGTCATCTTGCCCATGTGGTATGATTTGTATGTCTCAAGTGATTCAAAATCAAGCGAGTCCAAACGGTCCATTTGCATGGAGTTTCTTCATGCATATACACCAATAGACATGGTTCACATGTCTCAAACTTTTCAAAAATGAGTGAGTCCAAGGTTCCATCAACATGGAGCTTCTTCATGCGTTTTATACCAATATGACTTACATGGCAATGCCACAAGTAGGTGGTACTATCATTACTATCTTATATCTTTTGGCATGAACATGTGTATCACTACGATCGAGATTCAATAAACCATTCATTTTGGGTGCAAGACCATTGAAGGTATTATTCGAATAAACAGAGTAACCATTATTCTCCTTAAATGAATAACCGTATTGCGATAGACATAATCCAATCATGTCTATGCTCAACGCAGACACCAAACTCGTGCGATGCTTGACACATCAAGATTGGAAAACACTCCCAACACATATCGTGAGCTCACCTTTAGCTAGTCTCCGTTTATTCCGTAGCCTTTTATTTCGAGTTACTAACACTTAGCAACTGAACCGGTATCTAATACCCTCGTGCTACTAGGAGTACTAGTAAAGTACACATTAACTTAATGTATATCCAATATACTTCTATTGACCTTGCTAGCTTTCTCATCTACCAAGTATCTAGGGTGATTCTGCTCCAGTGGCTGTTCCCCTTATTACAGAAGCACTTAGTCTCGGGTTTGGGTTCAACCTTGGGTTTCTCCACTAGAGCAGCAGCTGATTTGTCGTTTCATGAAGTATCCCTTCTTGCCCTTGCCCTTCTTGAAACTAGTGGTTTCACTAACCATCAACAATTGATGCTCCTTCTTGATTTCTACTTTCACGGTGTCAAACATCGCGAACATCTCAAGGATCATCATATCTATCCCTGATATGTTATAGTTCATCATGAAGCTCTAGCAGCTTGGTGGCAATGACTTTGGAGAAACATCACTATCTCATCTGGAAGATCAACTCCCACTCGATTCAAGTGATTGTTATACTCAGACAATTTGAGTACAAGCTCAACGATTGAGCTTTTCTCCCTTAGTTTGCAGGCTAAGAAAATCGTCGGAGGTCTTATACCTCTTGACGTGGGCACGAGCCTGAAATCCCAATTTCAGCCCTCGAAACATCTCATATGTTTCGCGACGTTCCGAAATCGTCTTCGGTGCCTCAACTCTAAACCGTTTAACATTACTGAACTATCACGTAGTTATCAAAACGTGTGTGTCAGATGTTCGCAACATCCACAGACGACGTTCGAGGTTCAGCACACTGAGCGGTGCATTAAGGACATAAGCCTTCTACGAAGCAACGAGGACAATCCTCAGTATACGGACCTAGTCCGCATAATTGCTACTATCAACTTTCAACTAAGTTTTCTCTAGGAACATATCTAAACAGTAGAACTAAAGCGCGAGCTTACGACATAATTTGCAAAGATCTTTTGACTATGTTCAGGATAATTAAGTTCATCTTATGAACTCCCACTCAGATAGACATCCCTCTAGTCATCTAAGTGATTACATGATCCGAGTCAACTAGGCCGTGTACGATCATCATGTGAGACGGACTAGTCATCATCGGTGAACATCTTCATGTTGATCGTATCTACTATACGACTCATGCTCGACCTTTCGGTCTCTTGTGTTCCGAGGCCATGTTTGTACATGCTAGGCTCGTCAAGTCAACCTAAGTGTTTCGCGTGTGTAAATCTGGCTTACACCCGTTGTATGTGAACGTTAGAATCTATCACACCCGATCATCACGTGGTGCTTCGAAACGACGAACTTTCGCAACGGTGCACAGTTAGGGGGAACACTTTCTTGAAATTTTAATGAGGGATCATCTTATTTACTACCGTCGTTCTAAGCAAATAAGATGTATAAACATGATAAACATCACATGCAATCAAATAGTGACATGATATGGCCAATATCATATTGCTCCTTTTGATCTCCATCTTCGGGGCTCCATGATCATCATCGTCACCGGCAAGACACCATGATCTCCATCATCATCATCTCCATCATCGTGTCTCCATGAAGTTGTCTCGCCAACTTATTACTTCTACTACTATGGCTACCGGTTAGCAATAAAGTAAAGTAATTACATGGTGTTGTTCAATGACATGCAGGTCATACAATAAATAAAGACAACTCCTATGGCTCCTGCCGGTTGTCATACTCATCGACATGCAAGTCGTGATTCCTATTACAAGAACATGATCAATCTCATACATCACATATCATTCATCACATTCTTCTTGGCCATATCACATCACATAGCATACCCTGCAAAAACAAGTTAGACGTCCTCTAATTGTTGTTTGCATGTTTTACGTGGCTGCTATGGGTTTCTAGCAAGAACATTTCTTACCTACGCAAAAACCACAATGTGATATGTCAATTGCTATTTACCCTTCATAAGGACCCTTTTCATCGAATCCGATCCGAGTAAAGTGGGAGAGACTGGCACCCGCTAGCCACCTTATGCAACAAGTTCATGTCAGTCGGTGGAACCTGTCTCACGTAAGTGTACGTGTAAGGTCGGTCCGGGCCGCTTCATCCCACAATGCCGCCGAATCAAGATTGGACTAGTAATTGTAAGCATATTGAACAAAATCAACGCCCACAACTACTTTGTGTTCTACTCGTGCAAAGAATCTACGCAATAGACCTAGCTCATGATGCCACTGTTGGGGAACGTAGCAGAAATTCAAAATTTTCCTACGAGTTACCAAGACCTATCTATGGAGAGACTAGCAACGAGGGGAAGGAGAGTGCATCTACATACCCTTGTAGATCGCTAAGCGGAAGCGTTCAAGAGAACGGGGTTGAAGGAGCCGTACTCGTCATGATCCAAATCACCGGAGATCCTAATGCCGAACGGACGGCACCTCCACGTTCAACACACGTGCAGCCCGGTGACGTCTTCTATGCCTTGATCCAGCAAGGAGAGAGGGAGAGGTTGAGGAAGACCCCATCCAGCAGCAGCACAATGGTGTGGTGGTGATGGAGGAGCGTGGTAATCCAGCAGGGCTTCGCCAAGCACCGCGAGAGACAAGGAGAAAGAGAGGTAGGGCTGCACCAGGGAGAGGTGGAAACTCTTATGTATGCAACCCCAAATACCTCAAGTATATATAGGGGAGAGGGAGGGGGATGCGCCCCCTCTAGGGTTCCCACCCCAAGGGGTGCGGCAGCCCCAAACCCATCTAGGGTGGCGGCCAAGGGGGGAAGAGGGGGAAACTTGCCCCCCAAGCAAGGTGGAGGCGCCCCCTCCCCAAACCCTAGGCGCCTTGGGCCCTTGTGGAGGGGCACACCAGCCCACCTGGGGATGGTCCCCTCCCACACTTGGCCCATGCAGCCCTTTGGGCCGGTGGCCCCACTTGGTGGACCCCCGGGACCCTCCCGGTGGTCCCGGTACGTTACCGATAACACCCGAAACTTTTCCGTTGCCCAAAACAGGACTTCCCATATATAAATCTTTACCTTCGGACCATTCCGGAACTCCTCGTGACGTCCGGGATCACATCCGGGACTCTGAACAACATTCGGTAACCACATACAAACTTCCTTTATAACCCTAGCGTCATCGAACCTTAAGTGTGTAGACCCTACGGGTTCGGGAACCATGCAGACATGACCGAGACGTTCTCCGGCCAATAACCAACAGCGGGATCTGGATACCCATGTTGGCTCCCACATGTTCCACGATGATCTCATCGGATGAACCACGATGTCAAGGACTCAATCAATCCCGTATACAATTCCCTTTGTCTAGCGGTATTGTACTTGCTCGAGATTTGATTGTCGGTATGCTGATACCTTGTTCAATCTCGTTATCGGCAAGTCTCTTTACTCGTTCCGTAACACATCATCCCGTGATCAACCCCTTGGTCACATTGTGCACATTATGATGATGTCCTACCGAGTAGGCCCAGAGATACCTCTCCGTGACACGGAGTGACAAATCCCAGTCTCGATTTGTGCCAACCCAACAGACACTTTCAGAGATACCCATAGTGCACCTTTATAGCCACCCAGTTACGTTGTGACGTTTGGTACACGCAAAGCATTCCTACAGTATCCGGGAGTTGCACAATCTCATGGTCTAAGGAAATGATACTTGACATTAGAAAAGCTATAGCATACGAACTACACGATCTTTGTGCTATGCTTAGGATTGGGTCTTGTCCATCACATCATTCTCCTAATGATGTGATCCCGTTATCAACGACATCCAATGTCCATGGTCAGGAAACCGTAACCATCTATTGATCAACGAGCTAGTCAATTAGAGGCTTACTAGGGACATGGTGTTGTCTATGTACCCACACATGTATCTGAGTTTCCTATCAATACAATTATAGCATGGATAATAAATGATTATCGTGAACAAGGAAATATAATAATAATAACTAATTTATTATTATGTTTGGCCCCGGTCCTCACTGTCCCTTGCGCCACTCGTAGATCGGGAAGGATCCTCCGGGACGACACCTCGGCGTCGTCTGCCTTACCAGGCAGGGAGATCTGTGGAGGCGTATCGCTCTCCCTCATGTCCGGAAGAAGATCCCTCAAAGAGGAGGACTGTTGAGGAAGGCTGCGTGCCGGACTGCAAACATGAGTTTAAAATATTACCCTTATAGCCAGAAAAGAACGGGACATGTTTAAAACACCCGGATTCACTTACGATGCGGCTGAGGGCCTATCTTTGCAGGGTGATTGAGTGTCAACATCACCCCCTGACTGGGATACCTTCCCCCGCTTAGAAGTTTCTCTTTCCGAGTCTTCGGAGGCGGCCCTTTTCTTCCCATGGGGAGAAGGGATGTTAGTTTGCCCTTTCCTTTCATCTTTGGAAGCGGGGGTTTCAATCTCCCCGGGCGAATTGCCCGGTGAGACTCCGGAGTGGAAGCTGCCTTGGGCCTCTTTGTTCTCCTCTTCATCTTCCCCCGCCGGCACTTGATACGGTGCCGGAGCCAGCATCCTTGTTAACAACGGATCGACAGTATCTTCGGGAAGTGGAGCCAAACACCTGATTCTCTCCGCCTTCTTTATCCAGCCCTGGCCGGATAGAGTTTTATCAGTACATTGTCACGAATAATTTGACTGAATCATGTTCGGGGGTCGAGTACTTACCGGAGTATCCGGATGGTTGCAGTCAAGACCGATGTCTTCTGTAGTATCCGGCCACCTTTTTCATGCGCCGAAGAATAATTTCCACATCTCTCTGAGCATCATGCCAGAGAGGTGCTGAAGAGTCTGTGGACCTTATGTATTAAACTCCCACATGCGGAGAGGGCGTCGCTGACAGGGTAAGATCCAGCGGACTAGCATTACTTGGATTACATCAATGAGACCGGTGTCCTTCTCATTGAGGCTCCAGATGCGGCTTTGCAGCGTCCGCACTTCATATGTAGATCCCCAGTCCAGCCCCTTGTTAACCCATGATGCGAGCTATGGCGGAGGGCCGGACCGAAATGTAGGAGCAGCTACCCGCTTTGTACCGCGGGGTTCGGTGATGTAAAACCACTCCCGCTGCCATAAGTCTGAGGATTCTGCGAAGGAGCCCTTTGGCCAAGTGGAGTTGATAAGCTTGCTTATTGAAGCGCCTCCGCACTCCGCTTGTTTCCGGTCGATTACCTTTGGTTTCACGTTAAAGGTCTTGAGCCATAAGCCGAAGTGGTGGGGAAATACGGAGGAAGGCCTCGCACGTGGTGATGAACGCCGAGATGTGGAGGAAGGAGTCTGGAGCTAGATCGTGGAAATCTAGCCCGTAATAGAACATGACCCTCGAACGAAGGGATGAAGAGCAAATCCAAGCCCTCGAAGGAAGTGAGAGATAAACACGGCCCTCTCATTGGATCTGGGAGTAGGAATAACCTGCCCTTGAGCAGGAAGCCTGTGGTAGATTTCCGCAGTCAAGTATCTTTCCTCCCTAAGCTTCGAGATGTCTTCCTCTGTGACAAAAGATGCCATCCACCGGCCTTGAAGGCTGGGTCCGGACATGGACGGAAGCTCAAAGCGACTGGATTGACCCTTGGGTGTTGGAACTTGAGGAGGGAGGCCGAGGGAAGAACTAGCATGGAAGAAAGAGTACAGGCCATAAACCCTTTATAAAGGCGACGAATATCAAGCGTCCCCTCTGTGGCCTTAAAACATGCCTATTCTCGAGGAACTATGCCAACAGAACGGTTGGGTTACCCATGCCCGTGTTGATGAAAATCCCGTAATGATGGGACATGATCTCTGCTTTGACAAGACGTGCCAATAAAAACCGCCCCCCAAGACGTGGGGCAGCAGGCTAGAAAATGATTCAAAATCATGGTTGGGTAATGACGTTATGTCGTACTACCAAAATTGTCAGAAGATTGGACTCGTGAAATATTATATTCTCTACGGGTGCGTGTGGAATTTGTTTTGCAGAGCCGGACATGATTCTTGTGTTCAGAATTTATTTTGGAGTATTCGGAGAAGGAACCCGCCTTGCAATGCCGAAGACAATCTGCGCGTCGGACTCATCGTCATTGAAGCCTGGTTTAGGGGCTACCGAGGGAGTCCTGGACTAAGGGGTCCTCGGATAGCTGGACTATATACTTTGGTCGGACTGTTGGGCTATGAAGATACAAGACAGAAGACTTCGTCCCGTGTCCGGATGGGACTCTCCTTGGCGTGGAAGGCAAGCTTGGCGACTCGGATATGTAGATTCCTTTCTCTGTAACCGACCTTGTACAACCCTAGTCCCCCCTGGTGTCTATTTAAACCGGAGGGTTTAGACTTTTAGGGTTTAAGCCACAATCATCATAACCTCATAGGCTAGACTTCTAGGGTTTAGCCATTACGATCTCGTGGTAGATCAACTCTTGTAATACTCATATTCATCAAGATCAATCAAGCAGGAAGTAGGGTATTACCTCCATAGAGAGGGCCTGAACCTGGGTAAAACATCGTGTCCCCCGTCTCATGTTACCATTATCCTTAGACGCACAGTTCGGGACCCCCTACCCGAGATCCGCCGGTTTTGACACCGACAGAGACTTCAACCCACAAAGGGTAACGGTTGCGCGAGTCCACGGAGGGCTCCACCCATGAAGGGTACAAGAAGAAGCAACCTTGTCTATCCAACCATGGCCATCGCCCACGAAGGACTTGCCTCACTTGGGTAGATCTTCACGAAGTAGGCGATGTCCTTTCCCTTACAAACTCCTTGGTTCAACTCCACAATCTTGACGGAGGCTCCCAAGTGACACCTAACCAATCTAGGAGACACCACTCTACAAAAGGTAATAGATGGTGTGTTGATGATGAACTCCTTGCTCTTGTGTTTCAAATGATAGTCTCCCCAACACTCAACTCTCTCTCACAGATTTGGCTATGGTGGAAAGATGATTTGAGTGGAAAGCAACTTGGGGAAGGCTAGTGTCACAGCCCTAGAATATTGATTGTAAATAGTTGCATCTTCATCCAGGCATCATATTTAAATTTCTGAAACTTGAACTGAGGAATTTTGGAAGCCTCAAAACTTAAAATAAAAGAGGGGCAAAGAACCCTGGTAAATGCATTCAATGTTTCAAAATGGCCTTAAATAATGTTGGTTATATTTTGGCAAGGGTTCTGCACCAAACCAAAAATAATGAACATTTTTGAGGAATATTTTGAGCACTGAATTTAAATCATTACTTTATTTGCATTTGGAACTATATTCATAACTTGTATAGAATATATTTCCAAATACCCTGAAACATTTTATGTGCTTTTGGAAAAGTCCATTAAGCAGCATAAATATTTTCAGAGGAGTTTTTGGCATTGTCTGAATTATTTTTAAATTCAAAACAGTGGCAAAACAGATTAAATAAAAGAAAAACAGAACAGAATTAAATAAAACAGAGCAGAAAGCCTACCTGGCCTTACCCGTGCGGCCCACCAGAGCCGGCCCAGCTCCTGTGCTGGTCCAGCACTGTGCGGCCCAGCCCACCTCCTCCTCCCTGTCGCCTTCCTCCTCGCGCCAGTAGGCAGAGGAGGGACTCGGCGCACGCGTCCGAGCTCGCCACGCCACCACTCTGCTCGTCTGCTTCGCCTGAGGCCACCACGACGCCTCGCGCCTTCTCCTCGGCGCCGCCTCGACCCCTGGAACCCTCCCGCTCACTCCCTCGTCCCCATCTCTCCTCTGTTCCCTCTCTCTCGCCCGGACCGAACGGAGCCGCCGCCACCGACAAGCTTCCTTGCGGCCACCGCCACCCCCTCTCCTCCCCGACGCGCTCCTGAGCTCCGCAGTGCCTCCCTCGACCTCCCCGTCGGCTCACGCGACCGGAGAAGCCCCGAAGCGCCGTCCCGACGTTTTCCCCCTCCTCGGCCACCGAGGACCGCCGCTGTCGATTCGCCGCCTCCGACGCCTCCCCGAGCTCCCCGAGGCCACCGTCGCAACCCCCGTGAGCTCCTCCGTCGTTTCCCCCTCCCCGCTTAGTCGCGCTCGCCCTCTAGCTGTCGTCTCCACCATGGCCGAACCTTCGCCGCCGCCGCACTCGTCGCCGGTGATGCTCCGGTGACCATTTGGTCCCGGGCATGCGCCCAACGCGCTCCCCGCATCGCGTAGAGCCTCCGTGGCACTTCGCCGCGCTTGTTTGCGCACCGCAGGCCCATCCCCACTTGCACCCGAGCTTCGGCCGCCGCCGAGCTCGTCGCCGGCACCACTCCGGCCACTTCCCGGCCGCGCCACCACCACAGTTGGATGCGGACGAGCGTCCGCATCCCGAAGCTGTGCTTCGCGCGCCAAACCAAGCCCTGTGGGCAAAACCCGAGGCTCGCCACCGCGGCTGGCCTCGCCGGCGTCAAGCCGCCGGTGGGGTTGACCCACGTTGACCACGGCGGGACCCTCCCCTGTGTCCATGACAGGTGGGGCCGGCCTGTTAGCTAGGTTAGGATTAGTGTTAACTAAAAATTAGTTAGACTAATTACACTGACATGCGGGCCCCGCCCGGCTAACCAAGTTAGTTAGGGTTAATTTTAATTAGTTAGTTAGTCCAGACACTGACATGCAGGGCCCACAGGTCAGTTTGACCTGGACGGCGCCCGTTGACCTGCTGACGTCATGCCAACATCATGCTGACGCAATATTCCTTTTCTGGAATTTAGTTTATTTTAAATAATCAGGAAATTCCAGAAAATAGCTAAAACTTCAATAAATCATAGAAAATTAACCGTAACTCCAAATTAAATAATTTATATATGAAAAATTATCAGAAAAATTCAAGGGATCCATCTGTACCATTTCCATGCATGTTAGAACAACTTATCACTACTGTTTAGGACAAATGAAGTGAATGACATTTAAATAACCACATATGGAGTTTGAATTTGAATCTTATATTCAAACCAACTTCATTTAATCTGGTTTTAGGTGCATTAGCCCAAAACACATTCATATTGCCATGTCATAGCATGCATCATAGTGTGCACTGCATTGATCGTGTTTTTTCTGTATTGCCGGTATTTGTCCCCTCTCGATAGACGTGTACCGACGATGTGATCGATGACACCGATGAAGAGCTATATTATCTTCAGAAGTGCCAGGCAAGCAAAACCCCCTTGTTCATTCCGATACAATCCTACTCTCTCGCTCCTGCTCTCTTTTAATGCATTAGGACAACACCGATTCATCTGTTACTTGCTGCGGTAGCTGAACCCCTTTATCCTCTGCATGACCTGTCATTGCCACAGTAAATAGATGAAACCCACTAGCATGAGTAGGAGTTGTTTGAGCCCTGTTGTGCCTACTCATTCATGCTTGTTTGTCATCCCTGCTACTGCTTAGAGTTGAGTCAGGTCTGATTCATCGGGGATGAATCAGAGGTGTGTGAACATGTCCTACTGTGTGTGAGCTAAGTGTGTGAACACGATTTGGTAAAGGTAGCGGTGAGAGGCCATGTAGGAGTACATGGTGGGTTGTCTCATTGCAGCCATCCTCAGGAACTGAGTTCTGTGTTTGTGATCCATGATTCAGCTACTACCACGCATTGGGCCCGAAACCAATGGACCCTCTCGGCTTCTTAATCACCCTTGTCCTCTGTCCAGGAGTTGCAAGTAGTTTCTGGTGTTTGTAGTATGCTGGAGGCCGTGCGCAGCGCTGACCGTAGGGGTGGGCTGTGATGCGGTAGGCACGTGACCGGGTAAACCGGGCACCCGTTTGGTGTCACGGAACCCTGTTCACATCGTTTGGGGCTGTGAGCGAAACTCCGGCCGGATCTCCTCATGGATGGAACCCGAATAGGCGATAAACCTGGACTAGAGACTCGAGTGTTTAGGCAGGCCGTGGCCGACACCCACGTTGGGCTTCCGCTTGAAGGTTGCCGAGTACATGTCGTGTAAACGGCGGTAAGTGGTGAGAGCATGTGTGAAGAAGTACACCCCTGCAGGGTTAACATCATCTATTCGAATAGCCGTGTCCACGAAAAAGGACTTCTGGGTTGCTTATATCAGTTCATAGACAAGTGAAAGTGGATACTCTAAAATACGCAAGATAAGCGTGAGTGCTATGGATGGCGTTCTCGTAGGGAGACGGGAGCGGATCCATAGTGGTGTATTGATATGGTGAATATGTGGACTCGTGTGCGCCACCTCAAAAGAGTTACTCGCAGTCGTAGTTTAGGATAGCCACCGAGTCAAAGCTGGCTTGCTGCAGTTAAACCCCACCACCCCTTTGTTGATAATGATGCATATGTAGTTAGTTCTGATGTAAGTCTTGCTGGGTACATTTGTACTCACGTTTGCCTATTTTATGTTTTTGCAGAGAGACTTCAGTCTCACTAGTAGTTTCGCGTGGACTTCGACGTTTAGCTTGTTACCTCAGCTACGATCTTGTGCCTCGGCAGGATCTGGTAGATAGTCAGGCTTCTCAGCCTTTTCCAGTTATAGATGTCTGTACCCAGACATGATAGCTTCCGCTTGTGCTTTGACTTGTATGCTCTGATTGTTGGGTCATGAGACCCATGTTTGTAATATCTCGCTCCTCGGAGCCTATTGAATAAATTACTTGTGTCGTAGAGTCATGTTGTGATGCCATGTTGTATTTGCACATATCGAGCATATTGTGTGTATGTTATTGAAATGCTTGGTATGTGTGGGATCTGGCTATCTAGTTGTTTATCCTTAGTAGCCTCTCTTACCAGGAAATGTCTCCTAGTGTTTCCACTGAGCCATGGTAGCTTGCTGCTGCTCCGGAACACTTAGGCTGGCCGGCATGTGTCCTTCTTCGTTCCTGTGTCTGTCCCTTCGGGGAAATGTCACGCGATGAATACCGGAGTCCTGTTAGCCCGCTACAGCCCGGTTCACCGGAGTCCTGCTAGCCCAGTGCTACAGCCTGGATTCGCTCGCTGATGACCGACACGTTCGATGCTGGGTCATGGATGCATGTCCCTGTAAGTATGTGCCACTTCGGGTTTACGACTAGCCATGTCAGCCCGGGCTCCTTATCATATGGATGCTAGCGACACTATCATATACGTGTGCCAAAAGATGCAAACGGTCCCGGGCAAAGGTAAGGCGACACCCGTGGGAATACCGTGCGTGAGGCCGCAAAGTGATATGAGGTGTTACATGCTAGATCGATGTGACATTGAGTCGGGGTCCTGATAGCGTTGGTATCAGAGCTTGACTGCCTGTAGGATTACCAAGCCAAACTGGTCGAAGTTGAGTCTAGAAATTCTTTAGTTATATAAGGGAATTGATTGTGGGATGGAACGTAAGGCTCTTTTTACTCCTTATACTTTATGCCTTCTGATCTGAGTCATCATCTTCTCTTCTACGGGGATTAACAACTAGGCTATCTCTTCTTTCTATCAGGATCACGTGTTACTAATCCGTAGACTTATAAGATTGTTGATTCAAGCCCCAGTTCAGTTCCTACTATCTTCCATATGTTAATTGTTGATCTCGAAACCTTGATATTGTGCTTCTGAGTGGTTATGCCACCATTTTTGTGAATGTCTCAAATCTTTTCTGAGCATTTACAGCCGTTATGCTGTCCGAGTCATCCCAGGTTTCTAAGTCGTCTGATGCATTTGCAAATCCTTTCTTCCTGGTTCAATGTTCCCATGGGCCAGATTAACCACACTAATCAGTGAGTTGAGGTACTCCGTTACCTTGACATATATGTTGGAGATATTATTATGACCCTAGGTGTCTTAGGGGATCATCTAGTAATTTAGCCATGATTTGTGTTCCCAGTGTGATGATTCTGGCCATCATTCTCGAAAGCATCACGTGATGCTACTTAGTAATAGGTATTCTGTTCCTGGGTTCTTGAACCCGAGATTCACTCTACCTACTTCATGTTGATAGTAATTGCTAGTGCCTTTAGGATATTAGTAACTTTTGCATTAGTCCTCGAGGTCCATGGTATTTTTCCTTCTTCCAAATACTATGAACCGTTTATGGCAGAAGTTCTTTGAACCAAAAGATCACAACCAGAACTCTTGATGAGTTCTCGATTCTATGTTATGACTCTGCCAGTTCCACCTTCCCGCATGGATTATCCGGAAGAAACCTGTTGAACCTGATTCGACATACTAATCTATGCATCCACAACTCAGAAAGTTATATGTTCCTTTGAGTTGTCCCGCTTTAGTTGTCTACTGACCTTCGTCTGTCAATTGATAGTCAAGAGTATGCGTGCATTCGTGTATCGAGGCCTATTACTCTTGTGGTCCGCCAAGCCATTCTGTCTTGAATGACTTGGAGAAACAAACTCCACTACCTCATCCATATCCAGGATCGGGTCAAAGAAGTTGTGCTCCGCAGATCAAAATGCCAATTCAGCTTTTGCTCTGTTCTACCTTGGAGTATTACCATCTTTACATCGGGATTGTTATAGAAATTGCACACCATCCCATGAACTCTTGGTACAGTGATACTTTTGCCATCATTGTTCATTCCTCGGTTCCTATGTTATTGTAACCGGAATGCCGACAAATGAATCATGGCGTGTGAAATCAATACTGCCAGCAACCTCGTTGCTTGGTAGTTAAAGGACAATAATTTCATTCTTAGCGTGTTGGTTTTTGAATCATCCTTCTAAGATTGATCGTGCTACCTTGTCCATCTTCCTGGTGCACACTTCGATTGATGAGTTAGGATTTTGTCAAGTCCTCACTCATTAGATCATATCGTCTTGCCCTCAAAAGCGAGATTGTTCTCGAGCTTAGTAACATATCGGTGGTTCGTGATTTTCCGAATATCTTCTCGAAAGTATCACCAGGCTGTCACCTGACTGTTATGTTGAGCTCGTGATCAAGTTGGTTTCTTGTGAACCACTTTCTCTCCAAGAATCGGTGTTAGATATCCCTGAGCTAGTTGGTTAAGCTAGACAACAACTTGGAGAGTTGGAAGATAAAAGCTTGCCTGACTTAGTTCGTTCCAAAGGGATATCCTCGTGTAGTGTGTGTTGAAGAAAGATGATATCTTCATCGATTGGTCCCTGTGATCAGTTGCTGGACCTACTGTCTTATCAATCCTTTGAATTGAGTGTGGGATATCGTCAAATCAAATCAGTACCAACGATGCTCGTAATGTTGTCTTATTCGTGGTTGATCCCTCGAGCATACACCATTACATCTTTGGTCTGACCAATGCTATCACTGTGTTCACTTAACTATGGAATTCCTTTTAAAAGGAAACCCAGATGAATTGTTGTTGAGCCCATTGGCAACATCCTTATCTCCTCCATGATTTTGTTGAACATTAAGCTAGCGTTGGAAACTTTTGAAAGCATTTCTTCATGCTAACTCATGAAGTATTTGTTTGATGAACGGAGTGACTTCCTCTTATACACGTGCATTTGGTGAAAGTTGCCGCCGTGGATTTGAGAAAGTTAGTTTTGCTTCCTCTGGAATCATCCCAAGTCAGTCATGCATACGTGCGAAGTATTCTGTGGTCTGGAGACTTGCAACCTTCATTCCATATGTGTTCCGAGCACACCAAGCCACTGATTGAGTTGTTCAAAGATAAAGGAGTCTGTCCAAGGTGAACTCTTTGGACTTCCACGCGTGGAGACTTCGATGTCATTAATGATGGCTCCCCCTCCTGAACTCGGTAGTGTTTTATTATAAGACTACTTTGTGGTCATGCTTGTCTGGGACAACGTGTTCACATGTTTGTAGCAGAACCCTCTCATGTTTTGGAGCTTGCTATCGTAGTTCATCTCCCGAGAATCTCGCAACGTCATCTCGTCGATTTGTGTTGCAAACTTTCATTTTTCTTCCTAGACTCGATGAGTCTGGAATATCCTGACACCAACCAGATCTGAATCTCAGGCAGATATGATGGTTTGGAACATTTCCCAAGAACTATAATATCGGTCCCTCGAAAACCGGTAAAGTGGATGTCGTGGCCAACACACCCAGCCGGAAGACCTGTTATTATAATATCTTGATTAACTTGGCCACCTCCCCATAGGGATTTCGTAGGATTTACTTCCTAGTTACCCCTATGGATTTTTGTGTTCCCGAAGTCCGACCTTTACTTGATGTTCTAGATACCAGACCATATCTATGAATGGGTTACGCTAGCACATCAAGGAGAACATTAGAAGCGGAGTGCTAAATGTCTCTCGGTCGATCGTCCAAATTTTGTTCCTTGGCTCGCTAAGATGAAATCTGAGAAAGTGTTATCCTCCATCACCATTCATCATGGTAGCAAGTTGTGTTGCCAGGATCCTTGACACGGATGTTGGTAAAACCTTGATGTTTATGGAATTGCTCAAGTTCTTGAGAGCACGCACAAGCGCTAGGTGTTATCATCGGCACTAACTGGGTTTGCTCTCAATTTCCTCGGCAATGCTATGATCCTTTCAAACAGTGAGTTCACTCTCTATGGTTGGATTCTTCCCCAGTTACCAGAATCATTCCCAGCATTTGCATTTTGTTCCCAGCTTGCACCGCCAATGTGCCATTCTACCATGGGTCTCTTCCATTTCCGGTGATAAGCAAAATCATCCATTACGTTGTCTTCAACAAGGTAATCCACATCATCCAAGTCCGAGTATGCCATTCTACCGACCCCCTCCAAACGATCGCTCGAGAATTGCCTTAGGCTGGTTTAAAGAGTTTCAATGATCTCTGAATCAAAAGTAATTCTTTTTGCCACTTAAGGGGATATATCTACAAGTCACCTTCCCTAAGGTGCATCGTTATGGTATCATGGCAATTCAACTCCTCGCTACGTTGACAATTGTTTACCACCTTCTTAAGCGTGAAATTGTTGTCTACCTAGTGAACCTTCGTCATCTGCTTCACTCCATTCCTATGGATGTGTGCTTCGCCTCTCAGCTCGAGAGATGTTGCTATGTCTCATTCCGTGAGCTAATCCTGAGTTGTTCGACCTTCGAGAAGAACCATTCTTTTAGGGTCTCTCTTTTCCTCTCGTTGTCATGTTAGTTGGAGTTCTCAGAGCAAGACTTCGAGACAATGATGGTGAACGAATCAACGTTCATTTGAAGTGCAACTGGATCGTGAAGATTGTGCTAGTTTGCGTTCCCCCTTCACCTTACCCTACACTTGAATCTCGGGACGAGATTTTTGTTTAGTGGGGGTGAGTTGTCACAGCCCTAGAATATTGATTGTAAATAGTTGCATCTTCATCCAGGCATCATATTTAAATTTCTGAAACTTGAACTGAGGAATTTTGGAAGCCTCAAAACTTAAAATAAAAGAGGGGCAAAGAACCCTGGTAAATGCATTCAATGTTTCAAAATGGCCTTAAATAATGTTGGTTATATTTTGGCAAGGGTTCTGCACCAAACCAAAAATAATGAACATTTTTGAGGAATATTTTGAGCACTGAATTTAAATCATTACTTTATTTGCATTTGGAACTATATTCATAACTTGTATAGAATATATTTCCAAATACCCTGAAACATTTTATGTGCTTTTGGAAAAGTCCATTAAGCAGCATAAATATTTTCAGAGGAGTTTTTGGCATTGTCTGAATTATTTTTAAATTCAAAACAGTGGCAAAACAGATTAAATAAAAGAAAAACAGAACAGAATTAAATAAAACAGAGCAGAAAGCCTACCTGGCCTTACCCGTGCGGCCCACCAGAGCCGGCCCAGCTCCTGTGCTGGTCCAGCACTGTGCGGCCCAGCCCACCTCCTCCTCCCTGTCGCCTTCCTCCTCGCGCCAGTAGGCAGAGGAGGGACTCGGCGCACGCGTCCGAGCTCGCCACGCCACCACTCTGCTCGTCTGCTTCGCCTGAGGCCACCACGACGCCTCGCGCCTTCTCCTCGGCTCACTCCCTCGTCCCCATCTCTCCTCTGTTCCCTCTCTCTCGCCCGGACCGAACGGAGCCGCCGCCACCGACAAGCTTCCTCGCGGCCACCGCCACCCCCTCTCCTCCCCGACGCACTCCTGAGCTCCGCAGTGCCTCCCTCGACCTCCCCGTCGGCTCACGCGACCGGAGAAGCCCCGAAGCGCCGTCCCGACGTTTTCCCCCTCCTCGGCCACCGAGGACCGCCGCTGTCGATTCGCCGCCTCCGACGCCTCCCCGAGCTCCCCGAGGCCACCGTCGCAACCCCCGTGAGCTCCTCCGTCGTTTCCCCCTCCCCGCTTAGTCGCGCTCGCCCTCTAGCTGTCGTCTCCACCATGGCCGAACCTTCGCCGCCGCCGCACTCGTCGCCGGTGATGCTCCGGTGACCATTTGGTCCCGGGCATGCGCCCAACGCGCTCCCCGCATCGCGTAGAGCCTCCGTGGCACTTCGCCGCGCTTGTTTGCGCACCGCAGGCCCATCCCCACTTGCACCCGAGCTTCGGCCGCCGCCGAGCTCGTCGCCGGCACCACTCCGGCCACTTCCCGGCCGCGCCACCACCACAGTTGGATGCGGACGAGCGTCCGCATCCCGAAGCTGTGCTCCGCGCGCCAAACCGAGCCCTGTGGGCAAAACCCGAGGCTCGCCACCGCGGCTGGCCTCGCCGGCGTCAAGCCGCCGGTGGGGTTGACCCACGTTGACCACGGCGGGACCCTCCCCTGTGTCCATGACAGGTGGGGCCGGCCTGTTAGCTAGGTTAGGATTAGTGTTAACTAAAAATTAGTTAGACTAATTACACTGACATGCGGGCCCTGCCCGGCTAACCAAGTTAGTTAGGGTTAATTTTAATTAGTTAGTTAGTCCAGACACTGACATGCAGGGCCCACAGGTCAGTTTGACCTGGACGGCGCCCGTTGACCTGCTGACGTCATGCCAACGTCATGCTGACGCAATATTCCTTTTCTGGAATTTAGTTTATTTTAAATAATCAGGAAATTCCAGAAAATAGCTAAAACTTCAATAAATCATAGAAAATTAACAGTAACTCCAAATTAAATAATTTATATATGAAAAATTATCAGAAAAATTCAAGGAATCCATCTATACCATTTCCATGCATGTTAGAACAACTTATCACTACTGTTTAGGACAAATGAAGTGAATGACATTTAAATAACCACATATGGAGTTTGAATTTGAATCTTATATTCAAACCAACTTCATTTAATCTGGTTTTAGGTGCATTAGCCCAAAACACATTCATATTGCCATGTCATAGCATGCATCATAGTGTGCATTGCATTGATCGTGTTTTTTCTGTATTGCCGGTATTTGTCCCCTCTCGATAGACGTGTACCGACGATGTGATCGATGACACCGATGAAGAGCTATATTATCTTCAGAAGTGCCAGGCAAGCAAAACCCCCTTGTTCATTCCGATACAATCCTACTCTCTCGCTCCTGCTCTCTTTTAATGCATTAGGACAACACCGATTCATCTGTTACTTGCTGCGGTAGCTGAACCCCTTTATCCTCTGCATGACCTGTCATTGCCACAGTAAATAGATGAAACCCACTAGCATGAGTAGAAGTTGTTTGAGCCCTGTTGTGCCTACTCAATCATGCTTGTTTGTCATGCCTGCTACTGCTTAGAGTTGAGTCAGGTCTGATTCATCGGGGATGAATCAGAGGTGTGTGAACATGTCCTACTGTGTGTGAGCTAAGTGTGTGAACACGATTTGGTAAAGGTAGCGGTGAGAGGCCATGTAGGAGTACATGGTGGGTTGTCTCATTGCAGCCGTCCTCAGGAACTGAGTTCTGTGTTTGTGATCCATGATTCAGCTACTACCACGCATTGGGCCCGAAACCAATGGACCCTCTCGGCTTCTTAATCACCCTTGTCCTCTGTCCAGGAGTTGCAAGTAGTTTCTGGTGTTTGTAGTATGCTGGAGGCTGTGCGCAGCACTGACCGTAGGGGTGGGCTGTGATGCGGTAGGCACGTGGCCGGGTAAACCGGGCACCCGTTTGGTGTCACGGAACCCTGTTCACATCGTTTGGGGCTGTGAGCGAAACTCAGGCCGGATCTCCTCATGGATGGAACCCGAATAGGCGATAAACCTGGACTAGAGACTCGAGTGTTTAGGCAGGCCGTGGCCGACACCCACGTTGGGCTTCCGCTTGAAGGTTGCCGAGTACATGTCGTGTAAACGGCGGTAAGTGGTGAGAGCGTGTGTGAAGAAGTACACCCCTGCAGGGTTAACATCATCTATTCGAATAGCCGTGTCCACGGAAAAGGACTTCTGGGTTGCTTATATCAGTTCATAGACAAGTGAAAGTGGATACTCTAAAATACGCAAGATAAGCGTGAGTGCTATGGATGGCGTTCTCGTAGGGAGACGGGAGCGGATCCATAGTGGTGTATTGATATGGTGAATATGTGGACTCGTGTGCGCCACCTCAAAAGAGTTACTCGCAGTCGTAGTTTAGGATAGCCACCGAGTCAAAGCTGGCTTGCTGCAGTTAAACCCCACCACCCCTTTGTTGATAATGATGCATATGTAGTTAGTTCTGATGTAAGTCTTGCTGGGTACATTTGTACTCACGTTTGCCTATTTTATGTTTTTGCAGAGAGACTTCAGTCTCACTAGTAGTTTCGTGTGGACTTCGACGTTTAGCTTGTTACCTCAGCTACGATCTTGTGCCTCGGCAGGATCTGGTAGATAGTCAGGCTTCTCAGCCTTTTCCAGTTATAGATGTCTGTACCCAGACATGATAGCTTCCGCTTGTGCTTTGACTTGTATGCTCTGATTGTTGGGTCATGAGACCCATGTTTGTAATATCTCGCTCCTCGGAGCCTATTGAATAAATTACTTGTGTCATAGAGTCATGTTGTGATGCCATGTTGTATTTGCACATATCGAGCATATTGTGTGTATGTTATTGAAATGCTTGGTATGTGTGGGATCTGGCTATCTAGTTGTTTATCCTTAGTAGCCTCTCTTACCGGGAAATGTCTCCTAGTGTTTCCACTGAGCCATGGTAGCTTGCTGCTGCTCCGGAACACTTAGGCTGGCCGGCATGTGTCCTTCTTCGTTCCTGTGTCTGTCCCTTCGGGGAAATGTCACGCGATGAATACCGGAGTCCTGTTAGCCCGCTACAGCCCGGTTCACCGGAGTCCTGCTAGCCCAGTGCTACAGCCTGGATTCGCTCGCTGATGACCGACACGTTCGATGTTGGGTCATGGATGCCTGTCCCTGTAAGTCTGTGCCACTTTGGGTTTACGACTAGCCATGTCAGCCCGGGCTCCTTATCATATGGATGCTAGCGACACTATCATATACGTGTGCCAAAAGACGCAAACGGTCCCGGGCAAAGGTAAGGCGACACCCGTGGGAATACCGTGCGTGAGGCCGCAAAGTGATATGAGGTGTTACATGCTAGATCGATGTGACATTGAGTCGGGGTCCTGACAGCTAGAGATCAAGATTCTTGTGGTTGGAATGGAATGTCTTGGTCTCAACACATGAGTAGGTGGTTCTCTCTCAGAAAATGAATGCTGGAAGTGTAGGCACATTCTGATGGCTCTCCTCACGATGAAGAATGGGTGGAGTGGTATATATAGCCTCCACAGAAAAATCTAGTCGTTACACACAGACTCCCAAACTCGGGGAGGCCGAATGGTAAAACTCGGTCAAACCGATTTAGGTCAAAATGTGGACGTTAGATTTTTTGGTGGGACTGACAAGGTCAACTCGGTGGGTAAAAACCTCAACTCGGTTTGACCGATTACGCAAACTCGGTGAGACTGATTTTGGTAATAAGTAAACTAAGTATTGGTCAAGCAGACTCGGTGGGACCGGTTGCACAAACTCGGTGAGACCGAAATTGTTGCAACAGGTCATAGAGAATTTGTGAGCCCTTCTCGGTGAGACTGAGATCCCATTGGTGTGACCGACGTGACTAGGGTTTCTGGCAGTGGCTATGTCAAATGAACTCGGTGGCGCCGGATAGATCAAATCAGTGGGACCGAGTTTGACTTTTAGGTTTAGGACATACGTGAGAAAGTGGTTGAGGGATTTGGAGCATATCACTAAGAACTTTGAGCAAGCAAGCCATTAAGCAACACCTCATCCCTTTTAATAGTATTGGCTTTCCTATGGACTCAATGTGATTTTGGATCACTAAAATGAAAAATGTAGAGTCTTGAGCTTTTGCCAATGTTTGTCCTTAGCATCTTGAAGGGGTTCCACATCCTCTTGGTCATGTACATGCCACTCCAATGTTGAACTTATCTGAAATATACTAGGTAGAAATATTGTCGAACAAGACATATGTTGACATTAATTACCAAAATCACCCAGGGAGCACTTTTGCTTTCACATGGCACAGCGATGTCGCCTCTACCTATCCTCACCGCTCCTCGCAGCAGCACCACCACCACACCACCAGCCCGTGTTGCCACTCCCGTCGTCCCGCACCGCCTCTACCACCTTTGTCTCTATTGAGTGTTGATGGTCGGGGAGAGCTGCCACCGCCATCGGGTCTCCCGTCCTCCGCTCCATTCGAATCGACCAGGCTAGCAGTCATTCCACCTTGTGCCTCCCATGATGGTCTCACCTCCAAACCTCCCTCCGCTCAGCTCCTCGAGTCCAAAACTCTAGACATGCTCACTAGGACACCCCAACGACTGACTCTAGTAGGAAATGTGAATGATACAATCTTCCTATTGGCCTATTCTCTTCTATGTCGCCAATCTCCATCCTTCTATTCTAAGATCCTAGCATGAAGCATGGAGCATGCATAATTCCATATGTGATTTCTGTAGTGTGTTACTTTTTCTTGTTGTCCTGATGAGAACTATTCAAAAATAATTATAGTGGGATTGTATATTGGTTTACTATTTGTTCATTGTCATGATGGGAATTGTTGTTAAATAATAGATATGATAGTTTTTGATAAATAAGTAGAGTATTGTGTTGCTTTTACTTGCTATTTGGTTGATAGTGTTGTGCATTTCATTTGTGAATTGCAGACTTGTAACAGAAGGATGGGTTTGTCCAAGACACACATGACAGGAACTGATGGCGGCACTGGCAACTCGTCATTTGAGGACCAATCTTTACAGGCACAACCATCAAGATCGAGAACCAAAGTGAAATATGATCTATCATGGGCACATTGTGTTGAAGTTCTTCGTGGTGTAAACAAGAGGATGGTATGTTGCATGTACTGCAATGACATGTTCAAAGGTGGTAGCATTCATCATTTCAAGCATCATGTAGCCAGAGAATGAGGTGATGCAAAGATATGCATGAAGGTTCCTGATGAGACTAGAAATGAAATGAAACAAAGCATTTTGAACTTTGAGGAGAAGAAAAGGAAGTCATGATATGTTGTTCACATATTGGAGGATTGTGTGAAAGTTTCAGCTGAGGATGTTGCTACTAGAGCGGTAAATAAATTACAACAAGGTAAATAAAAGAATGGTAAATAAATTGCAGGAAGGTATTTTTGGATTTTATATATGATAAAAGTAGACTCGGAGGCCATAGTTTTCACTTGAGGCTCTCGAACAAAAAGCATACAGTGGGTAAACAAATTATTGTTGGGCAATTGATAGAAAAGCGCATAGTTATGATGATATTCAAGGCAATGATCATGTATAGAGGCATCACGTCTGAGACAAGTAGACTGACTCCTGCCTGCATCTACTACTATTACTCCACACATCGACCACTATCCAACATGCATCTAGAGTATTAAGTTCATAAAGAACGGAGTAACGCCTTAAGCAAGATAACATGATTAGACTTCTTAGACATATACATGTGGGATAAGCATGACTTCTCAGACATTTATTCTATGGAAATCGTCAGTAGCCGCTTGCCCATCCCCGACAGTTTCTGGGTCGTGTGGGAAGGACCCCCCTATCGCACACACTGACCAAGCGACGGTTTAAAATGTCGTCGCAAAAAGGGGTTAAAAACCGTTTGCATAGCACGTAATGGTACCAGTGGTGGGACCTTCTTGCTTCATAATTTTGCGAAGCTCATGAACTATCGATGGTTCCCAATCCCTCAACAGTTCCAGCTTAAGAAACTCAATATGACTGGCAGGGATGCTCTGCAGCTGCTGCTAAATATTTGGAAGAGGGGGGGGGTCGGTTTCTTCTTCTTTGAATCATGATCAGACTCGTTCCCATCAGGCCGAGACTCATCATTCTCATTAGCCAAAGTAACTGCACCATTTGTTATCATCAGGGGTGCTTCTACTCTCCTATAAACTTGTGTCTGTTGCGGCCACCCTTGTGTTTGTTTTGATGTTGGTTCCTCTTCTTGTGGGACGTCACCTCGGCGTTAGCATTGTTCTGGGAGTTCTCGACTTAGCCTCATGCCTACTTTGCACGTGTAGAACTGTCTCCAACACTCGTTTTCTTGCATTCTTCTGGTGCCCTCAGACTGCTCTTGAATGGAAGATTACCTTTCTCATCTCTAGTACCCGGGGTATGGGAAAACTATATCAGAGTGCCCTAGCCTGCCAAATGAGAACCAAAAGTGAGGAGCGTGCTCGTACTAAATGTCATACCAATCACCTATTGTTTCTCAATGTTGAGTCAATTACAATCCATCTCCTCAAGGGTTCCCTCACGTCAACTATAACTCGAGCCCTCAGGAAGCCGACAACAGGATCAATCGGCACCACTTTGGCCTCCTTATCAATTTGCCATGCCATGGGAAGACCCATGTATCATTTCTTATGTTGCAGGGAAGATTGATAAGTCTCGCACATAACTAGAACTTATCAAATTTGGGCTCTGGGTGCATGCACTCTTCAAATTGCTCCAGTATCACCGCATGTTTGCTCACATGCCATGGCGATCCATCCAAGACCCTATCTCTGTCCTGCTAGCTTGCAAATTCAGCCACAACATGTTTTCTCCCGGCGGACGGATCACAAGGCCCCTAGGGTTTCCCCAAGCCAAGTGGAGTGCGTTGGAGATCGTCTGTATATGAAATAGATTACGGTACAAGATCTTCCCCGCAACCAAACACTTGGGCTTCACTCCAGTAGGAACATCATCAATCACCAGGGTGTAGCCTCCTCCTCAGTGATATCCATCTTTCCCATCGTCGCCTCCATCTTCGCTCGCACGGAGCTGGATGATCCAGCGGTTCCCTTCCCGGCGCCAGAAGAGGAGCAATTCATGCCTTCTCCGCTGATGCACTGCGCCCCGACATTGAGAAACAGTCAGCTCCTTAGTGTCCACTCAAAACCCTAATCGCCTCTGTTGCCGCCGCCGGAGGAGAGGGAGGGGTTTCAGAAAGGTGTGTGATAGGCGCCGGTCGGCCAACCGCACGACCGTGTGATTTATCAAACCTGGGACGTCTGATCTGCCC
>NC_041383.1:672560109-672602228 GCF_002162155.2 Triticum dicoccoides | reverse complement strand
GACTCGCATGCCTCCCCCTTCTTCCTTCTTCATCTACCCAACCACCCCACTTCCAATCCCCATCCACCCCCTCATGGCACGTGTGACAGTTACAAAAGAAACTTCGGCGACGCCGGTGCGCACCCCCATCGTGGGACACAACAACATCAGCTTGAACCTCGCTGCTCGTAGCTCGCGCCGTCGAAATCACTAGAATGTCGGCCCCAATCCTCGGCAACGCTCACGGCGACACCCCGGGACACAGCAACACCCACACGCCGTTCTAGCACGGCTGAGCAATGGTTTACAGCATGGCCCCGCCACCGTAGCTCGTTGGCATCACTGGTCGCAGTAAAAACGTTGACATGCCCCCACCCTTCGTAGCTCCCGGTGTTGCTGGTTCCAGCATTTCCGCTCGCCGGTTGCAGCATCTCACGCATCGGCCGCTGGCGCACCTACGTCGCAGGAACCCAAATGATGAAGTTGTAGCATTCTCACTCTCCGGTTCTAGCATTCAGAACAACGGTTGTAGCAAAATCATTGCTGGGGATGCATGGGGTGTCATTCAGGTGCGCAACAAACTTTGTTGCCGGCTTTAGCAAAATTTGCCATCGGTGCCAGCATGACGCATTGCCGGTTCCAGCACGGGCCTCCGTGGACTTGCAGCAAAAATAGCGTCTCGTCTCGTCACCGGTTCCACCATGGCGGCCTAAGCTTATAGCATGGCCAAGGCGTCGCCATGCGCGAGGAGGACGACGGGGTGGAAGGCGCACCTGGTGATTGCATCGCCGTGCCGAGGATGACGACCGGGATGGATGGCGCATGGCCATGGCGTCGCCTTGGCGCGCGGCTATCGGCTAGCCGGTGTCGAAAGCTCGGATTCTCAGTAACCTCCATGGTCGTCGGGTTAGCAGCTCGAAGTCCACACGGTCCAACTGAAAAAGGAAGAAGATGACGACAACGGGATAAGACTGTTTTGTGCGGGCCCACAGGGGGCGTCCTCGGCCAATAAAAGAAGCAGCATGTGACGCGGCCGATCGAGTTCAGTCGGTCGACCGGTTATAAACATTTCCTGACTTCATGCCTATCCAGCTGCTCCTCAATTTAACAAGCTACAAATCAATTCCGATTTCTTGCCTCTCCTATACTACCTACATCTTGGTTTATTGGCCCCCTTTTACTAAAGATTTACTACCTCCACCCTGATTTAGTCCTTATTGTCCTCTTTAGCATAAGATTTGCTCTTGAATTAACACAAGCTACCAATCAATTCCGAGAAAGGGAGCACCAAATCGAGGAGAGTAAAGGCAAAGCAAACAACGAGGCGATTCGAAGTACACCCGACGTGCCGCGTGTGATCCAAAAAGATGCCCCGAACTTTGTCTCGCCATTTTCAAATTAAAGTACCCTACCATATCCGCAGCGAGCGAGTCCGGTGAGAGAGGCGGCGAGACGCTCCAACCCCCAACGGTCGGCAGGGAGACGAGACGAGACGCTCCTCCAACCCGTCCAACGGTCGGCTGCCCCGAATTCAAAATCCGAACTTTTCGCCTTTAAATCCAGCCCCGACGCCCCATTCCACCGGTTTCCCAATCGCACCTCCGCGCAGTCGCTCCAGCAAAGATTTCAGAGACCGGGGCGGACGAGGAGAGGTAGGTAGGTAAAAGGTAGGAGACGGACCCGGCCGCCGGCGAGCATGGACTTCCACGCGCTCCCCCGCCGCGACCTCCAGGCCCTGGCCAAGCGCAACGGCGTCCGCGCCAACCTGAGCAACGCCGCCATCGCCGACGCCCTCGCCGCGCTCCCCGCGGTAAGTTCTTGGTCTTCGAACCACCGTCTCGCGTCAGATCTAGGTCGGCGTCGGCTGGATTTGACTGAATCGCGCGTTTTGTACTTGCAGGTCGACGGGATCGAGGAGTACGTCGAGCAGCCGGTCGTTGTCGAAGTGGCCAAGCCGGCGGTTCAGGCGGTTGTGGAGGAGGTGAAGAAGAAGAAGACGAAGAAGCAGGAGGCGGAGGAGAGGAAGAAGCAGGAGGCGGAGGAGAAGAAGAAGCAGCAGGAGGCGGAGGAGGCGAAGAGGAAGCAGGAGGAGGAAGAAGAGAAAAGGAGGCAGGAGGAGGAAGAAGAGAAAAGGAAGCAGGAGGAGGAGGAGAAAGAGAAGAAGAGGAAGGAGGAGGAGGAAGAGAACGAGAAGAAGAGGAAGGAGGAGGCGGAGGAGAAAGAGAAGAAGAGGAAGAAGCAGGAGGAGGAGATCTCGCTGGAGGTCATCTTACTGGTGGACAGCGAGGAAGAGGAGGAAGAGAAAGCCCCAGCCGCCGGGCGCGGTCGCGGTCGCGGAAGAGGACGCGGACGCGGACGCGGTGCCGGCGGGCGCGCACGGGTCGAGCCTGTGGCTGCTCCAGCCACGAGGAAAAGGGCTGCGGCAAGCAAGACTGAAACGGAGGATGCACCTGCGGAGCCCGTGGCGGCTCCGGCCACAAGGAAAAGGGCTGCGGCAAGCAAGACCGAGACAGATGATACCGCTGCGGAGGCCGTGCCGGCCCGTGCCACTCGCGCTCGGAGCCAGACGACGGCGGCGCCCGTCGCCGAGGAAGAGGCGCCCAAGACAAGACGGGCGTCGAGGCGGACCGCGGCGACCAAGACTGGTACGCAGCAGGAAGAAGAAGGAAAGGGGACGCAAGGTAATTTTCTTCAAATCTTTCCAAATCAATTCTCTGGTACTGTTTAATTCTTGCCTAATACTTTCCAAATCAATTTTCGAATCACTAATTCTTGCCTAATTCGATGATTGATTGCATTCAGCTGTCGCCTCTGAAATGGAAACTGCGGAAATGGAAGAAGATGCCACGAATCCTCAGAACGAGGAGCAAAACGAGGTTGAGGAACAGAGCCAGAACGGCCAAGGTGAGACGGCCGGATCCCTCCACTTCAGTAGCAACTTGAAATTGATGCGTGCCCCACGTTTTGTCCCGAACTATGTGCCTGATTCCTCAGATCTGTAATCGCAGGGGTTGTAGTCGAGGATGCACCAGCACAGGTGCAAGAAGAACCACCAGTGGTGAAGGAGGACGACGGTAGGCAAGAATCTCCTGCCATTGGCGCGGGGAGGCGAGGTGGCAGACGACGCGCACGGCCCGAGCCTGTGGCGTCTCCGGCTACCAGGAAAAAGGCTGCAACAAGGAAGACCGTGACATGGGATGATGCTCCGGCTGCAGAGGCCGTGCCGGCTCGGGCCACCCGTCGCGCTCGGAGCCAGACGACAGTGACTGAGGAGGCGCCCAAGGGAAGACGGGCGTCGAGGAGGACTGCTGCGCAGCAGGAAGAGGAAGGGGAAGACCAGCAAGGTAAGAACAGTTTAATTGCTTCAATCAAATCAATTTTCTTGTGAATTTTGTTGGATTCATCGCCTGATGCGAATTTTGTTTGCTACCAGCCGTTGCCTCTGATGCGGAAGCTGCTGCGCCTGCGCCGGTTTCCTCGGACGAAGCAGCTGGTGATGCTGCAGAAATGGAGGAAGAAGCCACGAATCCGCAGGAACAGGTTGAGGAAGAACCACCGGTGGAGGAGGAGAAATCGCCTGCCGTTCGCGTGGGACGGCGCGGTGCCCGCGGGCGCCCACGGGCCGAGCCTGTGGCGGCTCCGGCTACGAGGAAAAGGGCCGCAACAAGCAAGACCGAGACAGAGGAGGCGCCCGTGGAGGCCGCGCCGGCTCGGACCACTCGTCGTGCTCGGGGCCAGACCACGGTCGTTCCGGTGGCCGAGGAAGTCGCGCCCAAGACAAGACGGACGTCGAGGAAGACTGGTACACAGCAGGAAGAGGAAGGGGAAGGCCAGCAAGGTAAGGACAGTTTGCATCCTTCAAATCAAATTAGCATGCTCTGTCAGATTTATCGCCTGATGCAAATTATGTTTGCAGCAGCCGTTGTCGAAACTGTTGCGCCTGCGCCGGTTTCCTCTGACGAGGGAGCTGACGATGCTGCAGCAATGGAAGCAGCCATGGATCCTCGGACTGAGGAGCAAAACGAGCTAGTTGAGGAGCAAAACAAGGAACTTGAGACAGGTGATGCCCCTGACATGGAACTTAAAATCGTTCTATAGCTGCAATGTCCTATCTGAAACTAATGATAATTTTGTTTGCAATCAGGTGATGATATGGAAACTGCTGTACCTACTGAAGAAACAGAAAGGGAGGCCATGGATCTTCAGAACGAAGAGCAAAACAATCTGGTTGAGGACCAGTGTCAGGAAGATGCAGGTGGTATGCCTGATATGGAAACAGCACCAGTTTCCTCTGACGAGGAAGATGATGATACTGAAGAGATAGAAGAAGAGGCCGTGGATCCTCAGAACGGTGAGCAAAAGGTGCTGCTGGTTGAGGAACAGGGCCAGGAAGAGGAGCACGAGACAGGTAATGTCCATCGTATGCAAATCGAAACTTGAAATTGATAAGAATTTTGTTTTCTGTAGCTGCAATGTCACCCAACTATGTGTCTGACTCCGACTGTGTATCTGAAATTGATAAGAATTTTGTTTGCAAGCAGGTGATGTCCCTGATATGGAAAGTGCACCGGTTTCCTCAGACGAGGGACATGATACTACTGCAGTAATGGAAGAAGAGGCCATGCATCTTGAGAACGAAGAGCAAAAGGAGCTGCTGGTTGAGGAGCCGAGCCAGGAAGATGCAGGTGATGTGCCTTCTATGGAAACTGCACAGATTTCCTCTGACGACGAAAATGATGATACTGAAGAAATAGAAGAGGAGCAGGGTCAGGAAGACGAAGGTGGGACAAAGACTTCAGCAACAACTTTAAATTGATACGCCTCACATGTTTTGTTGTAGCTGCAGTCTCCTGAAATCTGAAATTGACAAGAATTTTGTGTGCAATCAGGTCGTGTGGAAACTGCTGTGCCGGTTTCTTCAGACGAGGCAAGTGGTGGTACTGAAGAAATGGAAGAAGAGGACCAGCAAGGTAAGGACAGTTTGCATCAGATCGGCTTGCTGGCGCTATTTTGTTCACGGCCTGAGGCAAATTCTCTTGTTGCAATCAGCTGTTGTTTCTGATGCGGAAACTGTTGCGCTTTCCTCGGACGAAGGAGCTGGTGATGCTGCAGAGCTGGAAGCAACCATGGATGCTCAGAACGAGGAGCAGAACGAGCTAGTTGTGGAGCAGGGCCAGGAAGACGAAGGTGATTGTCCTTGACATGGAACTTGAAACTTGAAACTTTAAATTTATGCGTGCCCAGTCGGTTTGTCTCCTATCTGAAACTGACGAGAATTTTCTTTGCAACCAGGTGATGTCCTTGACATGGAAACTGCTGTGCCTGGACCGGCAACCTCAGACGAGGGAAGTGATGATGACGCTGAAGAAATGGAAGCAGCCATGGATCCTCAGGCCGATGAGCAAAATGAGCTAGTTGAGGAACAGGATCAGGAAGAAGAAGGTGAGACAAGTGTTTCCCTCTCTGAAATTGATACTTCTTCCACCTTTTCTGTAGCGCCGAATTATGTGTCTGACTATCTGAAATTGCAGGGTTGGCCTCGGATATGCAAACCAGTCCCGAACTAGTGGAAGAACCAGCACCAGTGGCAGAAGATTGCAGCACGGTTGTTTCATCAGTGGAAGAGCAGCAGGACGATGTCCAGCAGTGTGAGCAGTCTCCAGTCGCCCAGAATGTTGTTGATCAGGAAGGCCATTTCCCGGCTGAAACTGTCTCCAGCGAGGGGCCACTGGACGTGGAGATTCATCATGCCGGTGAGGCCGCTGAGGACGCCGAGGATCATCAGACGGAAATTGTGCCCGTGGAAGCGCCGGAATCCGGTGAGTCCACTGAGGAAGCTGAGGAGCATCAGTCCACTGAAGAGACTGAAATGGTGCCGGTGGAAGCGCCGGAATCCGGTGAGGCCACTGACGAAGCTGAGGAGCATCAGTCCACTGAAGAGACTGAAATGATGGTGCCCATGGAAGCGCCGGAATCCGGTGAGGCCACTGACGAAGCTGAGGAGCATCAGTCCACTGAAGAGACTGAAATGATGGTGACCATGGAAGAGACCGCTGAGGAAGTTGAGGAGATTCAGCAGTCCAGTGAAGAGACTGAAATGGTGCCCGTTGAGGAAGCTGAGGAGGTTCATCATTCCAGGGAAGAGACAGAAATGGTGCCCGTTGAGGAAGCTGAGAAGATTCATCAGTCCAGTGAAGAGACGGAAATGGTGCCCGTGGCCGAGTTGGCGGCTCAGGCCGCTGACAAAGCTGAGCAGATTCATCAGTCGAGTGAAGAGACCGAAATGGTGCCCGTGGACTCACCGGTGCCGCAGGAGGTTGGTTTCACCTGCCATGCAGACACTGCCATTGAGGAGGAGAATGAAGTGCTTCAGAGTGCAGCCAAAGCCAATGAGGAGAAGGAAGACCTGGTTGTCGAAGAGGAGGAGAGTGAAGTGCTGTTTGGTGCTCTTTTCCAGAGCGCAGCCAAGACCAGTGAGAACAAGGATGAGCTGGCTGTTGAAGAGTTGTTGCAGCATGACATGGATGAGGCTGCTGCAGAGGATGACAATGAAGTTTCAGTCCTTGGTGCTCTGTTCCAGAGCGCAGCCAAAGGCAATCAGAACAAGGGAGATGTTGAAGAGCTGCAGCATAACACCATGGACGAGGCTGTTGAAGAGGACAATGATGTGCCAATCCTTGGTGCTCTGTTCCAGAGCGCAGCCAAAACAAATGAGAACAAGGAACATCTGGGTCTTGAGTCTGCTGCAGAGGAGGCGGCGAATGAGGTGCCATTCTTTGGTGCCCTGTTCCAGAGCGCAGCCAAGTCCAGTGAGAACAAGAAACATCTGGCTGTTGAGGAGAATGAGGTGCCATTCTTTGGTGCTCTGTTTCAGAGCGCAGCCAAGTGCAACGAGAACCAGAGCGCAGCCAAAACAAATGAGAACAAGGAACAACAACTGGTTGTTGATGAGGTGCAGTATAACTTGGATGAGTGTGTTGCAGAGGAGGGGAATGAGGAAGATATGGCTGTCTTTGGTGCCCTGTTTCAGAGCGCAGCCAAGTCCAGTGAGAACAAGGAACATTTGGTTCTTGATGAGGTGAAGCATGCCATGGATAATGAGTCTGTTGCAGAGGATGAGAATGAGGTGGCATTCTTTGGTGCTCTGTTTCAGAGCGCGGCCAAGTCCAATGAGAAGAAGAAGAAATATCTGGTTGTTGATGAGTGTGCTCAAGAGGAAGACAGTGAGGTGCCATTCTTTGGTGCTCTGTTTCAGAGTGCAACCAAGGCAACCGAGAACAAGAATCATCTGATTGTTGGTGAGGCAGAGCAGCATAACATGGACGAGGAGTCTGTTCAAGAAGAGGAGCAAGATATGGCTGTTGATGAGTTGCAGCATATCAAGTCTGTTGAGGAGGAGAACGATGAAGATCAGACAACCTTGGCTGCTTGGCTGCTGCTTCACAGAGCAGCCAAGACCGCTGAAGGCAAGGAAGACCTGATTGTTGATGAGGTGCAGCATGACACAGAAGAGCATGTTGAAGAGGAGCCAAAGAAGGAGAGTGTTGAGGAATCGGTCACCGTCAACCTCCTGTCGCAAACCACTGTAAGAGAGGAGAGTGGCATCGCCAGTGAGCTGAGAAATGTGCCCGTCGAGGAGGACGACGGTGGCATGGTGGCCGCCGACGAGATGCCACTCAGCTCAGCCACAATGTTTGAGGGCGCTGTACAAGTGATCACCGTCGAGAACCTGTCGCAAGCCACAGTAACTGACGATGAGGGTGCAGTCAAGGGCGGCCTCGCAGATGTGTCCGTTGAAGAGGTGCTCATCGTCGACAACCTGTCGCAGGCCACGGTGACTGATGATGAATGGGCAGCCAGGGAGTGTGCTTTTTCCACCGGCAACCTCACACCGGTCGTCGACACTGCCAAGGACGTGGTGACCGTCGACTACCTGTCGCAGGCCACAGTGACAGATGACGAATGGGCAGTCAAGGAGAGCGCTTTCGCCGGTGACCGCTCACCGGTGTTCGACGCTGCCGGAGACTGCAGTGGTCACGTCATTTCGCCCCTGTTTGCAGGCCTGTTTGAGGATGCCACCAAGTTCCTATCCATGGATTCCATCACTGTGGAGGCAACGGTCTCTGAAGCTGCTGTTGAGAAGAACATCACTGTGGAGGCAACGGTGTCTGAAGCTGCTGCTGAGAAGAACGTTGCTGAACCTGTGGCAATGGAACAAGAGAAGGAAGTGAAGGAGGAAAGCAACGAATCTGAAGCATTGGGCGGCTTGAGCCTGAGGAAGCTTAGGGTCCAGCTCAAGGAGAAGGCGGCAGCGGCACAAGAGAATGAAGTGAGGGAGGGTGAGAAATCATCTGTGCCACTGGATAAGCTTAGCCTACGGAGGCTCAAACTGAAGCTCAGGGAGACGCTGATTGCTCACAAGGTAACCACCAAATTTATATACTGATATGCAGCTCAAGTATATATGATCTTTGTGTTTTTTTTAGCATAATATGATCTTTGTGTGCTAATTCATCTTAGCTTCCAAAATGCAGAACAGAGAAGCAAACAGAGTGCCCCTTGGAAGGTTGGACCAGACGCTGAATTCAGCTCACAAGGTAACAATCATCACCAAGTTTGCCTCCATCTGTGTAACTGATATGCTCAAGTGTATGTATGAATTTGTGTGCTGATCTTGGCGTTTGAAATGCAGAACAGAGAGCCGACTAGGGTGCCCCTCCTCGGCAGGTTGGACGAGAACTCGGCGTCTCAGTTGCAGAAGAGGGAGCCCAATAGGGTGCCCCTCGGCAGGCTGGACGACAACTCGGCGTCGAAGATGCAGCACAGAGAGCCGAATTCGGCGTCGAAAATGCAGAACAGGGATTCAGCGTCGAAAATGCAGAAGAGGGAGCCGAATTCAGCGTCGAAAATGCTGAGCAGAGAACCTATCAGGATGCGCCTCGGAAGGCTGGACGAGAACGCGTGTTGATTTGACACCGGGATTATCTACCTTGGGTGCTCTGCTGTTAACCAGGAGAAACAGCTCACTGAACTCCAAAGACTCACAAGGTTGTGAAACCATGGTTTCTCCAACCACTTATCTAACTTGTCTGTGTGCGTCGAGATTTCGACTGTATTTTTTAGTCGACTCTCGGCGTAGTCAGCTCCCTAGTTCTACTTTGGCTGTCATTTATTTATGAGTGGTTTGTTGATGTTCTGAACTTTGTACCAATCAGTTGTGATAATATATGTGTGTGATTTGCACTATCTGCTCACCTTGTGTTCTGAGTGATTTGCACTATCTGCCCAGACCTCGTGTCAGTTACACATCTGATTTTCACAATCTGCTCACGTCTCGTCGCCTGTTGTTGTTTAGCGGTGAGTTATGGGCTTTGTCGTTTCCGGGGAAAAAATGATTAGAACACCACATGCTAGTGCATTGGTAAATAGAAACTTGTTATGGATCAGCAATGCCGTAAGAAAAGTTGTTCTCCAGTACTTTTTAGTGCGCATGTAACTTTTATCTGAAGTCAAAGTATTTTTACTTTGACGAAAGTTATAGAAAAAAGTATCAACATATAAGGCCTAAGGGATATCTTTAGATTCATCATGGAATGTAGTTTCATATTATGTATATTTGATATTATAGATGTTGATATTTTTTTATACAAATTTGGTCAAAGTTGATGAAGTTTGACTCGACACAAATCTTATATGCAGAGTAAAAAAAACGAAGGGCTGGATTCAGAAGCTAAACTGAACACCCTTCAAAACTGAAACCCCTTGATAAATTTGTGAGCTACTCCAAAGAACTGGGAAACCACATGACTATTGCTGTTGAGGCGTTCGAGCTCCAATTGTATGTGACTTTCGATAATTTAGCACAAATTTGAAATGGAAAATCTAATCTTCAGTTTGCAGGAACAAGCTTTCTTTTAGCTGCGGGTGCTGTGTTACTGCCCTGTCGCTGCCAGTGTTGATTACCATGGCATCTCCTCGTTGCCATGGCATCTCTTCTTTTTTTCTAGAGATGCATGCGGTCATTTTATTGATTATTCTCGAGGACCTTACAAAGTAGAACAACAATATGACTGAATCCACCATGTTGGCAATCTGCTGCTACTCCTAGTCCTATCCATATGATGAAGGGATGCAACCTCGGCCACATACCCAGCCTCTCACCAAAGCCTAATATCTAAAGCCGGAGGCCCCGACCGAGCCATCTACCAGGTTTGGGCACAAAACGGTCTGACGCACTCACATGTGTCATCGCCGCCATCTTCCACTGGTCCATCTTCAGAGTAGATTGAGGTGTCAACCTTGGCAGGTCCTTCGCCATCGACGCCACCACGACGCCAAACGACGACCTCCACCTACGCAAGCCTTGGCAGGTCCTCCGCCGTCGACGCCACCACAACACCAAACGTCGACCTCCACAAACGCGAGTCCATCTCCAAGCAACGGACGTAGATCCATGCTAGGATAGGACCGCACCACCGCCGTCTTCCACCACCCGCAAGCACCACCCAGCCCCAAGGCTCCCAAAGCGGCGCCTTCAATAAGGGAACGGCGCCATGAGCGCCGCCGCCGCCCAACAAAGTTAGGGCTTTCACCCGGGAGAGGAGAAGGGGAAGTGAGGAGATCAGTCCATACCAACGCCTCCAAGGAGGAGAACGGCGCCCTCAGGCGTTGCCGGTCATGGCCTGCCAGGGGTTTCGCCCGAACTAGATCCCCGCCCCCAGCAGCGCCTCTTGTACAGAACCGGCGACCAAGAAAGGCACGGCCCGACCAGGTTGGCCTGCACGCCAAACAGGGAGAAGGGGAGGCGCCAGACCGCGCGCACCGACTGCCGCAAGCTACCAACGACCACCGGGATCCCACAGCCCGCGCGGCCAGGACGCCGGATCCACCGCCCGCGCGGCTGCTCGCCGGAGCTCGCCGTGCCTCGCCAAAGGAGCCGCCGCTCCAGATCCGGGACTCCCCACGCAGGTAGGGCAGCCGAGGCCCCGCCGCCACCATCCTTGGCGCCCCGGGCTTGCCCGGCGGTTGCCTCAGGCGGCGGCGAGGAGGTGGGCGAGGTGGGGAGGGGACCGCGTCAGTGCGGCTAGGGTTCCACCGCCGCCGCCAGGGGAGGCGACGCGGGGGTCGCGAGAGGGGTTAGGGACATGCTACAAGTTCGAACCCATGATTCTTGCTCTTCTTCTACTACCTTGAGAACGGATACAAAGGAAGGATTCAGAATTCTCGTTCTTTTTAGGCAAAAGGATTCAGAATCCTCTACGTGCAGATGGCACGCAAAAGTCCCAAAACTAAACTGGAGACCCCTCTGAATTGAATCTCAACACCGGATTCCACATGACTGTCAAGCATCGACGTCGAGGCGCCCCCCACACTGCTGAATCATGAAGGTCATCTTTATTCAGAAATGCTGACCGGCAGACGGGCCTGGGCCACGGAACAATTCAGAGCATGAGAGACACGTTGATCAAACATCGCCCAGATAAAAATTCAGTCACGTTGTGTTCTTGTCCCTGTCAACACTGAATGCCTGACACAGCATGAATCCACATGAACGCCGTCCAGAAAGAACCGTAGCCAACGCCGGTGGGAATCCGGTAGTTCATGGACGCCATATGGTCCATATTTGTTCAGAAATGCTGCCACACAGCAGTTCCTGGCATGAGCCACGTTGATCAAAGACCGGCCAGATGCCCGCCAGACGGAGTAAATATTCAAGTCCCTGTCGATACAAAATGCCTGACGGAGGCTGCTTGCAAGTTGCAGACCAAAACCAACCCCCAAAAGATGGGAATACATCACGGCCACTCACAGCATTGCTATCATAATTCATCACATTTTTTACCTTTTTTTCTCGTTCTTGTTCTGAACTTGTATCAGCTGATATGCGCGAAATGTTCTCGTGCGAATGCATGATTGCCTGCTGCGTTAGCTGTGATTTATGGATGTCCCAACCCGACCCGAAATTCTGTGTACCCGAATTATCGGGTAGCAAATCGCCAAATTTGGGGTGTCAAATTTTAAAACCAAAATATTTTTTATCCGAATTACCCGACCTGAATTTTCGGGTAAACCCGAACACCCAGCGGGACAGTGCACACTAGCCACATCAGTGCGAGCTGAGTTATAAACTTCAAAAATAAGAAAACCCAAAAATTCCCACAAAATAGCCTCATCTGTGTGTTTCGTTTGACCTGTCAAG
The DNA here is from genome assembly GCF_002162155.2 of Triticum dicoccoides. NCBI lineage: Eukaryota > Viridiplantae > Streptophyta > Magnoliopsida > Poales > Poaceae > Triticum > Triticum dicoccoides. Next base: position 672,590,050 of record NC_041383.1, on the reverse strand, counting down.
TGTACGGCAATAAAAAGGGCACGGCATATGCTCATTGTATTGGCAAATAAAAACTCTCTTTCCTATCTTTTTTCTATTGGAACAGGGATGAATCCACATGACTGTCGATGTCGAGGCGCCCCACACTGCTGAATCATGAGCTAAATCTTTTTCAGGGATACTGCAATGGCTCTGTAAGAAAAGTTGCTCTTCCTCCACAAATTCAGTACATACCATTGGTGCTGGATTCAGAAGCTTCTGCCTCCTCCTCAAGCTAAACTGAACTGAAAAATTCGTGAGCCACCCAAAGAATTGTGAAACCGCATGGCTGTCGATGTCGAAGTGATCGAGCATGCCATGCTTCTTTAGCTCTGAAAATCTGTCCCGCAGGCCAATCCAAAAATTTAGAGCATGCGACACGTTGGTCAAACACCGGCCAAACCCAGTTTAGTAACAAGGCGTTCAAGTTCCTGTCAAAGCAAAACCAAGATCATCGGAAAATTTTGAAATGGAAAATCTTCAGTTTACAGGAGCAAGCTCGGTTTCTATTAGAAGTATTTTATCTGATTTCACGACAATATGTTCGCTTTCTTTTAGCTGATTTATCGGTGCTGTGTTAGTGCTCTATCGCTGCCGTAAATGCTTAGCATGACATCTCCGCATTGCCTTGGCAAATAAAGTATTTTTTGGTATCTGCAATGACAGGTTCACTGTTGCTCTTCTTCTAATACTTCAGAGCAGATATAATGGAAGATTCAGAATCTTTCCTTTTAGGCAAAAGGTCTGCACGCAAAATTCCCAAAAGTAAACTGGACACCCATCTAAAATGAATCTCAACACCGGATTCCACGTGACTGTCGAACATCGACGTCGAGGCGCCCCTACACTGCTGAATCATGAGCACCATCTTAATTCAGAAATGCTGACCGGCAGACGGGTCCGGGCCACGGAACCATTGAGAGCATGAGACACGTTGATCAAACATTGCCCAGATAAAATTCAGTCACGTTGTGTTCATATCCCTGTCAGCACTGAATGCCTGACAGAGCATGAAACCGCATGAACGTCGTCGAGGAAGAACCACAACCAACGCAGGTGTGAATCCACATGACCCTCCACGTCGAAGGCGCGCCACACGGCTCGATCATGGGCGCCATCTTTATTCAGGAATGCTGCCCGGCAAACGGGTCTCGACCACACATACAGCTCATGGCATGAGCAAACACGTTGATCAAACACCGTCCAAATAAAATGCAGTCACGTTATATTCAGGTCCACACCAATACAGAATGCCTGACGGAGACCGCTTGCAAGTTGCACCCCAAAACCAATCCCCAAAGGCTCTTTTTTTTTTTTTTGCTCGTTTCTTTTCTGAACTTTTATCAGTAACATGTTCGTAGCTGATTTGCACGAACGGTTATCATGTCATTGCCTGTTGTGTTGGCTGTGATTTCTGAGTGCTGAGATTGTGCCATAACAAGTCTGTGTCCTCCCGAACCTAAGCTTGGAACATCGACCTAGTGAATGTGTTTCTAAACAGAATCTCTGCAGTGGATGCCCATCGAAAGGATGCATGATTCCACGTGGTTGTAGAAACGCCGTAATTATTGCGAAAAGTTGGCGATGGCTAAGTCTCGACCACTAAAGATTTGGACCAGAGTGCGTGACACAGACTGGTCTCATAAACCAAGCCCCCCAAAAAAGCATTGCCAAGATCTCCAATTTCCAACATCAGGCTCACAAAAAGACTCATTCTAGAGTGCTAGAGTGCTCGTAGCTGATTTGCACAATCTGCTTAGATCTCATTGCTTGTTGTTTGGCTGATGTATGAGTGCTTTCTGTTAGTGATCGTCTGTGGCTGTGTCAAACAGGAGTACTACATCAATTGTGGATTCATGTCAGCGTTTACAATTGATTAGCAAAGAAGGTTTGCTGATTCATGTGGCTCTTCTTCCACTACTTTCAGAACGGAGACAACTCTTTTCTTGTGTCTGCAAAACCCAATTGATGCCCACGGAGAAAGAACATGAATCACATGACTGTCGGCGTCGAGGCGCCCCACACAGCTGAACCATTAACACCATCTTTATTGGGAATGGCTGCCCAGCAGATTGGTCTAGACCACACGACAATCCACAGCGTGAGACACGTTGATCAAACACCGTCTTCCAAATGCAATTCAGCCACAAGGTGTTCATGTCCCTGACAGAGAACGGCCTCGGACGAAAACCAGCAACCGAAGGGCAAATTTTGCAGAATTAAGAGACGCAGCGGGTACCAAACACTTGCAATATTACTGGTTCAAGACGGGAGTACATCACAGCCACCAACATCACTGTCATCATCATCATCATCACACATCTCCTGCTCGCTCTTATTCCGGGCAGCAACACCGCGTTACTACTACTGGTTCTGGTGCCTGCCATGTCTGTACTATAGCACGAGCACACCACTACAGATTATATGTAATTATAAGTAGGAAGTCGAGCCCAGCTAAGCGGAGTGATAGAGATGTAGAGCTGGGCTATGGTCGTCGTCGTCGGCGATCAGGCGACGGGGGGCTTCTCGACGTCCTCGAGCGGGCGGAACCACACCTTCTGGTCCAGCACGGAGGCGCCACCATTCGCGGCGCCAGCAGCCGGCGCGAGGCTGGCGGCCAGCTTGGGGTCGACCGCGGCCGGGCCGAAGACGCCGGTGGTCGGGTGAGGGCCCCAGTACTTGTCTGGGCTCCCGGCGCCGCCGATCACATCGTCCGGCACGAAGGCCGGGCGCACCTGCTCGTCCACGTTCTTGTCGTAGGCCGACGCGTGCACCGCCCTCCTGCGAAACACAAAAACCGGACCGTTGGTTAATGAGTACCACGTTTGCTTGTTTATTTTTTGAGCGTGTATTATGGCACCACGTTGACTTGACAGTAACCTATGAACAAGACCTTAGGGTTCGACATCGATGCAAAGAACGAACGATGATGAAATGAAACAATATATGCACGTACACATCACTGCATCGGCTGATCAAGCCATTGCGTTGACTAGCAATAGGGCAACCAATAAGTGAGAGTTAAGATTATTTTTTCTGTAAAAAAAAGTTTATATCTTAGCCAGATCGCTGTCCGTATGCCATTAAGTAATTCTTTCCCCCTCCCATTTTCTTTAGCCCCATTTTTCTCTGCTGCCGTGGGGTAGGTGCCCGGGACGACGGGTGCTCGAAAAAAACGCATGCAAAGAGTGCCGTGCCGTGCCGTGCCGTGCTCGAAAAAAACGCATGAAAAAAACTACAATGTGTATGACAAAAGTAGACATGAAAAAATATTTTTTGCAAAATATTTAATCATGTATTTGATAAATGTTAAATGTGTAAAAAAATGTCCCTGCTATGTAAGAAAAATGTACAACACATATGAAAAATGTAGACATGTGTTGAATACAAAGAGTGCCGTGCCGTGCCGGTTCGACGCCCATCAATCAGTTTTTCTTTCCGTGTGACACGCACTCGATGCATGGAGGCACGAACCATGCCGCTTGGGCAACACTCACACGCACGCATGGGGGCTGGGGCCAGGCAGCAAAGAAGGGATGGCAAAGTAGGGGGGAGAAGGTGGAGCGGCACGACGGCCAAGGCAGGAGGCGTCGGTGGGTGGGTCTCGTCCTGTGGATAAGACCGGAGTCGTCATCCTACTCACCCTAGCGTGTACGTGCACCCAGTACACCCCACCCCAGGACCAAGCCCCGTCCCGATCGAAGACGCGTCGCCGGCGGGGATGGTTCAGATCCGGAACCCAGAACAAGGCAACACGAAACGGAACGGAGAGGAACAACCGTACAGGGCTCATCTGCCTCTGGATCTGACGGCAACTCCGTGGGCGCCACCACCACCCTCTCCTCCCTTGCAAAAGCAAAAAAAGAAAAGAGAAAAGCTCTCCCCACCCCACCCGTCCCGTCCCTTGGAGTAAAAACCAAGGGAGAGCGCAGGCCTGGCCGGCAGATGGCGGGTGGACAGCCACCGCGCACCAACCCGTCCTCCCATTCGCCACCGTGAAAAAATCTCCCCGAAAGAAACGACCGACGAGAGTGATGCGTCCGGCCGCCTCGCCCCATTGGCGCGCGCGCTGTGAATTACTAGTACAGCTACTGGAGTACAAGGAGCAATAAATATCCTTCCACCATCCCTTCCTCGCCTATGCCTCCCATCTCCGACGAGGGGGAAATATCTCCATGGATCTACTTCTCTCTTCTCTGTGTCCTTGTGTGGTGGAGCTCTGCCGTCGGCTGCAGATTCATCAAGACATCCTGTGGATGTGGCTGTGTTGCCACAGATCGTTGACGCGTATGGGCAGGAGATCAATCAATCCTTTTTCCTAGGGACTGACTAAACAAGTTTGTGAAACTGAAACTTTTTTAGAGAGAGAGAGAGAAGGCATTTCTGCCCTGCTTTATAAACAGGTTTGTGAGTATTTCCAAAGCGGCGAGGACGTTATAAAGAAACTGAACAAGACACAATCTTTCTATCTTTGGGTTGGAAAATGCCTTGCCAAGTTTTAGCGTAGCAGGGCAGTGTGAGTACTTCCACACTGCCCTGCTACGAGGTTTGTGAGTACTTCCACAACGCCGCTTGTGTGAGGGAAACCAGTGCCAACGGCAGGCGAGGGCACAATAACAAGTACAAGAACTAGAACTAGCACTATGAATCTCCATGGGAACAAGAACAAGATCTTGCAGCTAGAGTAGCAGTAGCACTAGTACTAGTACTGGAACTGATTTACTTTGAACATGTACTAGTCTGTTTTTCACGGCCAGCTCACAGGAGGCATGTGAGCATACCTCGGGGAGGCGTTGGCCTTGCCGGCGAGGACGCGCGCGACGAGGCTCCCAGCGATCACCCGCCCCTTGGAGCTAGCCACTGCTGCCATGCAAAGGTCGAACTGCCGAGAGGAAGGAAGACGAAGGTGAAGGGAGAGGCTCTGCTCTGAGAAGAGTGGGCTTAGGCTGTGTGTGTGTGTGTGTGTGTGTGGATGAACTCCTCAGTTCCACACCGCTCTGCCTGCTATTTATAGCGGCGCCCAGCCGAGGGGGCAAAGAAGGAAGGAATACCAGGGGCGAAGCGAATGAGGAGACGAGGGAGCAGCCGTGCTGACGGCAACCCTGTGTGCTAATCGCGATCGGCGCAGGCCAACTAACTGCACACCGTTTCTTCTCAGAAAAAAAAAATACTTACGTATATTGGGTGCTAGCCATGCCATGCCCGTATCGTGTGCGTGTGCGAGTAGTCATGCACGTATCGTGCTTACGCACCGGATCACACGGCGATCATGACCGGATGAAAGAGGTCACACATGCGAGTAGTTGTTTCGATCGTATTTCGCACCCAAAAAAAGAGGTGTTTTGATCGTAATCTTTTAAGTGATTTGGGCTTGATCTTCGGCATAGCTCAACTAATTCGATCGTCGTCTGTACTTTACGATGTACTCACTCTGACTCAAAATATAGGCGTTTTCTTAGGCATTTCTAACCGATCCCCAATAATCGGTTAGTGAAGTAAAATTTCGATTTTACTTCACTAACCGACATCTAGCCGATCCCTAATGTGGAGTACATTTTTACTCCGGCCCTAAATGTTTTCATATTCTTACTTCATCGGTTGGCGGCTGAGTAAAACGTTGCGCCCTCTGTCTCGTGTCTGCCCTGCCGCTGCATCTTCGCTGGCGCGCCTCCCGCCGGCCCTACCGCTACCTCGTTCCATTCCTTGCCCTCCGCCGGTGTTTTGCCCGTCGGTCAGCCCGTTGTTGTCGCCAGAATCAAGGTGAAACGTCGCCGTCGTCGCCATTGTTGATTCGTCCGATTTCTTTCGAGTTTCTTCTTTTTCTAGCGGTCGTCACATCTCACCTTGCTTGCGCACCGCGAAACGTCACCCGCCGCTTGCCAGTTCGGTCTAAACCACGCCGGCCGGCTAGTGCACCACCACCGCACCCCAAGTGTTCGAAGAATTGCCTAGAGTTTTTTTTGTTTGTTTCTCTTTGAACCGAAACGTTTGGATTGTAGGTGAAGGGGTTGACGGAGATGGCACTGGAGGACTCGTCGTTATCCGAAGAGGAAAACGACGACGATGACTTTGACACAATTTTAGGCATGATTTTCAATGATGATGTTCGACGGCCGAGGAGAGAATCACAATTTGGCCCGATACACATCAACCGTGATGTGGAGGGCCACACCAAGATCATGAGAGATTACTTTGATCCAACCCCAACCTATCCGGAGAAGTACTTTCACCGACGCTTTCGAATGCACACAAGTCTTTTTCTGATCATTGCGGAAGCCTTTGAGAGATATGATGACTGGTTTAAGCTCCAGAGAAATGCATGTGGAGAGATCAGTGCAAGCCATCTGATGAAATGCATTGCGGTTGTTCAAATCTTGGCATATGGGTGTTATGCCAATGCAATTCATGACTATGTACGCATTGGTGAAGACATAATCTTGGAGGTTGTCCGAAGGTTCACCAAAGCAGTGATCGCTGTCTTTGGCCCGAAGTACTTGAGAGCACCAACCGAGGAAGACATCCAGAGGTCGGTGATTGATACTGAAGCAAGAGGATGGCCAGGGATTCTCTGATCACTTGACTGTATGCACTGGACATGGAAGAATTGTCATGCAGGGTGGAAGGGTCAGTACAAAGGCCACTGCAACGATCCAAAGATCATTCTTGAGGCAGTTGCACCGAAGGATCTTTGGATATGACATTCATTCTTTGGCCTGCCTTGCTCTCACATGACTTGAATGTGCTCTCGAGATCACCTCTATTTTCTAGGCTTATAAAAGGTGAAGCTCCCACGTGCGATTACTCGGTCAACGGGCACAACTACTCGACGGGTTACTACCTTGTGGATGACATCTATCCATCATGGGCCACCTTGGTCAAAACAATTCCCCGTCAAAAAGCTAACAAAAACACTCACTTTGCCCAATATCAAGAAGCTGCAAGGAAAGATGTGGAGAGAGCCTTCGGTGTGCTTCAGAAGCGCTTTGCAATTGTTTGTGGCCCTGTCGAGTACTGGAACTCCAAGGTTCTATAGCGAATCATGACTTGTTGCATCATATTGCATAACATGATCATTGAAGACGAGAGATATATGCCTGAGAACTTTCTGTACATCACCAACGGGACTCCGGTTGAACCAGTGTATGATACAAACAGGATACTGTCATTTCTTAAGCATCAACAAAAGATCAAGAACCCTCAATTTCATACTCAGCTCCAACAAGATCTTGTTGAGCATCATTGGCAACGTCTACGCAAGTCCTACTTGTTCTATGAAATGCTATTTGCTACCTTTGAACCATTCAATGTGTTTAAATTTGAATAACTCGGTTTCTAAATTTGGAATTCAGTTCGTAAACTATATTCGTAATTTGGTTGAACATTCAAATTTATGTTTAGTTTCTATATATGTGTTAATATGTAGCTGCAATTTATACTAGAATTGCAAAGTTAAAAAACAAAAAATTACTCTGTTATATTTATGGAATCGGCTAGGTCCGGCCAAAACTTAGTGGAGTATATATACTCCACCAAGCCTTTTACCCCACTAAGATTTAGGGGATAGGTTAGAGATGCCCTTACTGTTGAGGAATGTTGCATGGAAAACAAAAAATTTCTACGCACACGCAAGATCTATCCATGGAGATGCATAGCTACGACATGGGGGGAGCATCTTCATACCCTTGAAGATCGCTAAGCGGAAGCATTTATCAATGCGGTTGATGTAGTCATACACCTTCACGATCCGTCCCGATCAAGTACCGTATGTATGGCACCTCCGTGTTCAGCACACGTTCAGCTCGATGATGTCATCGCCTTCTCGATCCAGCAAGAGAAGCGAAGTAGTAGATGAGTTCCGGCAGCACGATAGCGTGATGACGGTGGTGGTGAAAAACAATCTTCATAGGGCTTCACCTAAGCACAACTGGAACCATGACGGAGGACAAACTAGAGGGGACGGGGTTGCCGGCACACGGCTTGGTGAATCTTGATGTGTTCCGGGTGCTAGCCCTGCCCCTCTATTTATATGTTGAGCCCTGGGGTCGTAACTTGGAGAAAGAGCCTCCTCAAAGTCGATTTTGCCTGCAAGGCAAGAGTCCTTCTCGAACTCCAGGACCAGACGCTAGGGTCCCTAGCGTCTGGCCCCAGACGCCAAGATCCCTGGCGTATGGCCCCCTGGCCTCCGCAAAACTTCCTTTTGCACCTTCCAAAATCCTCGTGGGCTTTACCCCTTGGCCCATATAAAGTGTTCTTGCACCTGAACATTTCAGGAAACATCTGAAACCCCTTCTGGTGAATTCTGGAACCCTTCTAGAGACCAAACACTATTATCCCATATATCAAATTCACCTCTGAACTATTCCAGAGCTCCTCGTCATGTCTATGATCTCATCCTGGACTCAAACAACATTAGGTCACCAACATACATAACTCATATAATAATATATCATCAGCAAATGTTAAGCGTGTGGACCCTACAGGTTTGAGAATGATGTACACATGACCGAGACACTTCTCCGGTCAATAACAATAGTGGGACCTGGATGCTCATATTGGTTCCTACATATTCCATGAAGATCTTTATCGGTCGAACCTTTTGAAAACATACGTAGTTCCCTTTGTCTGTCGGTATGTTACTTGTCAGAGATTTGGTCGTCGGTATCTCCATATGTAGTTCAATCTCATTACCGACAAGTCTCTTTACTCATTCCGTAATACATCATCCTGTAACTAACTCCTTAGTCACTTTGCTTGCAAGCTACTTGTGATGTTGTATTACCGAGAGGGCCTAGAGATACCTCTCCGTCATACGGAGTGACAAATCCCAATCTCGATCCATGCCAACTTAACAGACACCTTCAGATATACCCGTATAGTATCTTTATGATCAACTAGTTATGTTGTGACGTTTGATAGCACACAAGCTATTCCTCCGGTATCCGGGAGTTGCATGATTTTGGTCGAAGGAATATGTATTTGACATTAAGAAAGCAGTAGCAATAAATTGAATGATCATATGCTAAGCTAACAGATGGGTCTTGTCCATCACATCATTCTCCTAATGATGAGATCCCATTATCAAATGACAACTCATGTCTATGGTTAGGAAACCTTAACCATCTTTGATCAACGAGCTAGTCTAGTAGAGGCTCACTAGGGACACGATATTTTTTAATGTATCCACACATGTATTTAAGTTTCTGGTCAATACAAGTTTAGCATGAATAATGAACCTTTATCATGAATAAGGAAATATAATAATAACAACTTTATTATTGCCTCTAGGGCATATTTCCATCACTTACATATCAATGAAATGCATCTCTCAGTGTGCAGACTTTGGTTGTGTGTGCCTGCCAGCGGCCAACGCATCGCTCTCCGTGATGGGATTGCATCCTTGGGGATTCCATTCACATAAGCGGCGTTGCACCATTTGATTTCGCAGATGTTTTCCCGGCCTTGTTCTCTTTTTCTTGTTTCCTTATTCTCCTTATCTTGTTTTTTCCTATGAATAGCCAATCTGCTATATGTTTACCAGTTTCGAAACATTAGAATTTGTTATATGTGCAACTTTCTTTTCTAGCCGAATGTGCCAAATTTTCAGTGGGTATAAACATGCAATCAACAATTTTAACATAATGGTCTTCCATCAAGTAAACAAACTACCATCAACTATAAGATGTAATCAACACTACTAGCGCCCCATGTACCAATGTGAAGTTTGATACAAAGAACGAACAAAAGAGAGAAACTAGAGTTTATAGATGAGATGGTGTTACTAAAGATGTTGATTAAGCTGAGGCTTCCCATGATGAGAGGAACGTTGGTGATGACGATGACTTCGATTTTCCCACTACCGAAGGAAAGTTTCCTCGGCGGAATCGCTCCTCCAGAGAGCAAAAGTTCTCCACCTCCGTTTCCGCCCCAAGACGGCGACGGCTGGTCCCAAAAGTATTCTTTATATCTTTTTAGGGTAAATGGCTTCATATAGGAGAAGGGCGTCGGGAGGGGAGCCACTGATGCACCACATGGCCAAGTGGCTCGACAGGGGGTGGACGCGCCACCTACTGATGTTGCTGGCTGGTGGAGCCCCTCTAGCATATTTTTGCTCCGGTATTTTTAATATACTCCAAAATAATTCTCTAAAAAATTCACGTTAATTTGAGTTCTGGAGAATTGCTATGTTTACGATCACTTTTTTAGGTCAGATTTTCAGCTGCGGGTTATCTCCCTCCTTTAATATATCTTGAAATTTAAGAGAGAAAAGACATTATAATTGCATCATACTACGGAATATAATTTTGAAATTACGTAAATAACAATAGATAATTTGTTGCATAATGGACGTATAATTTTCTAATACTTGCATACTGAAATATCCAATCTTACACAAACAACAAATGGACGAGGGATAAGAGAGATAAGCAAGTTGGGATACTAGTAGGAAACACATGCAATTGCTCGTCGTCAAAACACTTATTGTGGGGAGAAAACCTACTACCGCTGTAACATAATACATAACTTAAAGTCATAGCCTATTATATGGAAAAACAAAGCAACTCATCCACAAATACAAAGAAGATCAAACTAGGCAACTACACCATTGTTAGGAGATAGGGTTCTGCCCGGTCTGGGCCATAGCTTGTAGGGGAAGGAGGGAGCAGGGCGCGGAAGAGCACGTGGCTGCCGTGGCAGGGCGCCATCATGCGCGTGGGGGAGGCGGCGGCGGTGAGAGAAGGCGGCTAGGGTTTAAGTTTCCGGCTCCTCTGGGAGCCAGGAAATAGAATTGTCTTATTGCTTAATCTAAAAAAGAGTCTTACAGCTTGTTTATATAACCACGAAAATAAGATAACTTGTGGGCTAAGCCCCTAACTAAACCTGCACGGTGGACCTCCTACGGGCATAAGTTACCCCGGTCATAACATCTCTACCCGCCTGCGCAAGCAGCTCATCCTCAAGCTGGAAGTCTGGGTAGTGTTGGCGGAACTCATCGCGCTGCTCCCACGTAGCCTCCTCCTATGGAAGGCCAGTCCACTGGATCTACATGCACTACAAAAAATACACTTCCGTCATGATACGTGTTTGTCACAGCAGGTCACATTTTCTGTCATGCATGTACATCCATGACAATTTTATGACAGAACCAAGATAGTCATACCTGTGTTGTCGAAGAAGTGTTCCATGACATTACCAAAATTATCATCACAGAAGTGTCCACTTTCATGACGATAAATTGCGCGTCATAAAAGTGCTTTTGTCAAGGGTGACCGACACGTGGCATCCACCATAATGGCTCGCCGTTAAGCTATCGGGTCTGGTTTTGGATCCGATAACCCGTTAATAGCCCCGACCAATGGGGATTTTCCATGTGTAAAATCATCATTGGCTGAAGGAAACACGTGTCGGCTCACCGTAGGGAGAAATGTCATCCACTCATTGGATGAAGGCGCCTATGATACGTTGACACATGACACGACCCAACAGAGGACCATTCCTGTGAAAAGGCCGGCTCGTTTGACTTGGTCAAAAGGTGGCGGGCCGGCTCATGGAAAGCATATTGACGACATGTTCGCATATTGCCCATTTACAGCCCGCTAACCCAGGGCCCATTACGACCTATCCGAATTAGGGCCAGTAGCGTCATCTGAGCCGTCCAATATGATTCCAGCCCATTTTAACTTGCGGGCCATGTATGGCCCATGACGTCTTTCGGCCCATATGAGGCCCTTTGTAACTCTTGGCCCATTAACGACCCATGGTGAAACTGGCCCGTAATGAACAGTGTATCACTTTATACCCATTAACGACCCATTATTCCATTGGGCCATTTCCATCCCATGTTATCTTTCGGCCTTCTCAGGGCCCATTTATTCTTGGGCTCATTTCCAGCATTCGGTTACTTACGGCCCGTTACTGTAATTTTCTGCTTGTGCGCCAAATTCAGCCCGTGGTTACAGTCGGCCCGTTTGTGGCCCGTTAATATGTTGGGCCATTTTCATAGCGTCATCAAATACAGCCGATTAACGATGGACCGTTATGGACGACACATGAATGGACGATTCCAACTCTAGCCCGTTTACGGCCATAATGCGATCTGTTATTGGCCCATGTTTGGCCAATCGATCATACAGCCCATAGAAGGCCCGTTGATGATACGGCCCGTAGAAGGCCCATTGTGTCTACGGCCCGTAGAAGGCCCATTGTTTCTACGCCCCTTAGAAGTCCCATTATTTCTACGGCTCGTAGAAGGCCCATTGTTTCTACGGACCGTAGGAGGCCTAGTGTCACTACAGTAAATATGTAGCTCATGGTTATTGTGGCCTAGTTTTTAAAAAATAGGTTATTGCGACCACTAGCAAACCGCGGAAAAAGAACTGCACTAAATACAAGCAAACAAAGAAACAAGACAACAAGGAAATAAATAAGCAAGCAACTTATGCTAGGCTATCACGGCTATTACACATATTACATCCACCGGGCATCAAAGTTCGCCACCAGTGCAAATATAGGGAACAAAGCAGCATATCATATACACTGGTTGTCAAAGTTGGCGACCAATGCAAATAAACGCTGCAGCAAAACAAGTCCAGAACTAAAACCAATTCAGAAGATCTCAAGAAACAATATCCTAGGTACCCATAATGTTGGCAAGATGCTTAGCAAGCTTATTAACTTTCTCTTGTTTGGCGCTTAAATCCTCCAGCGCTTGTTGTTGCACCGAAAGTATGCATCTGAATTTTGCAGGGACTTCCTCAGTCCTTCAGCTTCCTGTCATAGCGATCGACGTCTTTCAACTTGAAATTGAGACTCAAGAAGACGAACTGATTCAGGCGGCGAGTTCGAAGAGCTTGTGCCAGCAGTAGTGGCCAGTAACTCGAATACTACATCAAGACAAGACTTTTTGGTTCTCTCACTGTCGCCAAGATAGTTTTTATCAGCTTTCTTGGAGACCAACAGGGATGTCTCACTATCTTGAATCGTGCCTGCATTACTTCCTTTACCATTGCATAACGGGGTACTGTTCTCCAATATTTTGTCTGCATTCCAAAAGATAAACAAGAAGACACATCACACGTTTACCATGTTGTATATGAAACTCATTTTGGTAAGTCAGTTCAGTAGTAAAGTGGATAGGATAACAACATGAAACAAACATATATCTATGTACCATGGTCACTTTATGGTCTATACCATTCTAGTTTTTGTTGCCAAATCAAGATAGAGACATAGCTCAAATAAATTTGTTCAAGACAAAGCAGAATAGACATAATATAAGTGTGGGAAACTATAGAGCAGGAACAACACTTGTAATTTGCATGACATGAGAACATAACTGTTTATTCAGTTGAAACTGAAATCAACATAGAGTAAGTTACAACAACAAACTAGTTAAAGAAACAGGTTTAAAACATACCTATTGCACCACTGGAGTTTCAATTCCACCCTTCAAATTTGAAAATAGTTGGCATGAGTAAATAAAGTGATGCAAGAGCAAAGGAGTATGAACCATAGCTACAGAACCTGGCCTAAGAACAATTCTTCTTCTCCTTTAAGCGTTGAGTTGGGATTCGGAGTGGTGGTCCTCGTGCTTTGGGCACTGCAGTTCCCTTACTAACTGCTCGTGTTTGGGTGCTCTGTGGTGGAGAAGGTGTTGTGTCAACTGGAACTGGGTTACTATCTGCCGGGGTTGGGGTTAGAAGGGGTGTAGCTGGTTCTCTGTCCAACTAGGTAGGGGTACAATCTGCGAGAGTCTGGGTTATGTGTGGTAGGGATGGTTCTTTGGCATGTACAACCGTGGTTCTATCTGCATCAAATGTTAGCACTATATTTTCTGAAGACCGTGTTGTTACTCCCTTAGATACTGCCATCACCCTCTCCTATTCAAACGGCTGGTAAACAAGAAAAGTAATTGAATGTACATACATTGTATGATAGACATGTGCAATGGATAGTGGGGAATAAAAGAGGGCATGAAATAATTCACATTTATGTTGTCTAACCAAACAGGATAGCATGACACAATTTCACATATATGATGGCTGACTAAACAGGATAGCATGACACAATTTCACATTATGATGGCTAACTAAAAAAGATGGAAAGACATAGTTCAAAATATGATGACTATGTAAACATGATGAGATGATATAACTATATAATGTGTTTATTAAATAGGTCGGCATGCCATAATTCACATACATGTCGCCTATGGAAACATGATAGCATGATATAATTCACGGATAGAATGACATAATTCAAAATATGATGACTGTAAACACTAAACAGGATGAGATGATATAACTATATGATGTCTTTATCAAATGGGTTGCCATGCCATAATTTAGATAGATGCTGTGTATGTAAACATGATGCCATGATATAATTCAAATATATGATTTATATAGTAAGCAAGTAAGCAGATGTCAATCCATATATGATGTAAAAACTAAGCAATGCAAGACAACATGCATGACATGGGTAATATAACCCTGCCTAGTTTGAGCATAGACCTTAGGGAGGAAATAGGACTGGTCATCAGTCTCTGAATCCTCTTCTGAGGAGCTCTCTGTAACCAGCAAGATGTCTGCTTCACCAGGTAGCATTATCTGCTCTGAATACCTTGTTTTCACACCAGATACTTCCATCACCGCTTCAAATGGCTGATGCACAGGAAGAGTAGTTGAATATACAAATGTTGTCGACAAATGGAACACGTAATACAAAAAATGATAGCATGATATAATTCACATACATGATGATTGGCTAAACAACATGGCGTTGCATAATTCACATATATAATGCCTTTGCAACAAGATAGCATTGCATAATTCACATATATAACGTCTTGCAACAAGATGGCAATGCATAATTCACATATATGGTTATTAGATACTAAACAGGTGGCATTCACACAAAGCATGTCTAAACCAATCAAATGATATAGCAATGCAAGACACCATATGCACGATATGAGCAACATAACCCTGCCAAGTTAGAGCATACACCTCGGGGGGGATAGGATTGGTCATCTATCTCTGAATGCTCCTCTGAGGAGCTATCCGTAACCAGCGGGATATGCGCTTCATCAGATATCATAGTCTGCTTTGAAGACCTTGTTTTCACTCCAGAATTTTCCATCACCGTGTCAAATAGCTGATGCACATGAAGAGTAGTTGAATGTACTAACATTGTTGACAAATGTAGTACGTAACAAAGAAAAGGATGGCCTGCTATAATTCACATATAAGATGACTATCTAAGAAGGATCGCATTGCAAAATTCACATATATGATGCCTGGCTAAACAAGATGGTGTTGCATAATTCACATAGACGATGAATGAACTAAACAGATGACATTCACGCAAAGCATGTCTAAACTAAGCAGATGACATATTTGATGTATAACGTAAGCAATGCAAGGCACCATATGCATGATATAACCAACATCAGCATGCCAAATTAGAGAGAAGACCTCAGGGGGTAAATAGAAATGGTCTTCTCCTTGTGAATCCCCCTCAGAACAGATATCTTCCTCTCGATTACAATCCGAAATGGGTGAAGGGGGGGGGGGGGTTGCCTTTGCGCCTACCATGGAGCGACATCTGTATGAAATTTTATTGCCACGCAAGGCTCGTCTCTTTTGCTCTACATGTTCAGTTCCATTGTGTACAATAACTGACATGCATAGGAATAAAACATAGTGAGATTATGTAAGGAGTGCATGCATAAATCCGGAGTGATGGTAGCAACCTGTGGATAGACCCAAAACCAATGATAGCAGGCAGGTAATGGCTTTAGCTAAAAAAATGCAGATAATGGCTTCTTTACTGTTTGTTTCCCACCCAACATGAAACTCATAGTAGAAACCAGAGATTAACCAGATAGTAGATAGATACTATTGATTGCGGCCCCGATATGTAGCCCACAACCATTTAAAAACTCAAGTTTGACCATTAGTTTGGAGCTGACTCAGAGTCTAATTGGTGAACAAGACGATAAAGTAGCATGTAATATTAAGTGATGCATAACGTAAGCAGACACGATAGAGTGCGACCTCTCTTGCGGACCCGTGTAGTCCTCGAGGTCATCTGCTTGGTTGATGATGGTAATGCAGTTGTCATGCCTGCCGGCGGCGGAGAAGAAGATCTGAGGCGGCGAAAGACAGTCTATGCTGGACCCTTTTGTCGTTGGAGCAGCTGAGCTGGGGTGGACGACAGCGTAGCAGGAGCGGGACAAACCACACAAGGTTTTCTTTGACAACTATCTGTAAGAGAAGTAATTCTGTAAGGGCATGTTTGAATTTGAGGATTCTAACAACGCAGAGATAGGAAATACACAGTAATATGATAGGAATGCACATGCAAAACAGAGAATTTAAAAACACGGGATTTCTGCCAATCTGGGTGTTTGGTTCACAAGAATTGGAAGATCATAGGATGCAAAGAAGCATAGTGAGATTAAGTCAAACCACTAGAAAATGTACAGTTATAATGCTATTATGCTACTATAACTACAAAAAAGACACATCCGTGACATTTTGGGCTGAACGAAAAAAACTGTCATACTTATGACACTTCTATGACGATAACTGTGACAAAACCCGGTATCATCATAGATGTGGTGGGCTCCTACTTCTATAACAAAAAATCATGACAAAAAATGGGCTTTTCGTCCTGGGCAGGCTGGAGACGCAGTTGCATGACATTCTTTGTGCCGTCCATGGCGAAAAAATCGTGGTAAAAGTGAGGGCAAGTAAAATATCAGGGTGTTCCCGGTTACGGTGGGTGGTCGGGGCCGAGCGATGCATGGAGGTTTGTGCGTTTCTCTCATACACGCATGCGCGTGGGTGCAAGGCGTTGGGCCCTAACTGAACCCGAGTGAGGCGTTCGCCTACTGAACCCGAGCGATAATCTGTAGCCTACGCGTTACTGAACCTGAGCGATCGATCGATGGCCGTTAACTGAACCCAATCGAGCGATTCCTTCACTACTGCTGCTAACTGAAGCCGATCAATGCTGCCTCTGGATGAACAGTGAGCGTTGTTCGGGGGTTTGGATGAACAGTTCCCGGTAGGGGTGGATGAACAGGACCCCGTGGTGTTGCCTCTAGATGAACATGACCCCGATTGATCGAGCCGGTTGGGGCTGGATGAATAGTACCCCGTGGAGGGCTGGATGAACAGGACGACCCCGTGGAGGGCTGGATGAACAGTAGATGGTGGAGGGGTGGATGAACAGTAGCCCGTGGAGGATTGGTTGAACAAGAGCCCATGGAGAGGGGTGGTTGAACAGTAGCCGGTGGAGTAGCGCGCGGTGGAGGCTGGATGAACAAGAGCCCATGGATGAACAGTCGTAGGTGGAGGCTGGAGGAGGTCGATGGTGGATGAACAGTAGCCCGTGGAGGCTAGAGGAGGTCGACGGTGGAGATGAACAGTATCCCGTGGAGTCCCGTTTTGTGGTACGCCACACCCCTCCCGATGAATAGGACCCCCGTTTCGACCTTAGCGCTCCAACACAAGTCCGTTTCCTCCGTTTTGCGGTACGCCACACCCCTCCCGATCAATAGGACCCCGTTTCGACCGTAGAAGGTCTAACACAAGTTCTTTTCCTCTGTTTTGCGGTACGCCAGACCCCTCCCGATGAACAGGATCCCATTTCGAACGTAGCCGGTCGAACACAAGGCCGTTTTCTCCGTTCTGCGCTACGCTAGGCCTCGTTTCCATCGGCTGTTCCGTCGAAGCCCTACCGATGAACACGGTGACGCATTCCCTTCCGACCCAGCCGGTTGGCTCCCCATGAACACGATGACGACGATGTTTCTCCGTTTCGACCCAGCCATGTACACGAGCCCTAGCCGTACGTATGTGCGAGTAGGCGTTCGAGACCCCGCCCGTATGTATGTACATGGCCGTATTTTCTTTCTTGTACTCTGGCCGCTGTACGTACGTGTACATGCTACGTGCGCGCCTCTACTATGACACGTGCGCGCCTCTACATCAACCAGTATGTACGTACTCGTTCGTGACCGGAATGACAATGCTGCGTACGCTTCGACCAGGTGGGTCCCGACTGTCATGCACTTCCTTGCGTGCGAAGATGTAGCTGGTGAGTCCCAGCAGTCATGGGGGCAAATTGTTTTTTTTGCCCGGACGCACTTCCTTGCATGCGAAGATGTAGCTGGTGGGTCCCAGAAGTCAACGGGGAAACATTTTTTTCGTGAAATACGATGGCCCGTCTGGTGGGTACCCGCTGTGAGGTGGAGGAATAATTATTTTGTGCGTAATAAGGAGGCACTTCCTTGCGGCTGCCGTGGACCCAGCTGTCAGCCTCTCTACGTATAGTACTCTTTCGATGGAAGTCGGTCGTTGACTATATTGACCACACCGCGCCGAGAGCACCACGTTGGTGGACGATGGTGACGCCGAGGAAGACGCGACAGTGGATGCCCACGCGGAGAGGAGTAAGATTTGCATACGCAGCCCATTTTTGAATTCTAATGGAATTTACTACAACCGCTTTACAATTTGTTTTGATGGGATCCGAAACATTTTTATCCCAAAATTTTTAGTCAGATTAAATACAATTTCAATATAAATTTATATTACGTAAAAATCCAATGAAACATTATGCTCGCAACAATTAATGAAATTAAAATTTTCAATATCCAAAAACAATATTTTATAAAGTAACTAAGTGTTTGGTGCATTTTTTTTATAGTTACTGCCCAGTTTTTATAATTACGTCCCATTCATTATTTCTTAAAACCCATTTTCTTGTTAAGCCTAATGCATCCCTCCTAGGAAAGATTTGCATCCCAGAGGGGCGGAGAATAACAACTTGACCTTGCCTGGGTATTCCTAAAAAAAAGTATAGTTGGGCTAGCCGTTTTCAGCTTGAAAAAAGTTAATATCTGGGCTGGATATCTGGCCTGGGCTAGACGGGCCACAGCCCGCCCAGTTAATACTTGCAGTGATGTTTTCGTTGTTGTTCAGAGGAGAAAAAATAATATCTGGGCTAAACATCGCTCAATAAAAACTCTGCAGTGCTCACACCTCAAAAACACAAATACTGCTCAAGCTGCTTGGTCCAAGCTGTCGGCCACTTCTTGTACAATCCTCTCATTTATTGACTAATAGGTTGACAATGGTGTGTGACCGTGATGTCAGGAAACGAGGAGGAAGCAAAAAAAATATAGTTTTATATAATAAGGAGGCCCTTGCGTACGTGAGGCTATGGCCCTGGTGGGTCCCACTGTCATCCTCTCCAAGTAAAGTCATCTCCTCGCCCGCGCGCGCTTTCCACGTGAAACGGCCAGCGCCGCCCGCCCCGCTTCCCGGTGCAGGCGATTGATCCGCCTTCAAACAACACAACTGCCGTCCGCCCCGCTTCCCGGTGCAGGCGATTGATCCGCCTTCAAACGACACAACTGTCGTCCGTCCATCCGTCTGCCGCCCACATTAATGATACGCGGTTGCCGAGACGGCTACTCCGGTGCCACACGTCCGTCCCTCCGCCGCCTATCATTGCAATATAAACTGCTGCACGGGCCATAGCCGTAGTCATCCGCATCCGCTCCCTTTCTCCTGTCGACACCACTACTACCCACCATGGCTTCCTCGCGCTCCAGCGCGCTTCAGGACGGGAGGGCGACGGACCACAAGGACGATGGCAGCCATAAACTGGCAGGCAGTCGGAGGACGATGACGTCCCAATGGAGAAGATGGTAGTCGAGGATCCGGCGCCAACCCCCTCCTCCGCGCCATCCTCTCCGGTGCATTGCACCATGACCATCGGTGAGGCATGTGCCCAATATATGGACACGGTGAGGCAGAAGTGTGAGGAGCAGTTCCGGGAGGCACAAGCCGCCACCGCCTACAACCACCATCTCTTCCAGGAGCACCTGCAGGCGAAGGAGCATATCACCACAGAGCGGGCGGAGCAGGAGGCGCTGGTCGACTCATACCGCTCCACCCGCGAGGGCTGCCTCGAGTGTTGGTGGTACCGCATGCGGGTGGCGGAGGCTGCGGCCGCCTACAAAGAGGGCGATGAAGCAGGCGAGGCGCTGTTTGGCAAGACCGAGGACAAGGCAGAGGACAATGCCGGCTCCGACGAGTCCCCTCTCTGCTGGCATCGATGAGGCCCTGCTCCACCGAGGCCTCGCAGCGCCAACAACGAGGCAGAGGACACCGCCGGCTCCACCGTGGCCTCGCCCCGCCAACAACGAGGCAGAGGACATCGCCGGCTCAGCCGAGGCCCCACCCTGCCGGCAACGAGGGGAAGGATTTCCCCTGCTCCGCCGAGGCGCCGCCCGCCGGCAACGAGATAGAGGACATCGCCGGCTCCACCGAGGCCCCGCCCCGCTGCCAACAAGGCTGTGCCACACAGAAAACAAGGAAGAGTAGAACACGATAGGTCACCACGGCTCGGGTCCAAGTAAGGCCACCGCTGCTACCCTTCGGTTGAAGCCAAGCTAGGAGGGTTGACCATTGACGGCCGGTTAGCTTCTTGGCGACGCGGAGTCGGAGAGCTATGTTGGAGAAGGACGCTGCTTCTACTTAACTGCTGGTGCAGTTGGCTGACTGACACGTGGGCCCAACAGGCATTTGGGCCACATGTTAGTTAGGCAACTGCACCTGCAGTTAAGTCACTAAAGCTTCTATTCGGCTCAGCCGGACACAGGTGGGTAGCTTCGGTTAATTAATTATACCTCCAGCGCACCCCTTTTTAGTTGAAGAATGTATAAAATGTAATGAAATCCGACATGTTTATATGAAATTTGACCATGTATGAATGAATTTATTTCGATTAGTTCGAATTCTTGTATCACTGGCATTGGATGAACATGCAAAACAATACGTACTAGCATTATTCCCATGGTGATCACCTCGTTTGCAGCAGTTTCACATGTACTCCATCCGGTCCTTTCTAGTCTGCATATGTACTAGCATTATTCCCTCTAGGAAGAAGAACGAGTCCATGAAGAAGATGAAGCCACAAAGACGAACCAAGCGTAGACGAACGAATCCTCACGATCGCAACGAAACGGGAACTATCGAGAAGAAGCACACAACGTGGTAAACACACCACACATAGACAAGACATGATGCACAACAAGCATGATGCATGACAAAGCTACATGGAGCTAGTCATGGCAAGAGTGATGCAAACAAGAGCAACACATCAAAGCAAGTTTAAATGAGGCCGGAAACAACATATAACAATTCCGGCAAGTCCTCATATGCAAGTTTCGAAATTGGTCCAGATCTGAATAAACCTTACGTTCAAGTTGTTAAACAGCAAGTTAAGATGCACCAAGATGATCTACACGAGATTCTAGTCAAGTTACATATAAAGTTCATTTAATTCGGAGCTACGGCCTAGAAGATATGAGCAAAACAAGTAAAACATGACATTGATGCTAAATGCATTCAAACATCAAGCAAATACCTCAAAACATGGATGCAACATGATAATATGAAACTACATTCAATTCTAAGCAAGTTTCATATAGAGCACACTCAAAACGGAGCAACGGTTCAACATACACTATATACAAGTCATAACAACAATCTGTCCAAAACAGCAACTAGGCATCTTGCAAGCATCAAAACAATATGCTACAGCACCTCAACATAAGAACAAAAGGCATGGACATGATGTACAGGTAAAGCATGACAAAACATGAACACTGGGATATCTCCAGAAATCACTAGAACATGCTCAAAAACACATGGCAAGATTGCAAATAATAACAGTTTACATGCTTAGCATAAATAACATCAGGTTGCAATGATTAGAGCTATCAAAAAAATAATACAGGAACTTATCATGGCAAATAGAGGCATGGCATGAATCTACTAATTGCATAGAACAAAAGTCCCTTACTGACCATGAGCCAAAAAGGATAAGAAGATATGATGGCACCCATGTAAACATGGCAAATGATATGACAGATTCAAACATGGCAGGAACAACGATAAGTAGGCATCTTGGTGAGCTTGTACCACTCACCACAGAGCAACAAATGGCATAACAAGGTAACCAACAGTAAGAAGACATATTGATGAAGCTAAGACTGGCAAGAACAAGTTCATAGGGTGCATGGATCACTAGCAAAGCTCATGGCTAAACTGAACTTAAAGTTAACAGGCTGATAGCAACATTATTTAGCAATTTGAGAGCAAGCTTAGAACAAGCTACAGAAGGCTATAAATGCAACCAGGGGCATGGATGGATAGATCATGACATGTATAACAAAACATCCTTAGTGAATATCTCCATATTATGCATAGAATGACTTGTAGCAGCAGGTTTACATAGCATCACAAAATAACAGATTCAGCCTAGCAAAACAGTAACAGCAAGTACCATACTTCACAAGCTCGATGCACTCACTACAAGACTCACAAAAATACATGTATTGCACCACTGTAAAAACGACATGATGTAGATCAAAACACATGTAGACATCAATCTCATAGGATACACACAGAAATGCAACAAAAATGACAAATCATCAAGTTTTGTTAACACACAGCTGTTAACATCATATAACACTCTTGCAACGATGATTCAGGCATCAAGATGGATCCAAACAAACATGGCACAATGGAATGAAATGTAGAGCATCTCTCGGCAAAATGTTTGATATATTATATGCATGAAACAGAGCAGTATGCATGGAGTTATGATGCAATGAACAGGGCATAAAAATAACAGCAGAACCGGGGACTTAGGATATTTTTGGGGTCAACCTTAAGGTTTTCCGGATCTGGATCTGGATCCGGGGCGCAGTACCCGAGGTTGGCCGAAACCTCGCCGGAGCAGAGAGGGAGAGGATGCCGGAGTGGGGGCCAGCCAGATCCGGGCCGTGGGGATGCCGGAGGGGCGCGGCGCGGGACGGTGGAGCAGGACGGCGAGACGGCGGAGGGGCGCGGCGCGGGACGACACCGTACGGTCGGCGGCGAGCGGTGGCGGTGGCGGTCGGCGGCCGGAGGCAAGGGACGGCGCGAGCTCGCCGGCGGCGGAGCGGAGGGAGCCGGGCGGCGCTGGGGGCGCGGGGCGGTCAGGCCCGGACGCGTGGGAGGCCGCGGGGCGGCGGCGCGGCCGGATGGGCCGGGAGGGCCCGCCCCGGGCCGAGCGGGCCGGCGGCGGAGGGGACGCGCGGGGGTGGTGCTAGGGCTGACGTGGCGCCTGGCGATTGGTCGAGGCAGAGGGTTGACGTGTCCGGCGGCGGAGAGGAAACGTCCGGCGCGCGGAGGAGGAGATAGACTAGGGTTAGGGGGATTCATCCGCGAATTTCGGGGGAGGGAGACATATTTATAGGTAGAGGGAGCTAGGAGACTCCAAATGGGGAGCGGCTTTCGGCCACGCGATCGTGATCGAATGACCGAGAGCATGAAGGGGGTTAGGACGGGTTATGGTCCGCTTTGGAGGGCTGTTGGGCTGCAACACAAAGAGGGCTTTACGGTTACGCGGTTAACCGTTGGAGTATCAAACGACCTCCAAATGGAACGAAACTTGACAGGCGGTCTACCGGTGCTATACCAAGGCCACTCGGCAAACCTCGGGCCATTCCGAGAAAGTTTAACACGCGCTCACAACAGGAGACAAAAGGGGGACGTCGGGGAACATAGGAGTGCCGGATTGCAAAACGGACAACGGGGAAAATGCTCGGATGCATGAGAGAAACACGTATGCAATGCAATGCACATGATAAAATGCAACATGCAAGCAAATTACATGGCAATGAAAGCGAATAACTGGCGGACACCTGGCGCATCGAACTCGGGGCGTTACAACACTCCTCCACTAACAAGAGATCTCGTCCCGAGATCTTAGGAACGAGACGGGGGGAAAGAGGATGAGGTGAAGTAAGAATGCAAGAGAGAAGATGCAAAGAATCGAGAGCACCCGAGAAGAAGAGAGGAACGATGAGAATGACGAGAATCGAAAGCTCACGTAATCAGACATACTAAGAAACCACTCCGGTTAGAACGAGATAAGAAACGAATAAGACTGAAAGGATTTAGGCAGCACTCCGGCTAGAACATGGAGGAATAGAACACGAGCTTGAGAGGATGGAATGACACTTGACGAAGACTTGACACAAAACCTCCGGAAAGAATTCAAAGAGTTGAATGAAAAGAACGGAGAAGAAAATGACAACTTGTGCCACGAATGAAATTGAAAGCATCTTTAGAAGGAAGGTTTAGACGGAGTTGTTGAGAAAATCAACAACGAAAAGAATAAGCTTGTTGTGGTCTTATGGTAACATCTCAAGATCATAAGTTGATAACCGGCCACAAACGGAAATGATTGGATAGCTGAGAAGAACGAAGAAATGCAAAACTCCATTTCAAAATAATACGAAGAATCAATTGCACCTCGAGAAGCAAGAAGAAGGATACTTGAGCTCCTTCGATTAGAATCTTGATGAACTCTTTGGAGAATGAATTAAATCATGACGATCCACCATGAAGAACTCCGGTGACAAAAGATGATGAGATAGGAATGAAGGATGAAAAGAATAAGACTAAAGCCTTGCGTTGATTTAGATGGAGGTTCCGACAAGATGGCCGAGGAAATTTGAACTCCGGAAAAGAAAAGATGAAAACACTTGGAACTAGAATTTATTCACCAAGAACAAACTCCGAAGGAAGGGATTACTCATGAAATAAAAATAAGATTTATTGTATGCTTGTCCTTCGTAAATTAAGTTGATGACAAGCAATGGATTTTGCATACTACTTATTCTTCTTGAAAAGGATTGAGAAGTGACATATCGCAAACTTGAGAAGGTCTTCATGAACCACCCGTAGGATTGAAAAGAACGAATGAATATATGTGATAATCAAGGAAAAAGAATCTTGAACGAACCACCATAAGAATTCTAAAATGACTGATGAAAGAGAAAGAATCACTAGGAAGAATTAGCAGAACAAATATGCTAGAGGGGATTTAGATGCAAAAGAACAAAGAGACAACGAGCTGATAAAGAATACTTGACAGATACGCCGGGATAAATATAGAACGATAGCTGGAATGATGGCCTCCGATGAAAAGAAACGGAAAAAACAACTTCTGACATACTCCGGATGGGTAAGAAAAGAATATCTGACAAATGGAATAATTTGAGAGGATAATATAAAGCTAGAACCACGAAACTTCGATAGGACAGACAAGATTATGAGGAAAAACTATTCTTCAATCTTGAAATGATGACGAGGAACGCCACCAAAATTACTGAGATACTCCGGGAGAATGAAAAGCGAAGATGTTGAGCCAACAATGAAAAGAGCTAGAAATTGATCTTGGAAAAGATCTGACTGATGAAATTCATTCTTACGTCACACTTGGAAAGAATTGAGAATAACCCCAGGGGAATTAGAAGAGTCAGGTAAGATCCTAGGAAAAGACCTGTGGGTTAGGGCCCGCTAAAAGAAAACACCGTTGAAAAGGGTTGTTGAAGAGGTAGATGATGCACCGGAATGATTGAAATATTTGAATGAGGTGACAACCTCGAATTAATTGGAACACAGATGAATCCCCTGAGATGTCTTTAACATTCCGTAAGGATAAACTGGCGAGAGGCGAATGAGCAAGGAGAACACTTGATCCAAGGAAAAGAATGTGATCAACCCGAAAAACTTGAATTGAGTCCACCGGAGAAGAAAAAGAGCTGAAGAATGTCCATTGAGACGAGAATTCACCGGTTGGATCAATTGACGAAAGACTGAAGAGGCTCCGGGAAGAAGAGGGTGGGAGGGCGGGAAAACAAAGGCAACTTGGAAGGGGGAACCGACGAATAACTTGAAGAGAAAGCACCAATTGGAATAATTGAGTAAAGAAAGGAAAGACTTCGCACGAGTAGGATGGATACTCGAATACGGACTCCGGCTCCAAGGAGAAAAAGGGAGGGCGGGTGGGAAAAATAAAGACAACTTCGGATGGGGAAAACAACGTCAATGAGAAAGAACTGAGGATTGAACTTGCAAAAACAAAGAGGGTCGAACCGCCTTGACGAGAGGATTTACCGGATAAAAAGAGCTGATAACCAATGATCGGAAAACCAACTGTGTGATCCTAAAAGAAGTTTGAAGGGGAAGATGAGTAAGTCAAAACACCTACGTCAAGATTCCTCACCAGAGCGACGAAGGGGCTGAGGAGTAAAAAGAATTCCTACTCTCCGATATAACTAAACTCTAAAAACGGTTTTCTTCTAGACTCGACAACGGCCAAACTACACGATCAATCAAGGGGGGCTCCTAAGGTGGGTCGAGGCTCTGATACCAACTTGTCACGCCCAATATGCGACCCTATCCAAGAGGAACTCGAAGGTCCCACCAAGGATAGACCCGCATATTGAAACGCTTTTGCAAGGTGGATATCATTACATCAACATTACATAATAGATGGGGATACATACAAATGGCATACAATGCCACACGGATATAACAACATCTTACATAAGAGCGCCATCCGACTACGGATGAAACACAAACAGAAACTCAAACGACATCCACCCTGCTAGCCCAGGCTGCCGACCTGGAACCTATCCCCTGATCGAAGAAGAAGCAGAAGAAGAACTCCAAACAAGCAAACATCGCTCTCACGTCATGATCATCGCGTAACCTGTAACTGCAACTGTTGTTGTAGTAATCTGTGAGCCACGAGGACTCAGCAATCCCATTACCATGGGTATCAAGACTAGCAAAGCTTAAAGGGTAAGGAAGGGGGTAAAGTGGTGAGGTTGCAGCAGCGACTAAGCATGATATGGTGGCTAACATACGCAAATAATAGCGAGAAGAGAGCAAATGGAACGGTCGTGAAGCTAGCAATGATCAAGAGGTGATCCTGAACTCCTACTTACGTCAAACATAACCCAAAAACCGTGTTCACTTTTCAGACTCCACCGAAAAGAGACCATCACGGCTACACACGCGGTTGATGCGTTTTAATTCGAATCTGGTGTCAAGTTATCTACAATCGGATATTAAAAAAATTCCCATATGCCACATAACCGTGGGCACGACTCTTGAAAATTTATACCCCGCAGGGGTGTCCCAACTTAGCCCATGATAAGCTCTCACGATCAACGAAGGATATTCCTTCTCCCAAGAAGGCCCGATCAGCCTCGGAATCCCGGTTACAAGACATTTCGACAATGGTAAAACAAGTCCAGCAAAGCCGCCCGATGCGCCGACAATCCCGATAGGAGCTGCACATATCTCGTTCTCAGGGCGACACCGGATGAGACATCCTACGAGTAAAACCAGACCTCGAGTTTCCCCGAGGGGGCCCCGCAGTCTACTCGGTTCGGACTAGCACTTAGAGAAGCACTGGCCCGGGGGGGGGGGCTAAAATAAAGATGACCCTTGGGTTAATTACTCCGAAGGGAAAAGTAGGTCGTGGTGAGGCAAATGATAAAACCAAGGTTGGGCCTTGCTGGAGGAGTTTTATTCAAAGCGAACTATCAAGGGGGTCCCATAAATCACCCAACTGCGTTAGGGACGCAAAATCCGGGAACATAATACCGATATGAAGGAAACTAGGGCGGCAAGAGTGGAACAAAACACCAGGCATAAGGCCGAGCCTTCCACCCTTTACCAAGTATATAGATGCATTAATTAAATAAGAGATATTGTGATATCCCAACATAATCCTGTCCACCATGGAGCAATCTTCAACTTCACCTGCAACTAGCAACGCTATAAGAGGGGCTGAGCAAAAGCGGTAACATAGCCAAGCAACGGTTTGCTAGGAAGGGTGAAAAGGTTAGAGGCTGACATGGCAATTTGGGAGGCTTGAAGAACAAGTGATAGGTAGCGCAGCATAGCGATAGAACGAAGCAACTAATATAGAAATGATAGTAGTGAGATCCAGGGTAGCGGTCATCTTGCCTGAAATCCCGCTAGGAAGAAGAACGAGTCCATGAAGAAGATGAAGCCACGAAGAGGAACCAAGCGTAGACGAACGAATCCTCACGATCGCAACGAAACGGGAACTATCGAGAAGACACCACACATAGACAAGACATGATGCACAACAAGCATGATGCATGACAAAGCTACATGGAGCTACTCATGGCAAGAGATGATGCAAACAAGAGCAACACATCAAAGCAAGTTTAAATGAGGCCGGAAACAACATATAACAATTCCGGTAAGTCCTCATATGCAAGTTTTGAAATTGGTCCAGATCTGAATAAACCTTATGTTCAAGTTGTTAAGCAACAAGTTAAGATGCACCAAGATGATCTACATGAGATTCTAGTCAAGTTACATATAAAGTTCATTTAATTCGGAGCTACGACCTAGAAGATATGAGCAAAACAAGTAAAACATGACATTGATGCTAAATGCATTCAAACGACAAGCAAACACCTCAAAACATGGATGCAACATGATAATATGAAACTACATGCAATTCTAAGCAAGTTTCATATAGAGCACACTCAAAATGGAGCAACGGTTCAACACATACACTCTATACATCATAACAATCTGTCCAAAACAGCAACTAGGCATCTTGCACGCATAACCACAATATGCTACATCACCTCAACATAAGAACAAAAGGCATGGACGTGATGTACAGGTAAAGCATGACAAAACATGAACACTGAGATATCTCCAGAAATCACTAGAACATGCTCAAAAACACATGACAAGATTGCAAATAATAACAATTTACAGGCTTAGCAGAAATAACATCAGGTTGCAATGTTTAGAGCTATCAAACAACATGCTAAAGAACTTATCATGGAAAACAAAGGCACGGCGTGAATCTACTAATTGCATAGAACAAAAGTCCCTTACTGACCATGAGCCAAAAAGGATCAGAAGATATGATAGCACCTATGTAAACATGGTAAATGATATGACAGATTCAAACATGGCAGGAACAATGATAAGTGGGCATGTTGGAGAGCTTGTACCACTCACCACAGAGCAATACATGGCATGACAAGGTAACCAACAGTAAGAAGACATGTGTATGAAGCTAAGCCTGGCAAGAACAAGTTCATAGGGTGCAAGGATCACTAGCAAAGCTCATGGCTAAACTGAACTTAAAGTTAACAGGCTGACAACAACATTATTTAGCAATTTGAGAGCAAGATTACAACAAGATACAGAAGGCTATAAATGCAACCAGGGGCATGTATGGATATATCATGACATGTATAACAAAACATGCTTAGTGAATATCTCCAGATTATGCATAGAATGACTTGTAGCAGCAGGTTTACATAGCATCACAAAATAACAGATTCAGCCTAGCAAAACAGTAACAGCAAGTACCATACTTCACAAGCTCGATGCACTCACTAAAAGACCCACAAAAATACATGGATTGCACCACTGTAAAAATGACATGATGTAGATCAAAACACATGTAGACATCAAGCTCATAGGATGCACACACAAAATGCAACAAAAATGACAAATCATCAAATTCAGTTAACAGACAGCAGTTAACATCATATAGCACACTTGAAATGATGATTCAGGTATCAAGATGGATCCAAACAAACATGGCACAGTGGAATGAAATGTAGAGCATATCTCAAAGAATATTTTGATGTATTATATGCATGAAACGGAGCAATATGCATGGAGTTATGATGCAATGAACAAGGCATAAAAATAACGTCAGAAGTGGGGACTTTGGATATTTTCGGGGTCAACCTTAGGGTTTTATGGATCTGGATCTAGATTCGGGGCGCAGTTCCCAAGGTTGGCCGGAACGTCGCTGGAGTAGAGAGGGAGAGGACGCCGGAGTGGGGGCCAGCCGGATCCGGGCCGTGGGGACGCCGGAGGGGCGCGGCGCGGGACGGTGGAGCAGGGCGGCGGGACGACGGAGGGGCATGGCGCGGGACGGCGCCGTACGGTCGGCGGCGAGCGGTGGCGATGGCGGGCGG
>NC_041383.1:672546894-672559637 GCF_002162155.2 Triticum dicoccoides | reverse complement strand
GATGGGCCGAGAGGGCCCGCCCCGGGCCGAGCGGGCCGGCGGCGGTGGGGACGCGCGGGGGCGGCACTGGGGCTGACATGGCGCCTGGCGATCGGTCGAGGCAGAGGGGCGGACGTGTCCGGAGGCGGAGAGGAAACGTCCGGCGCGTGGAGGAGGAGATAGACTAGGGTTAGGGGGATTCATCCGTGAATTTCGGGGGAGGGAGACATATTTATAGGTAGAGGGAGCTAGGAGACTCGAAATGGGGAGCAGTTTTTGGCCACGCGATCGTGATCGAACGACCGAGAGCATGAAGGGGGGTTAGGATGGGTTATGAGCCACTTTGGAGGGCTGTTGGGCTGCAACACAAAGAGGGCTTTACGGTTACCCGGTTAACAGTTGGAGTATCAAACGACCTCCAAATGGAACGAAACTTAACAGGCGGTCTACCGGTGCTATACCAAGGCCACTCGGCAAACCTCGGGCCATTCCGAGAAAGTTTAACACCCGCTCACAACCGGAGACAAAAGGGGGACGTCGGGGAACATAGGAGTGCCGGATTGCAAAACGGACAATGGGGAAAATGCTCGGATGCATGAGACGAACACGTATGCAATGCAATGCACATGATAAAATGCAACACGCAAGCAAATGACATGGCAATGAAAGCGAATAACTGGCGGACACCTGGCGCATCAAACTCGTGGCGTTACAGAGGCCAACGTAGTCTTGTTTAGATCTGGAGAGGGTGAGAGAGTGTGAAGAGAGAAGCTACAAGCGCCGAGAGAGAGAGGCCAACGAAGTCCTGTTTAGATCTGGGGAGGGTGAGAGAGTTTGAAGAGAGCAACTCCAAGCGCTGAGGCTCCAGCGTGTATATATATACTAGAGAGAGAGTGTGAAGAGTGCAAACCCTATAAAAAAGCGTCGAGGCTGCAGCTTATACGTGATGAGGTGATTATACGGTCACTACGAGATCGTATAGCTCCGTATCCATCCATTTTGACCAGTCAAAGAATCCTCCTGGCACGAATTTTGCTCAAGTGTAGTTATCGAACCCGAGACCTCAGGTTTGATGAGCGAACAGGCTAACTAGCTACACAACCCTCCCGTTATGTTCAACGAGAGGAAAATAACCTTTTATACATTCCTGCATTCGTGTGACAAGCATGTCGTGTTTTTTTGTCTGTGGGAGTCATTGGGATTTAAATCATAATCGTGACATGTGGCTTTGGTGGTAAGACTATCCACAATGGTGCAGAAATAATGCAGCCTTAGTCACCTTACCTCTCTCCATGTAGTACGTTGGGTCCCACCAGTCAGAGGGTGAAACAAACAAATTAATAAGAAAAATTAAAAGCACCAGCGGTGTATCTTACCTCACACATCTCGCTACTACTCGCGAACACTGTCCAATTGATCCCTCTGTTCTTTCACATATTATTTTAAGTGAATCCTTATTATAACATGCACACAATTTTTGGCACTTGTATTCGACCTAAGTCAGTGTGCCACCGTATCTCATACTACTCCCTCCGTCTAGGTGTAATAAGTCACGTTAGAAGGTGCAGCGGGACCAAGGTGTAAGAAGATTGGAGGAGAAGGAGAAACTTGATCGGTCATTCCTCCAATCAAAGCCCTGATTTCTGTCTCTAAACGCAACAATTAATCCAAACAACTAAGAGATGTCGTTTTAGCTACCATGCAGGGCCACGTATTAACTCGCATGCAAGCCGAATTTCATTTCTTGACTGATGAACGTGTAGTTGCGCTCCATGCATTGGGTTTCCGGGGGAGACAACAAGGTAGAGTAAGGAGCGTTTGGTTACATTGCTTAGGCTAGTCATAGTGGTGAGTAACTTGGACTAGAAACATGCATATGTTACTAGTCTATCTTACTACTATGTGAAGTTTGTCATCGAAATCAAGCCGATTTGGCTCTCCTGAGCTAGCAAGGTTTTTCTAGCCCACCCAAGCTAGCTGGCCCACAAAAGCTAACATATTTTAACAATTCCAAACGCCTAACCTTGCCCGGCTATGTTATAAGCTGTTCTTGCTAAGGATCCAAACGCTCCTTAAGTAACAATGCTCGCTAGCAATGAGGCCAGGAGGGGACTGAGATGCGAAGTTAATGGACGATGCCTAAACATTTTGGGAATATCTGATTTCTGTAAGATAACTTTACACCTAGACGGATGGAGTACTACTCCTCAGTCCAGGTTTGACGGAATGTTCGTCACCTCTTCTCTTCTTGTACGTACTCCATTTGTATCTCACTTCCTGTGGCTTCGCACTCGCACGATTTTCCTATTCTATGAACCTGTGTGTGCATGTTCATGTGTGTGTTAGAGAGAGCGACAGATCGACGTACTCCTACAGAGAGATGGTGTGTAGTGTACGATTTTAGCCGCGAAAGTCGGTGAATCCTCTCATTTCTGGGCGACAGATCGACGTACTCCTACAACTGCCACGCCCGCTCCTGACCAGCCTGGCCCACCCAAAGCCCCTCAATCGCCCGCACGCACTTCCCGCCCGAAACGGTCAGCGCCGCTCCAAAGAATCAATGCCGCATTCATGCCCGGGAAGAGCAGACGCAACCTCTCACTGGCTCCTGTGTTGAAGGGAGAAGCAGATTCAAGAGTGATGGTTAATTTGTTCGTCCAACTTACTGCTGGGTCTATATGATTTGACGGCTCATTGGTCCTTATTACTGAGGTGGTAGGACTGCTGGATGTTCCATGCTTTCGGCGAAAAGAGGTACCACTAGATTACAATTTTCTCTATTCTTACAGCGAAGGAGTGCAAGAGCAGTGAAAACACGCAGGCTCAGTGATTACATGGCCCACCTCACACTATCACCATATTTTTCTGGACACCATGCGACACCTAACTCTTTACATAGTACTAGTATAGTACATACTATAATTTATCAATGAGATAAATTTGTACAATGCTATGAAGCTTCCAGCTTCTGTTACATGTATTTTGCGTGCAAGGTTGCCCGTTGCAACATTTCATCAAATACAAAGGAGACTAACATGCATGCAATTGCATCTCAATGATTGACAGATCATAGCAAATATGTACTCCCTCCGTTCCAAAATAAGTGTCTCAACTTTATGCAAACTTTAGTACAAAGTTGTACTACTACTAAAGTTGACACTTATTTTGGAACTGGGGGAGCTAAAGAAAAAAACGATCCATGAAGTCCCTAGCCCTTGAACCATAAACCCTAACCAGACTTCAATTTGCTGGCAATTTTTGAGCTTCCTAAAAAATGAAGTTTGCAACCTTTTGACCATCGGATCATTTTGGGCAGTTTCACCAAAATCAAGATGAGCATCCCTGTGGCAAAGAAATTGAAGAAGCGTGATTAGAATAAGATTACTGGGACTAGTTGATGAGACATAAACTCATCACAAATCTAGTACGTAGAAGCTAGTAGAGGTATGTGCGGGGCAAAGAAGTAGAGAAATATCCACATGGAGTGATGTGGGCAGCTGGAGTAGTGGTGCAAGCCAGCTGTAAAGGGAGTTGTACCTGAGGGATGTCGGGAGTAGCTCAACCTTGAGGAGGGCGGCGGGAGGCGGCGACTGCCCACGTCGCGGCAGTGAGCAAGGCACGAAGGCAACCTCACCGACTTTGTGAGAGAGAACGGCGGGGACCCCTGACCGGGACGTGCCGAGAGTGGGTTTTCACCGTCGATGACGGCGACCGCATCTACACTAAGCATCCACCCCTTCCCCCGGCGGACATGATCCGCCGGGATGTTAGAGATGTGGCCACAGTCATTTTGTGCGAGAGTGTGTGAAGAGAGCAACCCCAGTAAGCCACCGTGTATGGCCCATCCTGACTATGTATATAGTGGAGCGGTTTCCTTTTCTCTCTATATTAACCTATCCTATTGCATACGTACCAATGAAGAAAAAAACTTTATTTATAAATGACGCGACACCTACTACCTGTTCTCCTATAACCTTGCGCTTGACATCTCCAAAATATTAACCTTGCGATTGGCTCTTCGCCTCTTCGGGAAGTCGAGCAATAATGGTACTGCGGTATACATTGTTCTGGCTATATGAGACCAAATGAATTGTTGCACATCCACCATGTGGGCGAGGGTCGAGGGGCGAGGGAGAGTGCGTACTATTACATCCGTTTCGCAATATGGACTACATACGGAGCAAAATGAGTGAATCTACACTCTAAAATACGTCTATATACATCAGTGTTTGGAGTATGTACTAGTAGTTCATATTGAAATATACTAAAGGACATATATATTCCAAACAATATGATAATCTCTCTAACCAAGGTAGTAGGGACGAGGAGTAAACGGAGGGAGTAGTAAAATTTTCTCCTTGTCCTACGAGCCACTGCGCGCGTGGGTGAGGGAGCGGGCGTAAGGCGTACAGTAGTACTACTACTAGTAAGCAAGCTTCACCTCATCCTGCGAGCCACCGCGCCCGTGGGCGGGGGAGACGGCGTACTAAGCAAGCTTCTCCTCGTTCTGCAAGTTGACGGGACACATCAAAAGTACTCCAGTGTATAGAGCCTTGCCTCTAAGGTAGGCCCCACATGGTTGTTGGAAATATGCCCTAGAGGCAATAATAAAATGATTATTATTATATTTCCTTGTTCATGATAATTGTCTATTATTCATGCTATAATTGTGTTATCCGGAAATCGTTATACATGTGTGAATAAATAGACCACAAGATGTCCCTAGTAAGCCTCTAGTCGACTAGCTCGTTGATCAATAGATAGTCATGGTTTCCTAACTATGGACATTGGATGTCGTTGATAACGGGATCACATAATTAGGAGAATGATGTGATGGACAAGACCCAATCCTAAGCATAGCACAAGATCGTGTAGTTCGTTTGCTAGAGCTTTTCCAATGTCAAGTATCATTTCCTTAGACCATGAGATCGTGTAACTCCCGGATACCGTAGGAGTGCTTTGGGTGTACCAAATGTCACAACATAACAAGGTGACTATAAAGGTATACTACAGGTATCCCCGAAAGTATCTGTTGGGTTGACACGGATCGAGACTGGGATTTGTCACTCCGTATGACGGAGAGGTATCTCTGGGCCCACTCGGTAATGCATCATCATAATGAGCTCAATGTGACCAAGTGTTTGGTCACGGGATCATGCATTATGGTACGAGTAAAGTGACTTGCCGGTAACGAGATTGAACGAGGTATTGGGATACCGACGATCGAATCTTGGGCAAGTAACGTACCGATTGACAAAGGGAATTGTATACGGGATTACTTGAATCCTCGACATCGTGGTTCATCCGATGAGATCATCGAGGAGCATGTGGGAGACAACATGGGTATCCAGATCCCGCTGTTGGTTATTGACCGGAGAGTCGTCTCGGTCATGTCTGCATGTCTCCCGAACCCGTAGGGTCTACACACTTAAGGTTCGGTGACACTAGGGTTGTAGAGATATTAGTATGCGGTAACCCGAAAGTTGTTCGGAGTCCCGGATGAGATCCCGGACGTCATGAGGAGTTCCGGAATGGTCTGGAGGTAAAGAATTGTATATAGGAAGTCCAGTTTCGGCCATCGGAAAGTTTCGGGGGTCTCTGGTATTGTACCGGGACCACCGGAAGGGTCCCGGGTGGGGCCACCTATCCCGGAGGGGCCCATGGGCTGAAGTGGGGAAGGGAACCAGGCCCTGGTGGGCTGGTGCGCCCCCCTTGGCCCCCCCTGTGCCTAGGGTTGGAAACCCTAGGGGTGGGGGCGCCCCACTTGGCTTGGGGGGCAAGCCACCCCCTTGGCCGTCGCCCCCCCTTGAGATCCAATCTCTAGGGGGGCGGCGCCCCCCAGGGCCCCTATATAAAGAGGGGGGAGGGAGGGCTGCGCACCCCTGCTCCTGGCGCCTCCCTCTCCCTCCACACCAGCTCTCCCTCTCGCTGAGCTTGGTGAAGCCCTACCGAGATCACCGCTACTTCTACCACCACGCCGTTGTGCTGCTGGATCTCCATCAACCTCTCCCTTCCCCTTGCTGGATCAAGAAGGAGGAGACGTCTTCCCAACCGTACGTGTGTTGAACTTGGAGGTGCCGTCCGTTCGGCGCTAGGATCTCCGGTGGTTTGGATCACGACGAGTACAACTCCCTCAACCCCGTTCTCTTGAACGCTTCCGCTCGCGATCTACAAGGGTATGTAGATGCACTCCTCTCTCTCATTGCTAGATGACTCCATAGATTGATCTTGGTGAAGCGTAGATTTTTTTTATTTTCTGCAACGTTCCCCAACAATGGCATCATAAGCTAGGTCTATGCGTAGTTTCTTTGCATGAGTAGAACACAAATTTGTTGTGGGTGTAGATGTTGTCAATTTTCTTGCCACTACTAGTCCTATCTTGTTTCGGCGGCATCGTGGGATGAAGCGGCCCAGACCGACCTTACACGTACGCTTACGTGAGACAGGTTCCACCGACTGACATGCACTAGTTGCATAAGGTGGCTAGCGGGTGTCTGTCTCTCCCACTTTAGTCGGATCGGATTCGATGAAAAGGGTCCTTATGAAGGGTAAATAGAAATTGGCATATCACGTTGTGGCTTTCACGTAGGTAAGAAACGTTCTTGCTAGAACCCTATTGCAGCCATGTAAAAACATGCAACAACAATTAGAGGACGTCTAACTTGTTTTTGCAGCATATGCCTTGTGATGTGATATGGCCAAAAGTTGTGATCAATGATATATATGTGATGTATGAGATCATGTTCTTGTAATAGGAATCACGACTTGCATGTCGATGAGTATGACAACCGGCAGGAGCCATAGGAGTTGTCTTAATTATTGTATGACATGTGTGTCAATGATGAAACGCCATGTAATTACTTTACTTTATTTCTAAACCGTTAGCCATAGTAGTCAAAGTAATAGTTGACGAGCAACTTCATGGAGACACGATGATGGAGATCATCATGATGGAGATCATGGTGTCATGCCGGTGACGAAGATGATCATGGCGCCCCGAAGATGGAGATCAAAGGAGCTATATGATATTGGCCATATCATTTCACTATTTGATTGCATGTGATGTTTATCATGGTTTTGCATCTTATTTGCTTAGAACGATGGTAGTAAATAAGATGATCCCTCATAATAATTTCAAGAAAGTGTTCCCCCTAACTATGCGCCGTTGCGAAAGTTCGTTGTTTCGAAGCACCACGTGATGATCGGGTGTGATAGATTCCAACGTCCACATACAACGGGTGTAAGACAGATTTACACATGCAAAACACTTAGGTTAACTTGACGAGCCTATCATGTACAGACATGGCCTCGGAACATAGGAGACCGAAAGGTCGAACATGAGTCGTATGGAAGATACGATCAACATGAAGATGTTCACCGATGATGACTAGTCCGTCTCACGTGATGATCGGACACGGCCTAGTTGACTCGTATCATGTATCACTTAGATGACTAGAGGGATGTCTAATCTGAGTTGGAGTTCATTAAATAATTTGATTAGATGAACATAATTATCATGAACTTAGTCTAAAAACGTTTGCAAAAATGTCTTGTAGATCAAATGGCCAACGCTCATGTCAGCCTCAACTTCAACGCGTTCCTAGAGAAAACCAAGCTGAAAGATGATGGCAGCAACTATTCGGACTGGGTCCGGAACCTGAGGATCATCCTCATAGCTGCCAAGAAAGCATATGTCCTAGAAGGACCGCTAGGTGAAGCACCCATACCAGAGAACCAAGACGTTATGAATGCTTGGCAGTCACGTGCTGATGATTGCTCCCTCGTTCAGTGCAGCATGCTTTACAACTTAGAACTGGGGCTCCAAAAGCGTTTTGAGCAACACGGAGCATATGAGATGTTCAAAGAGCTGAAAATGGCTTTCCAAGCACATGCCCGGGTCGAGAGATACGAAGTCTCTGACAAGTTCTACAGTTGTAAGATGGAGGAAAATAGTTCTGTCAGTGAGCACATACTCAAAATGTCTGGGTTGCACAACCGCTTGTCCCAGCTGGACATTAACCTCCCGGACGAGGCGGTCATTGATAGAATCCTTCAGTCGCTCCCACCTAGCTACAAGAGCTTTGTGATGAACTACAATATGCAGGGATGGTGAAAACTATTCCTGAAGTATTTTCAATGCTGAAATCAGCGGAGGTAGAAATCAAAAAGGAGCATCAAGTGTTGATGGTCAATAAAACCACTAGTTTCAAGAAAGGCAAGGGTAAGAAGAACTTCAAGAAGGACGGCAAGGGAGTTGCCACGCCCAGTAAACCAGTTGCCAGGAAGAAGCCAAAGAATGGACCCAAACCTGAGACTGAGTGCTTTTATTGCAAGGGAAAGGGACACTGGAAGCGGAACTGCCCCAAATACTTAGCGGACAAGAAGGCCGGCAACACTAAAGGTATATGTGATATACATTTAATTGATGTGTACCTTACCAGTACTCGTAGTAACTCCTGGGTATTTGATACCGGTGCGGTTGCTCATATTTGTAACTCAAAGCTGGAGTTGCGGACTAAGCGGAGACTGGCAAAGGACGAGGTGACGATGCGCGTCGGGAATGGTTCCAAGGTCGATCTGATCGCCGTCGGCACGCTACCTCTACATTTACCTACGAGATTAGTTTTAAACCTCAATAATTGTTATTTAGTGCCAGCTTTGAGCATGAACATTGTATCTAGATCTCGTTTAATATGAGAGGGCTACTCATTTAAATCCGGGAATAATGGTTGTTCTATTTATATGAGAGATATGTTTTATGATCATGCCCCGCTGGTCAATGGTTTATTCTTGATGAATCTCGAACGTGATGTTACACATATTCATAGTGTGAATACCAAAAGATGTAAGGTTGATAACGATAGTCCCACATACTTGTGGCACTGCCGCCTTGGTCACATTGGTGTCAAGCGCATGAAGAAGCTCCATGCAGATGGACTTTTAGAGTCTCTCGATTATGAATCATTTGACACATGCGAACCATGCCTCACGGGCAAAATGACCAAGACTCCATTCTCCGGAACAATGGAGCGAGCAACCAACTTATTGGAAATCATACATACTGATGTGTGCGGTCCAATGAGCGTTGAGGCTCGCGGAGGCTATCGTTATGTTCTCACTCTCACTGATGACTTAAGTAGATATGGGTATGTCTACTAGATGAAACACAAGTCTGAGACCTTTGAAAAGTTCAAGGAATTTCAGAATGAGGTAGAGAATCAACGTGACTGAAAAATAAAGTTCTTATGATCAGATCGTGGAGGAGAATATTTAAGTCACGAATTTGGTACGCACTTAAGGAAATGTGGAATCGTTTCACAACTCACGCATCCTGGAACACCTCAGCGTGACGGTGTGTCTGAACGTCGTAATCGCACTCTATTGGATATGGTGCGATCTATGATGTCACTCACCGATTTACCGCTATCATTTTGGGGATACGCTCTAGAGACAGCTACATTCACTTTAAATAGGGCACCATCTAAATCCGTTGAGACGACACCGTACGAATTATGGTTTGGGAAGAAACCTAAGCTGTCGTTTCTAAAAGTTTGGTGATGCGGTGCTTATGGCAAGAAACTTCAACCTGAAAAGCTCGAACCCAAGTCGGAAAAATGCGTCTTCATATGATACCCTAAGGAAACCATTGGGTATACCTTCTACCTTAGATCCGAAGGCAAGATCTTTGTTGCCAAGAACGGGTCCTTTTTGGAGAAAGAGTTTCTCTCGAAAGAAGTAAGTGGGAGGAAAGTAGAACTCGATGAAGTACTACCTCTTGAACCGGAAAGTAGTGCAGCTTAGGAAAATGTTCTTGTGGTGCCTACACCAACTGGAGAGGAAATTAATGATGATGATCAAGGTACTTCGGATCAAGTTGCTACTGAACTTCGTAGGTCCACAAGGACACGTTCCACACCAGAGTGGTATGGCAACCCTGTCCTGGAAATCATGTTGTTAGACAACGGTGAACCTTCGAACTATGAAGAAGCGATGGCCGGCCCAGATTCCAACAAATGGCTTGAAGCCATGCAATCCGAGATAGGATCCATGTATGAAAACAAAGTATGGACTTTGACAGACTTGCCTGATGATCGGCGAGCGATAGAAAATAAATTGATCTTTAGGAAGAAGACGGACACGGATGGTAATGTTACCATCTATAAAGCTCGACTTGTCGCTAAGGGTTATCGGAAAATTCAAGGGGTTGACTATGATGAGACTTTCTCTCCCGTAGCGAAGCTGAAGTCCGTCTGAATCATGTTAGCAATTGCCGAATACTATGATTATGAGATATGGCAAATGGACGTCAAAACGGCATTCCTTAATGGCTATCTTAAGGAAGAACAGTATATGATGCAGCCGGAAGGTTTTGTCGATCCTGAGAATGCTAACAAGGTATGCAAGCTCCAGCGATCCATTTATGGGCTGGTGCAAGCATCTCGGAGTTGGAACATTCGCTTTGATGAGATGATCAAAGCGTTTGGGTTTATGCAGACTTATGGAGAAGCCTGCATTTACAAGAAAGTGAGTGGGAGCTCTTTAGCATTTCTCTTATTATATGTGGATGACATACTTTTGATGGGAAATGATATAGAACTTTTGGACAGCATTAAGGCCTACTTGAATAAGTGTTTTTCAATGAAGGACCTTGGAGAAGCTGCTTACATATTAGGCATCAAGATCTATAGAGATAGATCGAGACGCCTCATAGGTCTTTCACAAAGCACATACCTTGATAAGACATTGAAGAAGTTCAATATGGATCAGTCCAAGAAGGAGTTCTTGCCTGTGTTGCAAGGTGTGAAATTGAGCTCGGCTCAATGTCCGACCACGGCAGAAGATAGAGAAAAGATGAGTGTCGTCCCCTATGCTCAGCCATAGGGTCTATCATGTATGCCATGCTGTGTACCAGACGTGATGTAAACCTTGCCGTAAGTTTGGTAGGAAGGTACCAAAGTAATCCCGGCATGGAACACTGGACATCGGTCAAGAATATACTAAAGTACTTGAAAAGGACTAAGGACATGTTTCTCGTTTATGGAGGTGACGAAGGGCTCGTCGTAAAGGGTTATGTCGACGCTAGCTTCGACACAGATCTGGATGACTCTAAGTCACAAACTGGATACGTGTATATTTTGAATGGAGGGGCAGTAAGCTGGTGCAGTTGCAAGCAAAGCATCATGGCGGGATCTACATGTGAAGCGGAGTACATGGCAGCCTCCGAGGCAGCACATGAAGCAATCTGGATGAAGGAGATCATCACCAACCTAGGAGTCATACCCAATGCGTCGGGGCCAATCACCCTCTTCTGTGACAACACTGGAGCTATTGCCCTTGCCAAGGAGCCCAGGTTTCAAAAGAAGACC
This sequence comes from Triticum dicoccoides, assembly GCF_002162155.2. Lineage (NCBI taxonomy): Eukaryota > Viridiplantae > Streptophyta > Magnoliopsida > Poales > Poaceae > Triticum > Triticum dicoccoides. Next base: position 672,548,292 of record NC_041383.1, on the reverse strand, counting down.
AGGCACATCAAGTGTCGCTTCAACTCCATTCGTGAAAATGTTCAAGATGGAGACATAGATATTTGCAAAGTGCATACAGATCTGAATGTCGCAGATCCGTTGACTAAACCTCTTCCGCGAGCAAAACATGATCAACACCAGAACTCTACGGGTGTTCGATTCATCACAATGTAACTAGATTATTGACTCTAGTGCAAGTGGGAGACTGTTGGAAATATGCCCTAGAGGCAATAATAAAATGATTATTATTATATTTCCTTGTTCATGATAATTGTCTATTATTCATGCTATAATTGTGTTATCCGGAAATCGTAATACATATGTGAATAAATAGACAACAACATGTCCCTAGTAAGCCTCTAGTTGACTAGCTTGTTGATCAATAGATAGTCATGGTTTCCTGACTATGGACATTGAATGTCGTTGATAACGGGATCACATCATTAGGAGAATGATGTGATGGACAAGACCCAATCCTAAGCATAGCACAAGATCGTGTAGTTCGTTTGCTAGAGCTTTTCCAATGTCAAGTATCATTTCCTTAGACTATGAGATCGTGTAACTCCCGGATACCGTAGGAGTGCTTTGGGTGTACCAAACGTCACAACGTAATTGGGAGACTATAAAGGTATACTACAGGTATCCTCGAAAGTATCTGTTGGGTTGACACAGATCGAGACTTGGATTTGTCATTCCGTATGACGGAGAGGTATCTCTGGGCCCACTCGGTAATGCATCATCATAATGAGCTCAATGTGACCAAGTGTTTGGTCACGAGATCATGCATTACGGTATGAGTAAAATGACTTTCCGGTAACGAGATTGAACGAGGTATTGGGATACCGACGATCGAATCTCGGGCTAGTAACATGCCGATTGACAAAGGGAATTGTATACGGGATTACTTGAATCCTCGACATCGTGGTTCATCCGATGAGATCATCGAGGAGCATGTGGGAGCCAACATGGGTATCCAGATCTCGTTGTTGGTTATTGATCGGAGAGTCGTCTCGGTCATGTCTGCATGTCTCCCAAACCCATAGGGTCTACACACTTAAGGTTCGGTGACGCTAGGGTTGTAGAGATATTAGTATGCGGTAACCCGAAAGTTGTTCGGAGTCCCGGATGAGATCCCGGACGTCACGAGGAGTTCCGGAATGGTCTAGAGGTAAAGAATTGTATACAGGAAGTCCTGTTTCGGCCATCGGGAAAGTTTCGGGGCCACCGGGTGGGGCCACCTATCCCGGAGGGCCCCATGGGCTGAAGTGGGGAAGGGAACCAGCCCCTGGTGGGATGGTGCGCCCCTGTTGCCCCCTCCTCTGCCTCGGGTTGGAAACCCTAGGGGTGGGGGGTGCCCCACTTGGTTTGGGGGGCAAGCCACCCCCTTGGGCGCCGACC
>NC_041383.1:672543029-672546653 GCF_002162155.2 Triticum dicoccoides | reverse complement strand
GAGATCCAATATCTAGGGGGCCGGCGCCCCCCAGGGCCCTTATATAAAGAGGGGGGAGGGAGGGCTGCGCACCCCTGCTCCTGGCGCCTCCCTCTCCCTCCACACCACCTCTCCCTCCCACTGAGCTTGGCGAAGCCCTGCCGAGATCACCGCTACTTCCACCACCACGCCGTTGTGCCGTTATTTTCTGCAACGTTCCCCAACAATGGTTTGCCTCTTTTTAACATGACGCGTCAAGTTGCAATTTGTTTGTTCACCTGTGGTAGACGATCCTCAGTAGACGTGCCAAATTACCACGTGGGCTGCCTTTTCATACAGAAATGAGCTCCACCGTATACCCGCGTGGGTGTGGTTGGGAAAGAGACGGGAGTACGTGCGTCGTGCATGCAACTCTTCTCTTCGTGCACGTCCCCCACCTACGTGGGTGTGTGTGAGAGATAAAAACCGCATTCGTGAGTGTTTTTTGTTTTGGGGGGGGGGGTTGATTTCATGAATGTATTTGTGGGAATATGTGTCGATGACATCTCAAACAAAATTTTGCATGCAATGTGTGTGAAATGGAGGCCTATCCATATCATATATAGAGGGCCGGGCGATCCATGAGAAGAGAGGGAGGGGTCATATATATCCATAGAGTCGAAGAGAGGATCAAGTGGGTGGGTGCGAGATCGATGAAGAGAGCCATCGAAATTGTGTGTGTGTGTGTGTGCAAGTCAAACATATAGGGCGACTGACCTACCGGAATGTCAGAGGGCACATGTCAAGTTTGTGTGTGGAAGGTGGACATGACTAGAGCGCTCGATGTATCGGTGTGTGTGGGGGGAGGGGTAGGCAGAGGCCTAACTATAGAGGTAGAACGACTTGTATATGTGTTGAGAAGGAGAGACCCAGCTATGTCTTGAGGGAGATCGATCGACATCCATACATAACTAAAGGACGGGAAATAGGATGGGAGAGAGAGAGAGGAGAGAGAGATGGAGGGAGAGGGGTAGAGTGTTGGATGGGTGATGGAGTTGCTTCTCGAAGATGGTGGGAGAGGCCTACTAGACAAACTGAGGGTAGAACTGCAATATTATCAATAAGAGTGGGGATGTGTTTCTGTGTGTGCCTGTGCGTGATAGATCTGTCGGGACACATCCATGGATGATGAAGGCGAACCATGTGTTTGGTAAGCAAACCTAACTAGATCGGTAGATCAATTGTTGTTTTTCGGAGGAAGGGAGAGACATAACTAATGAGATAGATCAATCGATGTGTGGGGAAAAACGAGTTATAAGGACCTAGCTAGCTATATGTATAGCGGGAGATCGGTTTGTGTACGTCCATTTGTTAAAAGCAAATAAGGCCCAGTGAGACGGATAGACAGAGAGAATGGAGCTAGGAGGTGGTGCAAGAGGCCCAGCTACTAGCTAGATAGGGGGAGGAGTGTGCGGTTGTGAGATCGATGAAAAGAGGGGCGAGAGTTGACACGTGTTTGGGACCATATGAGAGACACGAGGCAAGGAAACATAAAGGAGGAGATTGAAGGTGCTTGTGTATGTTGTAGGCAGACATCATTGGAGAGTTTTATCGATCGGTGTGTGTCAGAAAGGAGTTGTGGAGACTCTGGGAGAATGACCTAAAGAAAAAAAATGAAGGTGCGTGATGGATAGAATGCTGAGGGAGGGGGAGGGCGAGGAGGGCATGTGCATGCACGAGAGAAAGTTAGTGGTAGCTACAAAGGTTTGAGGATTGTGTGGGTGTAAGAGACTAACAAAGATCATAATTTGAGATGAAAGTGGATTCATATATTTGAATAGGAGATCATAGTGTTTTAAACATATGCATGCATGAATATAGTGGTGATACGCGTGCTGTGGTTTTGCACATGTTATATCATAATGAGATAATGCATGGCGTTTTCAACTCACAGCTAAATGTCGAACAATCTAAATCATACTGTACATCGAACAATCTCACATTTTATTTGCATTTGTGATAATGTGTGGCGTTTGTAGCTTACAACTAAATATCGAACAATCTAAACAATACTATATATCGAATATTCTTGCATTTTATTTGAATTTGTGGTAGTGTGTGGTGTTTGCAACTCACATCTAAATACTTGTAGGCGTAGGCGGCGGGGCACCATACATAATGTGATAAACACATTATACATATGATACATGGTTTAGATTATGAAGATCTAGCTAGAGTTTGAAATGTAATGTGATTTGAAATCAACATAAAGTGGATTCAAAAAACGAGTTCGAGTTCATATAGTACACATAGTTCATATGTAACTCGAGACTAATCATGTGGTGTGTTGTGAAGATAATACACAAACGATGGTTTACCTTGACAATAATGATGACTGTAGATCTTACTGAAATAGAGAAATGAATTCAAATGCTTTGACTTCACAACAATCATTATTGTAGATCTTATTCAAATAGAGAAACGAATTCAAATTTAGTTCATATTGAAGCGGTAGTATATACATTTGGAATGCACTAAAACGTTCATTCGAGTAGTAGATTGCATGCATTATACACGTAGCGAAATATTTTAATTGAACATAACATGAATTCAAAGTTTTGAATGACATTTGTAGTGCGAATTGATTTGGTACAGTACACGTTAGGCTTGTCCGGAAATTTCAACCCGCGCCTTGTTAGCCCGAAATATTTAAGATATATCTTTGCGTCGTTGTGCTCCGACAACACCCTCCATCTCAACCCGCGCCTTGCTATTCCAAAATTACCACGCGCGCGAAAACTTCCACCTCCTGTGAAGTCCCGACACGTGAAATGCCTGTCATACCCCTGAACCCAAAGAACCGCCTCAAATCGGTGGGGGTACTTTCGTAACTTACCCCACATTTCGGACAAGCGCGTCCCTAAGCCATGGTTCCCCACTCCCATCCCATCCGCCCACCCATTCATACACCGAGGCCGGGAAAACCCGCAAAGCCCCACTCCCTCCTCCATCCGCCACCCAGCCGGAGCCTCTTCCCCGACGACATCGTCCACAGCAACACCTCGATGTCCCTCATCCACCGTACCGGATGAGGATCCCTCGTCGATCTGGTCGTCCCACCGGTTCAACCACCCCGTCCTCCACCTCCAAGAAGCTGCCCCGATGTTCCCCTCATCTTTCACGCCACCTCCATTCCCACACCGCCGTCTTCACCTGCACCACCAGAAGCGCATCATCCTCACCATTTCCTCGCATGAAGTTGCGGCCCAATCGGCGCCACCAAAGAGGTTGTACACTAATCAACACATTTTCTTCTTGATTCGATCTCACAGTTCTGCAGGCGCTCGGTCCCGAGCCGACACGGCGCGGCTCCATCCACGACGGCATCACCGGCCACTTCCTCCATGGCGTCGCTCCCTCGGCGGCGACATCCACATCAGTAGGAGCTGCTACTGCTTTAGCTCTCGCTCGTTCTGCTGCTCTGCTCTTGCTCTCGGTCCCCTGCCTGGTCTGCTCTTGCTATTTCTCTTGCTCGCGCTTCTACTCTCGTGCTTGCTCTTGCTTGCGATGCTGCTCCGATTTAGCTACACTTCAGTCGACTGAATTGACTTTTGGGTCCGTCGATTTTCAGGGGGTGGGGGGGCTCACCGGCGTTAAGGACGAACC
>NC_041383.1:672534647-672542797 GCF_002162155.2 Triticum dicoccoides | reverse complement strand
GTGGGGCGGTGGCATGGGGATCGCTGGAGAAAAAGCTTGGCAGGGGGGGGGAGGCTAGAGGGATGGCCGGGGCGGCGGTGGACTGGCGGTGGGGAGTGTTTTTGGGGCGGGCGGGGCGGTGCACCACTGGCCGCGGGCGGCGGGGGGCGGCTATTTGGCCGGTGCTGGCTGGCGGCTCAGGGGGGTGGAGGTTGAAGATGAACTACATGCCCTTGATTTCCTATCCAACGGCTGCAAAATCGACTGACTAGAGATGAAAAGGTCAGTCTTCTGACGTGTAGCCTCACCTCTAGTGCGTTCAGTTTCGATAGTAAAATTCAGTTTCGACAGCAAAATTCAGTTTTGACAGTTAAGTTTAGTTTCGATAGTTAAATTCAGTTTGGACAGTTAAGTTCAGAGATGAGCGTCTTATGTATTTTACATCTAGCACTTTGTGGTTATGTATTTACGTCATCTATTGGAGATGCTATTAGAATTCCACTCAGGTTAACATTGTCTCTCTTTTCCTGCTTCAGCCTCAGCATCGTACAACTCATCGGAGCTGCTCAAACAACGAAACCCTCCATCACAGCAGAGCAGTACCTCGGGCTCCATCTCCAGACGCCTAAGATCTTCTTCCCCTCCTCCGACAGCCAGGTCAGCCAGAGCATCCTCACCGGCCAACCCAGTCACGCTGAGATCGACATGGCTTCGCCATAGAGGTTGTACACTTGTTGCATCTCTTTTTTACTCTACATGTTATATATATTGTCCACTGAGCACACGTAGTAATGCGAAATACGATTATTTTATCCTACTATATGACAAGCAGTGAGGTACAAGGCAACTTAGCTATCCGTGATGGACTCTCTTGAACGCCATCATTATTTATATCTGCGCGTTTGTGCTGTGCATTTGTTGGTGGGCCTGGGAGTTGAGCTAGTAGGGCAGTGGCCTGGGTCCAAAGTAATAGAAGTAACACAAAAACATATTTTTAGTGTAGGATTTTCCTTGCTCAAGCCTGCCTACAAGAATCGCCAGTGCTTGAAAGGAAAAGTGAATGAAAAACATAGGAATTGGAAAGTTTCCTATGGTACTACTTTTCATGAATTTGGTGCAAAGGAATGGAGCAAAGGAAAACTGTAGGATTTGTTCCTTTAGTGTCTCCTTGAAAGAAAAACCGTAGGAGTTCTAATTTCCACTTGTCCTCCTTTTCATATTCCTATTCATGAAGCACAAGACCAAGAGATAGTAGCATAATAGCATTATAACCGTACATTTTCTTGTGGTTTGACTTAATCTCACCATGCTTCTTTGCATCCTGTGATCTTCCAATTCTTGTGAATCAAACACCTAGATTGGCAGAAATCCTGTGTTTTTAAATTCTCTGTTTTGCACGTGCATTCCTATCCTATTCATGTCTATTTCCTATCCCTACATTGTTAGAATCCTCAAATTCAAACAAGCCCTTAAACAATTATTTCTCTTACAGATATGTGTCAAAGAAAACCTTGTGTGGTTTGTCCTGCTCCTGCGGTGCTGTGTTCCACCCCAGCTCAGCTGCTCCAACAACGAAAGGGTTCACCACAGCAGGGATCCGCTCTCCAGACTGTCTTTCGCCGCCTCAGATCTTCTTACCCGCCGCCAGCAGCCACGACAACTACATTACCATCATCAACTGAGCACATGACCTTGAGGACTACATGGGTCTACAAGAGAGATCACACTCTTCCGTGTCTGCTTACGTTATGCATCGCTTAATATGATGACATGCTACATTCTCGTCATGTTCACCTATTAGACTCCGAGTCAGGTCCAAACTAATGTTGAAACTTGAGTTTTCAAATGGTTGTGGGGTACATATTGGGGCAGCAATCAGTACTATCTGTCTACTATCTGGTTAATCTCGGGTGTCGACTATGAGTTTCATGTTGGGTGCAAACAAACATTAAAGGAGCCATTAGCTGTATTTTTAACTAAAGCTATTATCTGCCTGCTATCATTGGTTTTGGGTCTATCCACAGTTTGCTACCATCACTCTGGACTTGTGCATGCACTCCTTACATAATCTCACTATGTTTTATTCCTATGCATGCCAGTTATTGTACACAATGGAACTGATCATGTAGAGCAAAAGAGACGATCCTTGCATGGCAATAAAATTTCATGCAGACGTCACTCCATGGTGGGCGCAAAGGCAGCCCCCCTCCACCCATTTCGAATCATAATCAAGAGGAAGATAACTGTTCTGATGGGGATTCAGAAGGAGAAGACCACTCCTATTTACCCCATGAGGTCTTCTCTCTAACTTGGCATGATGATGTTGGTAATATCATGCATATGGTGCCTTGCATTGCTTACTGTATACATCAAAGATGTCATCTGCTTAGTTTAGACATGCTTTGTGTCAATGCCATCTGTTTAGTTTCTTTATCATATATGTGAATCATGCAATGCCATCTTGTTTAGCCAGGCATCATATATGTGAATTTTGCAATGCCACCTTGGTTAGCCAGTCATCTTATATGTGAATTATATCATGCCATCATTTTTTATTACGTGTTAAATTTGTCAACAATTTTAGTACATTCAACTACTCTTCCTGTGCATTAGCCATTCGGCACGGTCATGGAAAAATCTGGAGTGGAAACAAGGTCTTCAGAGCAGACAATGGTATCTGACGAAGCGCATGTCTTGCTGGTTACAGATAGCTCCTCAGAGGAGGATTCAGAGACAGATGACCAATCCTATCCCCCCCCGAGGTGCATGCTCTAACTTGGCAGGGTTATGTTGCTCATATGGTGCGTATGGTATCTTGCATTGCTATGTCATTTGCTTAGTTTAGACATTCTTTGTGTGAATGCCACCTGTTTAGTGTCTAATTACCATATATGTGAATTATGCAATGCCATCTTGTTGCAAGGCATTATATATGTGAATTATGCAATGCCATGTTGTTTAGCCAAGCATCATATATGTGAATTATATCATGTCGTCCTTTTTTGTATTTCTCATTGATTTTGTCGACAATGTTTGTATATTCAACTGCTCTTCCTGTGCATCAGCCATTTGAATTGGTGATGGAGAAATCTAGAGTGAAAACAAGGTCTTCAGAGCAACAATGCTACCTGCTGAAGCAAATATCTTGTTGGTTACATATAGCTCTTCAGAGGAGGATTCAGATGCAGATGACCAATCCTATTATCCCCCCGAGGTGTATGCTCAGACTTGGCAGGGTTATATTACTCATATCATGCATATGTTGTATTGCAATGCTTAGTTTTTACATCATATACACAATAATGAATGCCATCTCTTTAATTGACACATCATATATGCGATTGCGCTCTGCTCACTTCCTTAGTATATAAATCATATATTTGAATTATATCATGCCATGATGTTTACATAGACAGCATATATTTGAATTATGGCATGCCAACCCATTTTCTAAAGACATAATATAGTTGTATCATCTCATCATGTTTACATAGTCATCATATTTTAAATTATGTCATTCTATCCGTGAATTATATCATGCCATCATGTTTCCATCAACGGCATGTTTGTGATTTATGGCATGCCAACCACTTTAATAGACACATCGTATAGTTATATCATGTCATCCTATTTACATAGTCATCATATTTTGAAGTATGTCATTCTATCCTGTTTAGTTAGCCATCATACATGTGAAATTGTGCCATGCTATCCAGCTTAATTAGCTATCATATATGTGAAATTATGTCCTGCTATTCTGTTTGGTTAGAAAACATAAATGTGAATTATTCCATGCCCTATTTTCTTCCCTACTATCCATTGCACCTGTCTATCTTACAATGTTTGTACATTCAATTACTTTTTTTGTTTATCAACCATTTCAATTGGAGGGGGTGATGGCAGTATCTGTGGGAGTAAAAACATGGTCTTCAGAAAAGATTGTGCTACCTGTCGATGCACATAGAACCACGGTTGTACTTGCCCAAGAACCAGCCCCACCACACATAACCCAGACTCACGCAGATTGTACCCCTACCCAGTTGGACAGAGAACCAGCTATACCCCTTCTAACCCCAACCCCAACAGATAGTAACCCAGTTCCCATTAACACAACACCGTCTCCACCATAGAGCACCCAAACACGAGCAGTTAGTAGGGCAACTGCAGTGCCCAAACCACGAGGACCACCACTCCGAACCCCAAGTCAACGCTTAGAGCAGAAGAAGAATTGTTCTTAGGTCAGGTTCCGTAGCTATGGTTCATACTACTTTGCTCTTGCATCACTGTATTTACTCATATCAACTAATTTCAAATTTGAAGGATGCAATTGAAACTCCAATGGCGCAATACGTATGTTTTAAACCTGTTTCTTTAACGTGTTTGCTATTGTAACTTGCTCTATGTTGATTTCAATTTCAATTGAATAAACAGTTATGTTCTCATGCCATGCACATTACAAGTGTTGTTATTGCTGTGTAGTTTCTCACACTTATATTTTGTATATGCTGCTTTGTCTTAAATAAATATGATTCGAACTGTATCTATCTTGATTTGGCAACATAAACTAGAATGATATAGACCATACAGTGACCATACTACATAGATATATGTTTGTTTCAAGTTGTTATCCTATCCACCTTACTACTGAACTGGTTTACCAAAATGAGTTTCATATACTATATTGTAAACCTGTGATGTGTTTGTTTGTTTCTCTTTTAGAACACGGATAAAATATTGGAGAAGGGTACCCCGTTATGAAATGGCAAAGGAAGTAATGGAGATAAGGTTCAAGATAGTGAGACATCCCTGTTGGTCTCCAAGAAAGCTGATAAAAACTATACTGAAGACACTGAGACAACCCCAAAGTCATGTCTTGATGTAGTGTTCGAGTTACTGGCTACAACTGCTGGCACCAACTCTTCAAACTCGTTGCTTGAATCAGTTCGGCTTCTTGAGTCTCAACTTCAAGTTGAAAGACATCGATCAGATGTTATGTGACAGGAAGCCGAAGGACTGAGGAAGTCCCTGCAGAATTCAGATGCATACTTTCTGGTGGAACAGCAAGTGCTGGAGGATTTAAGCGCCAAACAAGAGAAAGTTAATAAGCTTGCTAAGCATCTTGCCAGCATTATGCGTACCCAGGATATTGTTTCTTGAGCTCTTCTGAAGTGGTTTCAGTTCTGGACCTGTTTTGCTGCGACGTTTATATGCTGTTGTGTTCCCTATATTTGCACTGGTGGCGAACTTTGATGCCTAGTGGATAGCCTAGCGTAAGTTGCTTGCTTATTTATTTACTTATTGTCTTGATTCTTTGTTTGCTTGTAGTTAGTGTAGTTCTTTTTCCGCGGTTTGCTAGTGGCCGCAATAACCTATTTTTTAAAACTAGGCCACAATAACCATGGGCTACATATTTACTGTAGTTACCATTTCCCTCCTACGGGTCGTAGAAACAATGGGCCTTCTACGGGTCGTAGAAACAACGGGCCTTATACGGGTCGTAGACACAATGGGCCTTCTATAGGTCGTATCATCAATGGGCCTTCTACGGGCCGTATGATCAATGGGCCTTCTACGGGCCGTATGGTCGGTTGGCCAAACATGGGCCAATAACAGACCGCATTATGGACGTAAGCGGGCTAGAGATGGAATCGTCCGTTCATGGGCCGACCATAACGGGCCGTCGTTAATCGGTCGTATTTGATGATGCTATAAAAACAGCTCAATGTATTAACGGGCCACAAACGGGCCGACTGTAACCATGGGCTGAATTTGGCCCACAAGCAGAAAATGACAGTAATGGGCCGTAAGTAAACGAATGCTGGAAATGAGCCCAAGAATAAATGGGCCCTGAGAAGGCCGAAAGATAACATGGGCTGGAAACGGCCCAATGGAATAACGGGCCGTTAATGGGTATAAAGTGATAGACTGTTCATTACGAACCAGTTTCACCACGGGCCGTTAATGGGTATAAAGTGATACATTGTTCATTACGGGCCAGTTTCACCACGGGCCATTAATGGGTATAAAGTGATACATTGTTCATTACGGGCCAGTTTCACCACAGGCCGTTAATGGTATAAAGTGATACACTGTTCATTACAGGCCAGTTTCACCACGGGCCATTAATGGGCCAAGAGTTAAAAAGGGCCTCATATGGGCCAAAAGACGTCATGGGCCGTATATGGGCCAGAAGTTAAACCGGGCTGGAATCATATTGGACGGCCCAGATGAAGCTACTAGGCCTAATTCGGATAGGTCGTAACGGGCCCTGGGTTAGCGGGCTGTAAATGGGCTATATGCGAATAGGCCGTTAACAGGCTTTCCATGGGCTGGCTCACCACCTTTTGACCAAGTCAAACGGGCCGGCCTTTTCACAGGAATGGGCCTCTGTTGGGCCATGCCACGTGTCGACGTATCATAGGCGCCTTCTTTCCAATGAGTGGATGACATCTGTCCGGACTGTGAGCCGACACGTGTTTCCTCCAGCCAATGATGATTTTACACGTGAAAAATACTCATAGGTCGGGGCTGTTAACGGGTTATCGGATCTAGAACCGGACCCGATAGCTTAACGGCGTTCCATTATGGTGGATGCCACGTGTCGGCCACCCTTGATGAAAGTACTTTTGTGGTGCGCGATTTATCATCATGGAAGTGGACACTTCCATGATGATAATTTTGGTAATGTCATGGAACACTTCTACAACAGCACAGGTATGACTATCTTGATTCTGTCATAAAATCGCCATGGATGTACATGCATGACAAAAAACGCGACCTACTGTGACAAACACGTATCATCACAGAAGTGTATTTTTTTAGTGTATCTCTTAGTCTTGTGCTTCATGAATAGGAATTTGAAAAGGAGGACAAGTGGATATTAAAATTCCTATGGTTTTTATTTCAAGGAGACACTAAAGAAACAAATCCTACAGTTTTCCTTTGCTCCATTCCTTTGAACCAAATGCATGAATAGTAGTACCATAGGAAACTTTCCAACTCCTATGTTTTCCCTTCACTTTTCCTTTCAAGCACTGGCGATTCTAGTAGGCAGGCTTGAGCAAGGAAAAGCCTACACTCAAAAATAGTTTTTGTGCTACTTCTACTACTTTGGACCCAGGACACTGCCCTACTAGCTCAACTCCCAGGCCCATCGACAAATGCACAGCTCAAACGTGCAAATATAAATAATGATGGCATTCAAGAGAGTCCATCATGGATAGCTAGGTTTCCTGGTACCTCGCTGCTTGTCATATAGTTGGAGAAACTAATCGTATTTCACGTTACTGCGTGTGCTCAGTGGATAATATATATAACATGTAGAGTAAAAAAGAGATGCAACAAGTGTACAACCTCTTTGGCAAAACCATGTCGATCTCAGCGTGATTGGGTTGGTCGGTGAGGATGATCCGGCTAACTTGGCTGTCGGAGGAGGGGAAGAAGATCTTAGGCATCTTGAGCTGGAGCCTGGGGTATTGCTTCGCTGTGATGGAGGGTTTCGTCGTTGGAGCACCTCCGGTGAGTTGTACGACACCGAGGCTGAAGCAGGACAGGAGAGACAATGTTAAACTGAGTGGAATTCTAATAGCATCTCCAATAGGTGACGTAAAATACATAACCACAAAATTCTAGATGTAAAATACATCAGCTGCTCATCTCTGAACTTAACTATCGAAACTGAATTTAACTGTCAAAACTGAACTTAACTGTAGATACTGAATTTTGCTGTCGAAACTGAATTGTACTATCGAAACCGAACGCACTAATAGTAGAAAAGACATAGCAACAGCGCGTGCGAGAGCGGGGGCAGCTGGTCGTGTAGCAGCATCAGGTGAGGCTACCCATCAGTCGACTGACTTTTTCATCTCTGGTCAGTCGATTTTCCAGCCATTGCATACGAAATCAAGGGCCTGCAGTTCATCTTCAACCTCCACCCCCTGAGCCGCCTGCCACCACCGGCCCAACAGACACCCCCCTGCCCACGGCCGGCGGTGCGCCGCCTCGCCCGCCCCGAAACCACTCCACACCGTCGGTCCGCCGCCGCCCCGGCCATCGCTCTAGGCCCTCCCGTGCCGTGCTTTTTCTCCGGCAATCCCCACACCGCCGCCCCACCACCACCGGCAACCACTGCCCCCACCCTGAACCCTAAGATAGATAGTGGGGTACCTCTC
>NC_041383.1:672525750-672534506 GCF_002162155.2 Triticum dicoccoides | reverse complement strand
AGTCGACTAAAATGTAGCTAAATCGGAGGAGCATCGCAAGCAAGAGCAAGAGCAAGAGAAGCAGCGCGAGCAAGAGCAAGAGCAATAGCAAGAGCAGACCGGGCAGGGAACTGAGAGTAAGAGCAGAGCATCAGCGTGAGCGAGAGCTAAAGCAGCGGCAGCTCCTACTGATGTGGACGTTGCCACCGAGGGAGCGACACCGTGGAGGAAGTGGCCGGCGACGCCGCCACGGATGTAGCCGCGCCGTGTCGGCTCGGGACCGAGAATCGACAGCACCGTGAGATCGAATCAAGAAGAAAATGCGACGATTAGTGTACAACCTCTTTGGTGGCTCCGATTAGGCCGGAGCTTCATCCGTGGAAATGGTGATGATGCTGCTCTTCCAGTGGTGTAGGTGAAGACAGCGGTGTGGGAATTGTGGTGGCGGGAAAGATGAGGGGAACATTAGGGCAGCTCCTTGGAGGTGGAGGACGGGGTGGTTGAACCGGCGGGACGACAAGATCAATGACGGATCCTCATTTCATACAATGGATGAGGGATGTCGAGATGTTGCTGTGGACGTCGTTGGGGAGGAGGCTCCAGCTGGGTGGTGGACGGAGAAGGGTGTGGGGCTTTGCAGGTTTTTGCGGCCTCGTTGTACGAATGGGTGGGTGGATGGGATGGGACTGGGGAACCATGGCTTAGGGATGCGCTTGTCCAAAATGTGGGGTAAGTTACGAAAGTACCCCCACTGATTTGAGCTAGGTGGTTCTTTCGGTTCAGGGGTATCACGGGCATTTCGCGTGTCGGGATTTCACAGGAGGTGGGAGTTTTCGCGTGCGTTGTAATTTTGGAATAGCAAGGCGCGGGTTGAGATGGAGGGAGATGTCAGAGCACAACGAGACAAAGATATATCTTAAATATTTCGGGGTAACAAGGCGCGGGTTGAAATTTCCGGACAAGCCTAACATGTACTGTACCAAATCAATTCGCACTTCTGTCGATGAAAAACAAAAAGAAATCAATTTGCAGCACACAAGAGAGTCTAGTCCCGTGTACTGTACCAAATCAATCAAATGTCATTCAAAACTTTGAATCCATGTTATGTTCAATTCAAATATTTCGCTACATGTATGATGCATGCAACCTGCTACTCAAATGACCGTTTTAGTGCATTCCAAACGTATATACTACCGCTTCAATATGAACTAAATTTGAATTCGTTTCTCTATTTGAATAAGATCTACAATAATGATTGTTGTGAAGTCAAACCATTTGAATTCGTTTCTCTATTTTAATAAGATCTACAATCATCATTATTGTCAAGTTAAACCATCGTTTGTGTATTATATTCACAATACACCACATGATTACTCTCGAGATAGATATGAACTATGTGTTCTATATGAACTAGAACTCGATTTTCTGAATCCACTTTATGTTGATTTCAAATCATAGTACATTTCAAGCTCTAGCTAGATCTTCATAATCTAAACCATGTCTCATATGTATAATGTGTTTATCACATAATGTATGGTGCCCCACCCGCTACGCCTACAAGTATTTAGATGTGAGTTGCAAACACCAAACATTACCGCAAATTCAAATAAAATGTGAGATTGTTCGATATATAGTATTGTTTAGATTGTTCGATATTTAGTTGTAAGCTGCAAACACCACACATTATCACAAATTCAAATAAAATGTGAGATTGTTCAATGTATAGTATGTTTTAGATTGTTCGACATTTAGCTGTGAGTTGCAAACGCCATGCATTATAACATTATGGTATAACATGTGCAAAACCATAGCACGCGTATCACCACTTTATTCATGCATGCATATGTTTATTGCACTATGATCTCCTATTCAAATATATGAATCCACTTTCATATCAAATTATGATATTTGTTAGTCTCTTACATCCACACAATCCTCTAACCTTTGTAGCTAGCACTAACTTTCTCTCATGCATGCACACGCCCTCCTCGCCCTCCCCTCCCTGAGCATTCTATCCATCGCGCACATTCATTTTTTTTCTTTAGGTCATTCTCCCATAGTCTCCACAACTCCTTTCCGATACACACCGATCGATAAACCTCTCCAGCAATGTCTGCCTACAACATACACACACACCTTCCATCTCCTCCTTTCTGTGTCCATGCCTCGTGTCTCTCATACGGTCCCACACACGTGTAAACTCTGGCCCCTCTTTTCATCGATCTCACAACCGCACACTCCTCCCCCTATCTAGCTAGTAGCTCGGCCTCTCGCACCACCTCCTAGCTCCATTCTCTCTGTCTGTCCATCTCGCTGGGCCTTATTTGCCTCTAACAAATGGATGTACACCGACCGATCTCCCACTATACATATAGCTAGCTAGGTCCTTATAGCTTGTTTTTCCCCACGTGTAGATCGATCTACCTCATTAGTTATGTCTCTCCCTTCCTCCTACAAACAACAATTTATCTACCGATCTAGTTAGGTTTGCTTACCAAACACATGGTTCCCTTTCATCATCCATGCATGCGTCCCTACAGATCTATCAAGCACAGGCACACACAGAAACACATCCCCACTCTTTCGAGAAGCAACTCCATCACCCATCCAACACTCTACCCCTCTCCCTCCCTCCCTCTCTCCTCTATGTCTCTCTCTCTCTCTCTCTCTCTCTCTCTGTCCCATCCTATTTCCCGTCCTTCAGTTATGTATGGATGTTGACCGATCTCCCTCAAGACATTGTTGGGTCTCTCCTTCTCAACACATGTAAGAGTCATTCTACCTCTCTAGTTAGGCCTCTAACTCCCCCCACCCCCTGTAGGACCTTGAAGTATGTCTAGAGGGGGGGTGATTAGACTACTTGACCAAATAAAAACTTAACCTTTTCACAATTTTAGTCTTTGGCGGATTTTAGCAAACTTAGCACAAGTCAAGCAATCTTAACACAATTCAAGCAAGCATGCAAAGAGTATATGAGCAGTGGAAAATAAAGCATGCAACTTGCAAGAATGTAAAGGGAAGGGTTTGGAGATTTCAAACGCAATTTGGAGACACGGTGATTATTGAGCCGTGGTTCCGATAGGTGGTGTTATCATACATCCACGCTGATGGAGACTTGAACCCACGAAGGGTAACGGCTGCGCGAGTCCACGGAGGGCTCCACCCAAGAAGGGTCCATGAAGAAGCAACCTTGTCTATCCCACCATGGCCGTCGCCCACGAAGGACTTGCCTCACTAGCTGTAGATCTTCACGAAGTAGGCAATCTCCTTGCCCTTACAAGCTCCTTGGTTCAACTCCACAATCTTGTCGGAGGCACCCAAGTGACACCTAGCCAATCTAGGAGACACCACTCTCCAAGAAGTAACAAATGGTGTGTTGATGATGAACTCCTTGCTCTTGTGCTTCAAATGATAGTCTCCCCAACACTCAACTCTCTCTCATAGGATTTGGATTTGGTGGAAAGAAGATTTGAGTGGAAAGCAACTTGGGGGAAGGCTAGAGATCAAGATTCACGTGGTAGGAATGGAATATCTTGGTCTCAACACATGAGTAGGTGGTTCTCTCTCAGAAATGGTAAGTTGGAAGCGTAGGTTTGTTCTTATGGCTCTCTCCACGAATGAAGAGGAGGTGGAGGGGTATATATAGCCTCCACACAAAATCTAACTGTTACACACAATATACCAATCTCGGTAGGACCGAATCAACAAACTCGGTCAGACCGATTTAGTAAACCTAGTGATCGTTAGGGTTTTCGGTGGGACCGACATGCAACTCGGTAGGACTAATATGGTTAGGGTTAGGGCATAATGTAATCTCGGTGAGACCGATTACACAAACTTGGTGAGACCGATTTTGGTAATAAGCTAACCAGAGAGTTGGTCAGGTAAACTCGGTGGGACCGGTTCGCTCTTTTCGGTGAGACCGAAATGTTACGAAAAGGGAACACAGAGTTTACATTGCAATCTTGGTGGGACCGATCGCTCATCTCGGTTAGACCAAAACGTTACGAAGGGAAACAGAGAGATTACAATCCCATCTCGATGAGACCAAGATCCCTATCGGTGAGACCAATTTGCCTAGGGTTTGTGGCAGTGGCTATGACATCTGAACTCGGTGGCGCCGGATAGAAAGAATCGGTGGGGCCGAGTTGGACTTTAGGTTTAGGTCATATGTGGATGTGGGAAAGTAGATGAGGGTTTTGGAGCATATCACTAAGCACTATGAAGCAAGAAACTCATTAAGCAACACCTCATCCCTCCTTGATAGTATTGTCTTTTCCTATAGACTCAATGTGATCTTGGATCACTAAAATATAAAATGTCGAGTCTTGAGCTTGAAGCTTGAGCCAATCCTTTGTCCTTAGTATTTTGAGGGATCCACTTTTCTCATCCATGGCATGCCATTCATTGAGCTTTCCTAAAATATTTGTCTTGGAATAATATTAGCTCAATGAGCTATATGTTGTTAGGAATTACCAAAACCACCTAGGGATAGTTGCACTTTCACCCCCACACACACACTGATACATCGAGCGCTCTAGTCATGTCTCCCTGCCACACACAAACTTGCCATGTGTCCTCTGACGTTCCGGTAGGTCAGTCGCCCTATATTTTTGACTTGCACACACACAATTTCGATGGCTCTCTTCATTGATCTCGCACCCACCCACTTAATCCTCTCTTCGACTCTATCGATATCTATGACCCCTCCCTCTCTTCTCGTGGATCGTCCCTCTATATATGATATGGATAGGCCTCTATTTCACACACATTGCATGCAAAAATTTGTTTGAGATGTCATCGACACATATTCCCACAAATGCATTCATGAAATCACCCCCCAAACAAAAAACACTCACGAACACACACGCCATCTGTCTAGGTTTGTATCTCTCTCACACACACCCACGTAGGTGGGGGACATGCACGAAGAGAAGAGGTGCACGCACGATGCACGTACTCCTGTCTCTTTCCCAACCACACCCACACGGGTACACGGTGGAGCTCATTTCTGTATGAAAAGGTAGCCCACGTGGTAATTTGACATGTGTACTGGTCGTACATTTGATGGAGGATCGTCTACCACGGGTGAACAAAAAATTGTGAATTACTTGTTATGGTAAAAAAGTGGCAAACCATGTGGGGCCTACCTTAGAGGCAAGGCTCTATACATTGGAGTACTTTTGATGTGTCCCGTCAACTCGCAGAATAAGGAGAAGCTTGCTTAGTATGCCATCTCCCCCGCCCACGGGGGCGGTGGCTCGTGGGATGAGGTAAAGCTAGCTTACTAGTAGTACGCCTTACGCCCGCTCCCTCGCCCACGCGCGCGGTGGCTCGCAGGACGAGGAGAAATTTTTACTACTCCCTCCATTTACTCCTCGTCCCTACCTTGGTTAGAGAGATTATCATATTGTTTGTAATATATGTCCTTTAGTACTCCCTCCATTTACTTATACAAGGCCACTATAAAAAATACATTTTGCATATAGACGTATATAGATGTATTTTAGAGTGTAGATTCAATCATTTTACTCCGTATGTAGTCCATATTGAAACAGACGTAATAGTATGCACTCTCCTTTTCCCCTCGACCCTCGCCCACATGGTGGATGTGGAACATTTATTCGGTCTCATATAGCCAGAACGATATATACTACAGTACCATTATTGCTCGACTTCCCGAAGAGGCGAAGAGCCAATCGCAAGGTTAATATTTTGGAGATGCCAAGCGCAAGGTTTATAGGAGAATGAGTACTAGGTGTTGCGTCATTTATAAATAAAGTTTTTTTTCTTTAGTGGCACATACGCAATATAAATAGGTTCATATGGAGAGAAAAGGAAACCGCTCCACTCTACATATAGGCAGGACGAGCCTACACGGTTGCTTGCTGGGGTTGCTCTCTTCACACTCTCTCGTACTAAACGACTGTGGCCTTATCTCTAACATCCATCCGACAGGGGAAGGGGTGGATCCTTAGTGTAGATGCGGTCGCCATCGCCACGGCGAAAACCCACTGTCGGCATGTCCTGATCAGGGGTCCCCGCTGTTCTGTCTCACAAAGCCGGTGAGGTTGCCTTCATCCCTTGCTCACTGCCACGACGTGGGCAGTTGCCGCCTCCCGCCGTCCTCCTCTAGGTTGAGCTATGTCCAGACATCCCTCAGGTACAACTCCCTTTACAGCCGGGTTGCACCACTGCTCTAGCTGCCCACATCACTCCATCTGGATATTTCTCTACTTCTTTGCCCCGCACATACCTCTACTGGCTTCTATGTACCGTATTTGTGATGAGTTTATGTCTCAACAACTAGTCCCAGTAATCTTATTCTAATCACGCTTCTTCAATTTCTTTGCCACAGGGATGCTCATCCCGATTTTGGTGAAACTGCACAAAATGATCCAATGGTCAAAGGGTTGCAAACTTCATTTCTTCGGAAGCTCCAACGTTGCCAGCAAATTAAAGCCTGGTTAGGGTTTATGGTTCAAGGGCTAGGGACTTCATGGATTGTTTTTTTCTTTAGCTGTCTCTTTTCCAAAATAAGTGTCAACTTTAGTAGTAGTACAACTTTGTACTAAAGTTTGCATAAAGTTGAGACACTTATTTTGGAACGGAGGGAGTACATATTGGCTATGACCTGTCAATCATTGAGATGCAGTAGCATGCATGTTAGTCTCCTTTGTATTTGATGAAATGTTGCAACGGGCAAGTTTGGACGCTAGATACATGAAACAGAAGCTTTAAGCTTCATAGCATTGTACAAATTTATCTCGCTGATAAATTACAGTACGTACTATACTAGTACTATGTAAAGAGTTAGGTGTCGCACGTGTCCAAAAAATATGGTGATAGTGTGAGGTGGGCCATGTAATCACTAAGCCTACAAGTTTTCATTGCTCCCGCACTCCTACGCTGTAAGAATGGAGAAAATTGTAATCTAGTAGTACCTCCTTTTGCCGAAAGGGTGGGACATCCAACAGTCCTACCACCTTAGTAATAATGACCAATGAGCCGTCAAATCACATAGACCCAGCAGTAAGTTGCATGGACGAAGCAACCATCACTCTTGAATCCAATTCTCCCTTCAAGGCAAGCGCCAGTGAGAGGTCACGTCCGCTCTGCCCGGGCATGAATGCGGCACCGATTCTTTGGAGCGGCGCTGACCGTTTCGGGCGGGAAGCGCGCGCGGGCGATGGAGGGGCTTTGGGTGGGCCAGGCTGGTCAGGAACGGGCATGGCATCTGTCCGCCTGTCCCGACCGGACGCCCGGAAACGAGAGGATGCACTGACTCTCGCGGATAAATCGTACACTACACACCATCTCTCTGTAGGAGTAGGTCGATGTGTCGCTCTCTCTAACACACACATGTTGTTAAACACACATACACACACACACATGCACACACAGGTTCATAGAATAGGAAAATTGTGCGAGTGCGAAGCCACATGAAGCGAGATACAAATGGAGTACGTACAAGAAGAGAAGAGGTGACAAATATTCCATCAAACCTAGACTGAGGAGTAGTACTCCCTGTGTCTAGGTGTTAAGTCATCTGACAGAAATCAGATATTCCCAAAATATTTAGGCGTCGTCCATTAACTTCGCATCTCAATCCTCTCCTGGCCTCGTTGCTAGCGAGCGTTGTTACTTAGGGAGTGTTTGGATCCTTAGCAAGAACAACTTATAGCCTAACCGGGCAAGGTTAGGCGTTTGGAACTGTTAAAATATGTTAGCTTTTGTGGGCCAGCTAGCTTGGGTGGTCTAGAAAAACCTTGCTAGCTCAGGAGAGCCAGATCGGCTCGCTTCGGACGGCAAACTTCGTGTACTAGCAACATAGACTAGTAACATATGCATGTTACTAGTCCAAGTTACTCGGCACTATGACCAGCCTAAGCAATGTAACCAAATGCTCCTTACTCTACCTTGTTATCTCCCCCGGAAACCCAATGCATGGAGCGCAACTACGGTTGATCAGTCAAGAAATCAAAGTCGGCTTGCATGCGAGTTAATACGTGGCCCTGCATGGTAGCTAAAACGACATCTCTTAGTTGTTGGGATTAATTGTTGCGTTTAGAGATAGAAATCAGGGCTTTGATTGGAGGAAGGACCGGTCAAGTTTCTCCTTCTCCTCCAATCTGCTTGCACCTTGGTCCCACTATACATTCTAACATGACTTATTACACCTAGACGGAGGGAGTAGTACGAGATATGGTGGCACACTAACTTAGGTCGAATACAAGTGCCCAAAATTGTGCGCATGTTACACTACAAAAAAGACACATCTGTGACATTTTAGGCCGAACGAACTTTTTTTCTGTCATACATATGACACTTCTATGACGATAATTGTGACAAAACCCGGTATCATCATAGATGTGGTGGGATCCTACTTCTATGACACAAAATCATGACAGAAAATGGGCTTTTCGTCCTGGGCGGGCCGGAGACGCAGTTGCATGACATTCTTTGGGCTGTGCATGACGGAAAAAACCGTGGTAGAAGCGAGGGCGAGGAAAATTTCGGGGAGTTCCCGGTTACGGTGGGTGGTCGGGGGCCGAGCGATGCGCGTTTCTCTCGTACACGTACGCACATGTGTGCGAGGCGTTGGCTATAACTGAACCCAAGCGAAGCGTTGGGCTCTAACTGAACCCGAGCGATTGCACTTTAGGATACGTGTTACTGAACCTGAGCGATCGATCGTGGCTGTTAACTGAACCCAATCGAGCGATTCCTTCGCTACTGCTGCTAATTGAAGCCGATCGATGCTGCCTCTCTGGATG
>NC_041383.1:672450465-672525429 GCF_002162155.2 Triticum dicoccoides | reverse complement strand
GTTTCCTCTAGATGAACAGGACCCTGATCGATCGAGCCGGTTGGGGCTGGATGAATAGGACCAGGTGGAGGGCTGGATGAACAGGACGACCCCATGGAGGGCTGGATGAACAGTAGACGGTGGAGGGGTGGATAAAAGTAGCCCGTGGAGGGGTGGTTGAACAGGAGCCCGTGGAGAGGGGTGGTTGAACAGTAGCCGGTGGAGTAGCGCGCGGTGGAGGCTGGATGAACAGGAGCCCGTGGATAAACAGTTGCAGGTGGAGGCTGGAGGAGGTCGACAGTGGATGAACAGTAGCCCGTGGAGGCTGGAGGAGGTCGACGGTGGAGATGAACAGTATCCCGTGGAGTCCCGTTTTGCGGTATGCCACACTCCTCCCAATGAACATGACCCCTATTTTGACTGTAGCGCTCCAACACAAGTCCGTTTCGTCCGTTTTGCGGTACGCCACACCCCTCACAATCAATAGTACCCCCGTTTCGGCCCTAGGAGGTCCGTTTCCTCCGTTTTGCGGTACGCCAGACCCCTCCCGGTGAACATGATCCCGTTTCGAACGTGGCCGGTCGAACACAAGGCCGTTTCCTCCGTTCTGTGGTACGCCAGGCCTCGTTTCCATCCCCTGTTCCGTCCAAGCCCTCCCGATGAACACGACGATGCATTCCATTCTGACCCAGCCGGTTGGCTCCCCATGAACACGACGATGACACTGTTTCTCCGTTACGACCCAGCCATGTACACGAGCCCTGGCCGTACGTATGCGCGATTAGGCGTTCAAGACCCCGCCCGTATGTGCGTACGTGGCCGTATTTTCTTTCTTGCATCCTGGCCGCTGTACGTACGTGTACATGCTACGTGCGCGCCTCTACTACGACACGTGCGCGCCTCTACTACGACATGTGCGCGCCTCTACTTCCACCAATATGTATGTACACGTTCGCGACCAGAATGACAACGCTACGTACGCTTTGACCAGGTGGGTCCCGACTGTCAGGCACTTCCTTGTGTGCGAAGATGTAGCTGGTGGGTCCCAGCAGTCAGGGGGGCGAATCGTTTTTTTCAGACGCACTTCCTTGCGTGCGAAGATGTAGCTGGTGGGTCCCAGCAGTCAGGGGGGCGAATCATTTTTTTTTTGCCCGGATGCACTTCCTTGCGTGCGAAGATGTAGCTAGTGGGTCCCAATAGTCAGGGGGAAACGTTTGTTTCACAAAATACGGTGGCCCATCCGGTGTGTCCCTGTTGTCAGGTGGAGGAATAATTATTTTGCGCGTAATAAGGAGGCACTTCCTTGCTGCGGTCGTGGACCAAGATGTCAGCCTCTCCACATACAGTCCACTTCAGATGCATGTCGGTCGTTGACCACGATGACCAGGCCGTGCCGAGAGCACCAGGGCGGTGCACGACGGCGAGGCCTAGGA
The DNA here is from genome assembly GCF_002162155.2 of Triticum dicoccoides. Lineage (NCBI taxonomy): Eukaryota > Viridiplantae > Streptophyta > Magnoliopsida > Poales > Poaceae > Triticum > Triticum dicoccoides. Next base: position 672,524,017 of record NC_041383.1, on the reverse strand, counting down.
AGGGAACGAGACGGAGGAAAGGAAGACTCGGCAGTTGTTTCCCACGCAGAGGGGAGTACGACTGTACGAGGGTTTACTAGTTTGCCTGTCGTCGCCGGAGAATAACTGTAGGTGTGGGTGAGTAGATGGATGGCTAGGCCAGCGATGGGAGTACGGTGGGGCAGCGAGGCCTGCACGGCAGCACAGCCGGCCACGGGGAGGAGGGAGCAGGCAGTCCCGCCGGCGCTTGTTTGAGAGGTTGGAGCAGGAAGAGCAGAGATTGAAGAAGCACGACGGTCGTTGGATGGAAATCCAATAGTCACTGCTTGTGCGTCAACCTTTTTTTAGGGAAGCCTCAAATCTATGGAAAACAGCATACAACCCATCTGCCATTATTTCTAATAATTTACAACCCATTTGCTAATTCTTAAGGTTTTTTTTGGAGCCCATATTCTTTTCGTTAGCACTACAACCCATATTGTGGCCATGGTTAAAAATTATACGAAATTTTGCATATTTCGGTGCGGTCTGAACTATTTTTAATCCCAAAATTTTGAGTCACATTCAAACTGATTTTAAAATAAATGTATATCAATATAAAATCCAACAAATTTTCCATGCATAAAAATCAATGCAATTTAAAATCTCGAAATTAAAAAAAAGAAATTTGAAACTAATTGTAGGTTTGATGTGTTTTAAAAATGTACAACCCATTTCTCATTACTGATAGGCCATTTTCTCGGCCAGCCGGATGAAGCTCTCCTCGTCTTGAAAGATTTGCAGCCCAACGGGCATGACAAAGCGACTTACTTGGCAAATCACAAAAAACTGGGCTGTGGTCGTGGACCCAGCTGTCAGCCTCTCCACGTACAGTACTCTTCCGATGGAAGTCGGTCATTGACCACATTGACCACGCCGAGCTGAGAGCACCAAGGCGGTGGACGACGGTGAGGCCTAGGAAGGGGAAGATGCGGAGCCGGAAAAGATGCGGCAGTGGATGCCCATGCAGAGAGGAGTACGAGGGTTCACTGGTTCGGCTGCGGCGTGAGGCTGTCGTCGCCGCAGAATAACAGGGGGTGTGGGTGAGTAGAGGGATGCCCTGGGCCAGCGGTGGGAGTAGTAGGGGGCGGTGAGGCCTCCGCGGCATGACAGCTGGCCACGAGAGGCAGTAGCACGCGGCACGACCGACGCTGCTTTGGGCGACTGGAGCAAGAAGACTGGAGGTTGAAGAAGTACTACAGCCGTTGGATGGACATCGTATGGTCACTGCAGCTAGAATCGTTTATATATACTAAGTTGACAAAGCCCTTGCTACGCGTCAACTTAGTAGGCCCACAGGTCAGCCTCCGAAACGGTGCGCCCCAGATGTCAGGGGGAGGAATCATTTTTTGGGCAGCCGAAGCTAGTATATCTGAGATTGAAGAAGAAGCATGACATCCATTGGATAGACATCCAACGGCTACTGCTGCTAGAACCGTGTGTTGACTATAATAAGTTGACAAAGCCTTGCATACGCGTCAACCTTTTTCTTTAGGGGACGCGTAAACTTAGTAGGCCCACAAGTGTGTGGCAGAGAACTTATAGCCCATTTGTGATTTGTAAGAATGTATAACCCATTTTTGAATTCTAATGGAATTTACTACAGCCCATTTACAGTTTGTTAAAAGTACAACCCATTTTCTCGCTAGGACAACGATTAATAATTTCAACCAACCGTTCAAGACAAAATTCAATTAAAAAATTCCCACATTTTGATGGGATCCGAAATATTTTTATCCTGAAATTTCTAGTCAGATTAAATATACTTTGTATTACGTAAAAATCCAATGAAACATTGCGCGTGCAACAATTAAAAATTAAGATTTTCAAAATCCATAAATAATATTTTATAAACTAATATCGTGTTTGGTGCATATTTTTATAGTTACTGCCCAGTTTTTATAATTACATCCCATTTATTATTTTTAAAGCCCATTTTCCTGTTAAGCCTAATGCATAAAATTTGCAGCCTAGCGGGGCGGAGAATAACAAGTTGACCTTGCCTGGGTATTCCTCAAAAAAAAACGTATAGCTGGGCTAGCGATTTTCATCTTGAAAAAATTAACATCCGGGCTGGATATCTGGCCTGGGCTAGACAGGCCACAGCTCGCCCAGTTAATACCCTGCTCTCCTCTGAACAACAACGAAAACATCGTCAAGAAAAACTTTGCAGTGCTCACGCCTCAAAAACACAAGTACTGCTCGAGCTTCTTGGTCCCAACTGTCGGCCGCACCTTGTGCAATTCTTTCGTTTATATTGCCTACATAGGTTGACAATGGTGTGGGACCGTGATGTCAGGAAACCAGGAGGAAGCAAAAAAAATAGTTGTACATAATAAGGAGGCACTTGCGTACATACGGCAATGGCCCTACTGGGCCCCTACTGTCATCCAATCAAAATAAAGTCATCTCCTGAATCCTCATGTTCGTTGACCATGTTAACAATGCTCGGCGCCACGGCGAGCGCAACAACTCGAAGGACGATGGAGAGGGCCTCGCGAGCCCTTACGGATGGTCTGATATAATGCCTGCTGCTCATTCAGGAAGCCAGGATCATCGGACACCTATGAGCACCTTCGAGAGACTGAGACGGTATGAAACGGTAAGGCCGCGCTTGGGAGCTCTGGTTTATTTCACACATGTATTAAGATACAAGTGTAATTTACTTGTCATCGGAAACAATGCGTAAAATACAGGTGTAATGAAACCGAGGGCATGAGGTCTGTAAGTAAAACCGGCGGGTTACGCGTGTAATTTGAGAGGCCAGCGTATATTTTACTACTAGTCGAAATCGACCAACCAAGCGCTTCGCTCGAGACCATCTGCTTTTATTTACAAGCATCAGTTTTACAAGCGGTTTTGGTTGGAAAACGACGACCAATCACGGCCTAAGATGATGAGTTGGTCGGAAGATCATATGGTTTCACAACTAACCTGCCCAACTTGTCGTATAGGCTATGAATGAAACATAAGACGATGAACTTCTTAAGCACGGAAACAACAGAAGAGGATAATCTTCTTAACAAGCAAATCACTGGCATTAGATCGACATGCAAAACAATATGAAGCATTATTCTCAGGAGGCACGGTGAACAGCTCCTGATGTCGCATGCCACAACATTCCAAGCTCAACTTTGCAATGACACACAAGGCCTGGCATTACATAGACAATTCAGAACAAACTCTTAACACAGGAATATCTCAGCAGAGTAACTATTTACTTCTAAAACTGAACACAGGAATATGAAAAACCGATCGACACTGCTCACAGCAAAGGGCGCCCACTCAAAAATATCAAATGCATGTCTTCTGGCTAACATCAATGACCAAATTTTGACAAGGTTTTCCAATTCCAATATATATTGCACAAGGCCTGGCATTACATAGACAATATTCAGAACAAACTCTTAACAAAGAAATATCTCAGCAGAGTAACTGTTTACTTCTAAACTGAACACGGGAAGAGGAAAAAACGACCGACGCTGCTCACGGCAAAGGGCGTCCCACTCAAAAATATCAAATGCATGTCTTCTGGCTAACATCAATGAGAAAAATTTGACAAGGTTTTCCAATTCCAATAAATTAAACTAATGTCTTCTTGCTAACATCAACAATTAAACTTTGGCAAGCTTTTCCCATTCAAAATTTTTTAATGCCTATGATCGTTGAGTCCTGTCATGGCTTCTTATACTTGTTTGGGCACTTTTTGAGTTGCCGATGCTCTCTGCAGACTAGTCATGTCACCAGCATCTACTAATACTCTGTAAAGCTTCTCGGTCATTCCTTCTGTAATGTAGCTCAAACAGTGACTGCTTCTTTCTGCAAAGTGGAATGACCAACTGGACCCAGTAATGCAGTAGTTTGCCTTGGACACATTGGCTCCTTTTTGTGAAGTTCAACTAAAATCAAAGTTGGAATAAAACCGAGCTTTAATTTTGATATCCATGTAAGCAACAATAGGTATAAGGGACACAATTACTGAGAAATAATGGTTGATGACTTGTACTCCCAGAAGAAAAGCATCTACTGATCTACCTTATCTTAATGGGAATCAAAGCAGGAGAGTAGCAATTCTCCATCAGTGTGACTCATTCATATTGACTGAGACATTATCTTAACAATGCCTTGTTTCAACATTTATAAAGAATGACAAAGCAGAAAAGTACCATTCCTAAAACAATGCGACTGATTCATTTTAACAGTGACATTCAAGTTGAACTGCACGAAAATGGTAATCCCGCCAACCCCTAACAAGTGTTGCAGTTTTGAAATAAGATTCAGTAGTTAATTCTGAGAGTGGCATTGCTTAATTTTACCAGCGGCATTAGACTAACGAAAAACATAAACAGTTCCAGGGGAGAGTGGGCGCAACAACAATATGTGCTTCCATCTACTTATAAAGGGGGTGATGCAGAGTTTGTTGTAACAAAGCAACAAGCATCATGTCTGGGTTGGTCCCATTTTTGTTCACTACTTAATGGGAAAAGACAGCAATACAATAGCTTCAATTCAACATTTATTTAAAACAACACCAATACAAACAACATCGCAAAGCACACTGCACAATCATGTGGATGAAGGCCTGTATTGACCTTTCATGAGAAGACTAGGATAAAATACGAATCTACCAACACGAATAGGAAATCCAATCTTGTTTTGTGCAGTTGCACTGAAATCAAGCAAAGTGTTTCCTGTAGCGAAGCAAAATGTTGCAATAGCAACAAGTTGAATAGATACCCCTGTTTTAACAGAGGCAAAAAAAGGAAACAATTACTTGCCGATAAAGGAGGATGAAACAAGCGGTGACAAAAAGAAGCATCTAACTTATCTTGATGGAAAACAAAGTAGGATAGTAGCATTTCTAAAACGGTTGCATTGATTCATATTAACAGAGACATTCTCTTAAAACAGCATTCGTTAAAAAATGTAATTTAGTTTTAACAGTGTCATTGCTTCAATTTTCCGGCGGCATTCTTAGATTAACAATAGCAAAATAGTGGTATGGGACATGCCAGCACCACGTGCGTCCACACATATAAATGGGTGTTGCAGAGTATGTAGCCAAGCAGCATATCTGTGTTGGTCCCATAATTGTTCTCTTCGAACCTTTTTCCTATGTGAGGGCAGCAAATCTAGTCCTGCACAAACTACCCGACCCCCCCCCCCAAGTTTCTTTCCCTTATAGATGTGTGTATTGGGTTACCCCCTTTTTCCCTTTTCGACCAACAAAGCGGCTGGATAGCCAGTCTATACTATTTTCCGTCCTTCCTTTCCTCATTGAACCACATCCTAGATTCATGCTCCACCCCACCGTACCCTTCTTTCCTCTTTGAACCAAGACCTAGATTCGACTACAGATCGAAAAAGATCCACATGCAGCTAGAGCAACGATGGTTTCAAAGAAACTTATACCTTAGGGTCGTTGGGATGTGGCATGACGTGCGGCGGGAGGCCGGATTTGCCCACACTATGTACAACATCGAGGAAGAAGGGGTCGGTGGCCCTCCCGCACATGCGCTGGGTGAAAGAGAACATCGCAACCGGTAGTGGATTGCCTCCCTCGCTGAAGGCGATAGAGTGAACGCTGCACCTCCTCCCCTTCCCGGTGCGACGGAATCCGGATGCCTCCTTCACTAGCTGTGAGGGGGGAGAGAGAGACAAGAGGCCAGCGCAGTCTTGTTTAGATCTGGTGAAGAGAGGGTGAGGGACTTTGAATATAGCAAACCCTAGCAAAGGAACACTGAGCCTCCATATATATATATGTAGTGCAGCGAGAGTGTGGAGAGTGCAAACCTTAGAGAACAAGCGCTGAGGCTCCAGCTTATGGGGTTGTTTGGTTCTAGGCCTAGGAGTGCCACACATTGCCATACAATGTTGCCAAACTTGCCTAAGCTTAGTTCTTCAAAATGAGAGCCACAAGTTGGCAAGCCTAAGGGAATCTTGCCACACTTGTTGTGTGTATGTGATGTGGGACCATAGTGTGGCTTGCCTAAAATGTGGCTTGAACCAAACACACACCTAAGTTGGTCAAATTTGCCTAACCTTAGGTGTGGCAAACTTTGGCAAACTTAGTCTCAAACCAAACAACCCCTATATATATACTGTAGTACGAACTGGGCTCCGGTGCCTTAACTGCACCTGCTTTTGGCTGTATGACAGGTGGGTCAGCCACATTTTGGGCCCACCTGTCATAAACCCAAAGGCAGGTTAAAGTAAATGAAGCTGCATACATATAGTACTCGTGTATACGACCAATATATAGTGGAGTGGTTTTCTTATTCTCTCCATAACAATCATTTTAAATTGTGTAAGTACGAAATGAAACTCTTTATTTAACGTACCAGTGAAGAAAACTACTAAGTACTCCCTTTGTCCCATAATGTAAGACGTTTTTTCATATTATGTTGGTGTCAAAAAAACATCTTATATTATGGGACGGAGGGAGTACTCCCATTGAACTAACGATCCACACGTCCTGGTCGCACTTCCGTACCGCTGCCACGACCGCTCCTCACCAACCCGAACCCTCTGCATCACCCGCGCGTGCTTCCCGCCCGAAACGGTCAGTGCTGCATTCATGCCCGGCCAGAGTGGACGCGACCTCTCACTGGCGCCGGCATTGAAGCGGTGCACCGGCCGAGAGAGTGTCGCCCGCGCTGCTTCCTGGTGCACGCGATTGCTCCGCATTCAAAGGTCGCAATAGCCGGCCATAACATGCATGTAAAAAGTTCTTGGGAGTCCATGCTATAGCTAGCTGTCCATGCAGATGTTGACCGCATCTACGCAGAACATTGTTCCCTTCCCTGAGTTGCAGGATCAGGCCGGATATGTGACCAGCGGTGGGGCTACCGTCATTCTATGCTTGTGAAGAGAGCAACCCAAGCAAGCAGGCTTGTAGCTTAGGCTCCTGCTAGTGTATATATAGTGGTTTTCTTTTTCTCTCCATATCAACCATTTTATATTGCGTACATGTCATTGAAGAGTGAAATGATGGTTGCTTCTTCCGACTAACTTACTATGGGATTTGACTGCTCCTTAGTGGCCCCTACACGTACTCCCCCTACATGTATGCAACAGTGACACGTACACATGGACGCAAAAACGCGCGCGACGCCCTAATGCATGCATGTCCGAGCACACGACGGAACACGCACGGTCACGCTCAAGTGCTCAACCTACACGTGCATCCACACATATACTCAGCTAGGGTGAGCTAGTGACCATATAAAGACCAGAAAATGTATAATTGAGCGCAATGAGCGTAATATGAAGTCCACTGACCGTATTTTTACAAATATACAGTGGCAGACAGTGTATTTATCTCATTCGAAATTAAGCCATATTAATCGGAGAGGAGGCAGTATGGACTAGCATTACTTTGTTGTGTCTCGTCAACTTGCCGAACGAGGAGAAGCTTGCAGGACGGGAGAAGCTTGTACGTGGTGGCTTGCAGGACAAGGAGAAACTTTTGAGTAATGTTGTGGATGTGTAACAGTTAATTCGGTGCCAGATTGCCAGAAGCATACACTATACTAGTACCACTATAATTGTTTGACTTCCCGAAGAGGCGAACAGCCAAGCGCAAAGTAGGATAGTTACGTCTTTGATGTGTCCCCTCAACTCGCCAAACGAGGAGAAGCTTGCTTACTATTACACCTCTCCCTCGCCCGTGCGCGCGGTGGCTTGCGGGACTGGGAGAGGGTTTTGACTACAGCACCCTCTACCTCTCCCTCTCCCTCGCCCTCGCCCTCGCGGTGGACGTGCAGCAGTTCAATCGATGTCAGATTGCCAGAAGCATATTGTACTATAGTATCATCATTGTTCGACCTTCCGACGAGGCGAAGAGCCAAGTATGCACTATACTAGTACTAGGAACTGGATGGAGGAGCGTCTGCACTCTTATTATATTTTTAAAATGTGCTAAATCAATATTCAACACATTCGGTTCTCTTCGAGGGTTCTCGCATGTGATAATGGAAGTTGATTGCATGGAACACTCGCCACAATTCTCGCTTAATTCTGGCTCATATCCTGTTACAAATAGGAGTGCTCGGTAATATTTCCTCTTTTTTTGTTATTCAACATCTAAACAGGTGAGCAAACCTTGCGGCGCATCTTTGTGCGAACCGTGCTTGCTGCACTTTGAATGTGGCCGAGAGCTGGCTTGATGAAACACCTCGCTTCCTACTTCTTTTCTTGCGGGATACCTCGCTTCCTAGTGACCAGTGTCTTGGCTGATCGTCCTAAGAATGCTTATATATGAATAAAGCTCTCTCATTTGCCCGCAAAAAAGATTAAGCCATATTAACCGGTGTGTCCCGTCAACTCGCAGAACGAGGAGAAGCTTGTAGGACAAGGTGAAGCTCGCTTACGCCTTTTGACTAATCCAACCTACCCTCGATGGACATGCATCAGTCCATTCGGTGTCAGATTGTCAGAGGCATACACTGTAGTACCCAACATGCGGAGTACCATCATTGTTCGACTTCACGAAGAGGCGAAGAGCCAAGCGCAAGGTTTAGTAGTACGAGTAGTACTACTACTAGAACCGCATGGTGGAGCGTCTGTACTCTTATTTATTTCAATCTCTGATAAAGTACACGTTTATTCAGGAGAAGGGCGGAAAACAGCAGCCCAACATGTAATGATGATATCGATCAACCAACCATGATCGAATATATCTTGGCCTCCGTGCAAGCCGTCTGTGTGTACTCGCTCCTCGTCTCTCTCAAGGAACGGCGGGTTGGCCATTTTGCCATCAATTAAGATTAATTTGCACACACTCCTGTCCCACATGTCAGTGATATGCCAAGACGAGGTGCGTTGACCGACTGGCCATATGCGTACTTGGTTTTGCAACTTCATATACTACTCCTCCCTCCGTCACAGTTTACAGGGCGCGCTTCATTATAATGCATTTCTCTCAATGCATTTCCACCACCAGAGAGACTTCAGACGCGTTTGGTTTAATGCTCAATTAATTAGGGCATGGTAACCGCAATCAAGTCCATAATTTTCTCTCGATGTACTACTACGGAGTGGAGTAAGTGCATGCATGTGTGTACCCGGGGTGGAAGCACTGCATGCATGTGTGTATGCATTATTTCCCCTAGTAATAGACGCTGTGCTATAACTACCAATGTTATTTTGCAGGCCGATCACTAGTCGCCTTGGTCCCACAGATTTTTTTCTAAAGCGCGCTCTATAAAACAATGACGGATGGAGTAGTATGAGCGGATTCAAAGAAGAGCGTAGTGATGGTTGCTTCTTCCGAGCAACTTACAGTGGGAAAGGTGGGGCTTATGATTTGACTGCTCATTACTCACTATTAATGTGGTGCAACGACCGGGCTGAATCTCCCATGCGGTTGTGCATTACCCTCTCGGTTCTTAAATACACTCCGGAGTATTTGTCTTTCTAGAGATTTCAACAAGTGACTACTCAAATATTTGTCTTTTAGAGATTCAAATGGACTACTACATACGGATGTATATAGACATATTTTAGAGTGTAGATTCACTCATTTTGCTCCATATGTAGTCACTTGTTGAAATCTCGAGAAAGACAAATAGAGTATTTAGGAACGGAGGGAGTACACATACGAAGCAAAATGAGTGAATCTACACTCTAAAATATGCCCATTTGAAATTTGTAAAAAGATAAATATTTAGGAACGAAGGAGTATAATTTTGTGCATGGCACATGGACCTGGATGCTGAAGAGGCTTCTGGCAATTCTACCAAGCTTCTAGCATTTGTTTACATAATTGACGTACTATACAAATAATTTTCCAGTGACATGAAATTGTACAATGGTGTGAGCATTCAGCTTTTGTTTCGTGTGTCGTGCCATCGATGCTCTTTCGGAAACAATAAAAAACTAACTTCCTTGCTAATGCATCTCAATTATTAGCAGATCAGAGCTAATATTTACATCATGACTGAAGACAAAGTTGTGAGAAGGTGTTAAATTAAAATTGATCCATGCTTTCATTGGCAGCAACGTCCAACCAGCTCTGTCTAAGTCAACAAGGCATGTTGGGAAAAAAAGTAGTTTTCTGGAGCATGCAACATTCCGATCATTTTGTGCAGTTCCACTAAAATAGAGCTGAGCGTCCCTGTTCCAAAGATATTAAGTGTGATTACGATAAAAGAGGACTGTTGATGAAACAATAGACACACAAATAGAAGCCGTTCACCTTTGTAGTCTCTCTTAAGACTAACTAGTTGGAGAAGATTAGGCTCAGAGTTGGATGAGGAGGATAGAGCAAAACTAATCTCCCTTTGTGGAGTCGCACTGAAATGTAGAGACATTGCCCGTGTGACATTTTAGTACAACTGCACAAAACACTCTTAAGAAAAAAGTGATTTGTGCAGTTCACCAAAAGGTCGCAATAGCAACGAGGTGAAATGGATAGCCCTGTTTGCAAAAAAGAGGTAGAAAGGAAACAGTTACTGGCCAATAACAGTTGATGACACATGCGACGACAAAAAATAAGCATATTCCTTGTGCTAAGGGAAGATAAGAGCACGGTTGTGTTTGTCTAAAACGGTGTGAGGACGAGATTGCAATATGGAAAGTACGCCCGACGAGCTACTTTTTGGGCAAAGAACTATGGAAGATCCACATGCAGCGACGTGGGAAGACGGACAGTTGAGCAAGGCCGGAGGGGATACCTGGAGATCGTCGGGATGTAACTAGGTGAGCGGCGGCGTGCGGAATCTGCCCATACTGCGGCAACGAGCAGGTGGCGTAGGCCCTACCGCGCCAGAGCTTGGTCAGAGAGAACGGCGTGTACCGCAGATCGGGACGTGCTTCCTCGGTGTCGTCGAATGGAGAAATGATGCACTTCCTCCCTTTCCCCCGGCGGACGGGATGCGGCCGGATCACTGACCAACAATGAGAGAGAGAGAGGCCACCGCAGCCTTGTGTGAGATACTCTGAAGAGAGACAGACCAGGCAGGCAGGCTCCATTGTATATAGTGGAGCGGACTATCGTTTTCTCCATAAAAATCACTTTATATTCTGTGTACGTGCCATTGAGTGCTATAACTTTATTTAAAAATAACGCGCCAACGCGTCAAGTCGAACTTTGTTTCGTGCACGCGTGGTACCACGACCTCCTTAGGTAAACAACCGCTACATGCATTCAAATTAGCATGTAGGCTTCCATTTCGTAAAGAAATGAGCTCCACCATGTACCGACGCGGGTGTGGCTGGGCACGAAGCATGAGTACATGCACGGTGCACCTATTCTCTTCTTGTATACGTACACCACCTACGTGGCATTGTGTGAGAGACATACAAACCTAGAGAGATATAGTGTGTTGGGTTCGTGAGAGTTTTTGTTGTGGGTGGGGGGTCAATCAAAAAATGTAACATATGCAATGTGTGTGAAATAGAGTCCTGAATATATCATATATATAGAGGGGGCGATCCATGAGAAGAGAGTGGAGGTATCCTCGGCTTGAGGTTTCCATAGAATCGAAGAGAGGGATGATGTGTGTGTGTGTGCGCGCGCGCGATCGATAGAGAGTGCCATCAAATTTGTGTGTGCCCACGTCAAATATATAGAGTGGCTGGCCTACTGGAAGGTGAGAGGGGACATGTGCAGTTTGTCTCTGTGGCATGGATACCTCCCTACAGCGCTCAACTATCAGTGTGCGGTGGGGGGAGAGGGAGGCCTAATTAACTATAGAGGTACAATGGCTGGTATATGTGTGGAGGAGGAGAGAGTCCTACCTCATGTATTAAGGAGATCGATCTACCTCATGTATCAAGGGAGATCGATCGGCATCCATGCATATGTGTAGGAGAGGAATAAGGTTGGGAGAGAGACAGAGCTAGAGTGTTGGAGGGGGTGGTAGTGGAGTTGCTTCTAACAAATGGTGGGATAGGCTTGCTAGACAAACGGAGGGCACGCCCGCAATATCAATAAGAGAGGAGATGGCTGCTTGTCTGTGCACGTGCGTGTGAGAGACGGGTCAGGAGGCATGCACGAATGATGAGGGAGGACGATATGGTTGTGGTAAGCAGACGTAACCACATAGGAAGATCAATCGCCCTTTGTTAGATAAAGGAGAGACATAACTTGTGAGGTACGTCGATCAATGGGGGAGGGGATAGTTAAAGTCGATCTAGGTATATGTTGGGAGATCGATCGGTATACATGCATGTGTGTGTAAGAAGCAAATGAGGCACGTGGAGAAGGATAGAGAGAGAGGGATGCATCTAGGAGGTGGTACGAGAGGCATACTATATCGAGGGGAAGGAGTGTGTGAGTACGAGATCGGTGAAAAGAGTGGTGGGAGTGAGGCATGGACGGTGATAAGAGAAGAGGGGAAGCTTGTGTTTGTGCTAGGCACACCTGGCTAGAGAGGCATATCGATCGATGTGTGCCGTAAAGAAGGAGCTGGGGGGCCTACACACACCATGGGTGAAAGACCTAAAGTGAAAAGACGAATTTGCATGATGGAGCTAGAGAATGCTGAGGGAGGGATAGAGGGATGCGGGCGTGTGCATGCACGAGAGAATGTTAGCGCTAGCTACAAAGATAAGAGGATTGTGTGGGTGTAAAAGATGAATAGAGATCATACTTCACTATAAAAAGCGAATTCAGATATTTGCAGAATTTATCATAGTGTTTTAAACCGACGCATGTGTGAATACATATAACGGTGATACACATGGTGTGGTTATGAACATGTTATACTACATATACTATATTTTATCTCTACTTCTTATAAAAAACGGAGTTGTTGATGATGGTGTGCCTACCATCCTGCAATATAGGTCGTCCGATTTATATCTGGCGGATGGGAAGGAAATTATGGCAATTTTGGAAAAAGATACCCACACCCCTCTCCATATTTGCAAATTAGGCCCCTTGATCATGTTGATCTTCTGTGGAACGCATGGGCATCTTGCTAGTACTACGTATAATATATAGAACATTGATTATAATTTGGGCTAATGTGTGGCTTTTGTAGCTCAGGTCTAAATACTTGTCATAATGTAGGGGGCGGGGCACTATACTTTGTGTTATAAACACAGTGTACGTATGGAACATGGTTTAGATTACGAATATATAGTTAGTACATCAAATGTACTATTATTTGGAATCAACATCGAGTGTATTCAAAAATTAGAATTCGAGTTCATATAGTACACATAGTTCATATCTATCTCTACAGTAATCGTGTGGTGTGTTATTAAGGTAATACACGAATGATGGTTGAAGTTGGCAACAATCATGATTGTAGATTCTTATTGAAATAGAGAAACGAATTCAAATTTAGTTCGAATTGCAGCGGTAGTATAGACATTTTGAATGCACTAAAATGTTGGTATGAGTAGGTTACATGCATTATACAGCAAGCGAAAAAATTTAATTGGACATAACATGGATTCATACTCCCTCCTTCCATCTATATAGGGCGTAATGAGTTTTTAAAGACCGCCTTTGACTATTGACAAGATTAATAGTACATGACAACCACAATGTGAAAATTATATCATTGAAATAACCTTTCACAGACGAATTTAACGGTGTGCTTTGTGTAAGTTGCATGTCATATATTATTGCTCTAATATTTGGTCAAAGTTAGCATCGAAAAATGCATTAGGCCCTATATAGATGGAAGGAGGGAGTAGCTTTGAATAGCATTTGTATAGTAAAATGGGGCAAGACACTCTCTTTGTGTGGTGTGAATAGTTTTATTTTTTTTCTTTTTCTTTTTGGTTGAGGGAAGTGCGAATTGATTTGGTACGTACAAGTACAATATTAGTACATGTTAGGCTTGTCCCTAAAACTCAACCCGCGCCTTGTTATATCCCGAAAATTCAGATATCGTGCTCCCAAAACTGGTGTAGTGACCAGACCTCAAACAGTCTGATCTCTATGCTCACTGTCATCCCTGGATCAGTAATGCTGACACCACACAGTACTTGGAGGATTTATAACAGAGTAGCAATCACACACTTATTACATCGAATGTCTCAAGAGAGAACTTATTGAAATAAATCTGGCTTAAGGCCATCTAAAAACGATAACAACGGAAGTCTTGGAAGATAAGCGAGTCCATCAACTCCAACGGCATCACTGAGTATAGAACCACGACCTAAAAGCATCTTACTCGTCGTCTGAAAAGTCTGCAACATGAAACGTTGCAGCCCGAAAACGGGTCAGCACATGGAATATGCTGGCAATGTAACGCATAGAGGATAACAATGGATTAAGCTATACTACAAGCATATTTGGCTGGTGGAAAAGCTCTATGGTTACAGTTTTGCATAAAGCCAATTTTTCCCTACTGCAAAGGAATAAATTTATTTAACTATCATGGTGGTTGTTAAACATTGAGAATGGTTGACAGCATTCTCAATCCCAATTAAAAGTACTCATTAAACCCAACAACATTAATTTAGAGTAACATGATGAGATTCACATGATATCCAAGTTCTAGATACTCAAGATGTCCATAACCGGGGACACGGCTAATCATGATTAGTTTATACACTCTGTAGAGGTTTGCGCACTTTTCCCCACAAGACTTGATCGCCTCCGTTTGATTCCTCGCACTACATGGTGTTTGAGAAATGGATGACCGAGACATAGTCTTTCGGAAGCACTAGCACCTTACATGTGGGTAGACCGGTACACCTACTTTCCCCTACATCTGCTAGTCTACCCGTAAGAGTTCGCACAACTTAGTCAACTATGCCAGAGCCCATAATGGCTTGTGGCTGCACACGTAAGTTTCTAGTTTGAATAATCTCTTGATCCCTTTGAGCCTGGGTGGCGGTCCAAAGAAATACAGGCAAGTCCTGATGGAAACCAGGTGCCTCAATCCACCCAGATGTGTGTTTAAGTTGCCACCTTAAATACACCATTGATTAACAATCTCCCATCTGTCATGGATACACTCACCCAATCCACGTCTACTAGCATAGCATGGCATAATAAGCAAATGTAGAAGTAACTCCCAAAGGTTTGATAATAAAACAGGTAATAGGTACTACCTCAACTACTTACCATCCCACAATTTAATTAGATACTAATCATGCAATGTTTGAGGATTGATCTAATGCATAAAAACTGGGAAGTAGAAAAGGTATGATCAAAGTGTTACTTGTCTTGCTGATGATCCGGAAAACCTAGAGACTCGAAGTAACAGGCGGCGCACTCCAGGTTTTCTATCGCAGACAAACAACAAGCATACAATAAGTACTCATCTAATGCACAGGTAAAACTCGAATAAACGATCTAACCAGAATGTTCAACTTAAGAACTCCGGTTTGCAAAAAGATTCAAATCGAACAAAGCAACGAAAGTCAAACGGTGAAAGCAAACAGCTTCATTCTACTAATCTGGATCTAAGTCAAATTTTACAGAAGCAAAAACTTGTTTAAGTTGATTATTCGGAAAGAGGGTTTCGATACGAAACTCCAGGCGCTTGAATCGCCTGATTCCGATAAACGAGCGAAAAGTTGAACTAAAACGAAAATCGGATCAGGAATCGCGATCAAAAAAATCGCGGATTAAATCCGAGAAAAAGAAAAATGACGAACGGTTAACGAACGAACGTTCATTAACTAAACTAATCTGACGAATACGTTCGTTAAAACGAATGAACGAGCGAACGCTCGCTAATTAAACTAAACAGAAAAATAAAAACTGATCTAATAAAAAAACCGAAACTAATAAAAACCAAAAAAATAAACCGACGAAAAACCGATCGGTTTTCTAAGAAAACCGCCACGGAAGTCGAGGCGGCGGCGAACCTCGGCGAGCGTGTGGGCGGCGGGGTCGGCGGGGTCCGGCGAGGTCGGCGACAGCGGCGGCGGCTCGGCGGGCGGGGCGGCGGCGCGGGGCTGGGGGGGCTAGGGTTTTGGGGGGCGGCGGCTGGGCCTCGGGCTGGCTCCCCCCCCGGCTTATAAAGCCCCACGGGCCGGGAGTCCTAGACGGACATAGCCCGTAGGTCGGTTGCGTTTTTTTAATAATTCCACACAGAAAAAAAAAGAAATACTAAACGGACTCCAAAAATCCCGAAATAAAATTTCCCCGGCTTCTAAAATCAAGCCGGACAAGATGAACATTTATTTGGGGCCTAAATGCATTTTTGAAAAACGCGCATTTTTCCTACATTCGAATAAAAGGCGAAAAACTCCAAAATAAATCTTATTTGATTTTTTTATTAAATCTTCATTATTTCTTTATTTTGGGAAAGTCATTTTATTTCCTCTCTGAATTTTTGGTAGTAGAAATAATTGAAGATAAAATAAATAAAATCAAATGATCCTATTTTCAAAATTTGAGAAAACTCAAATAAGAAAATAACGAAATCCCCAACTCTCTCCGTGGGTCCTTGAGTTGCGTGGAATTTCTAGGATCGAGCCAACAATGCAATAAAATTATGATATGCTATGATGATCTATGTATAACATTCCAAATTGAAAATTTGGGATGTTACAAACCTACCCCCTTAAGATGAATCTCGCCCTCGAGATTCGGGTTGGCTAGCAAATAGGTGAGGGTGGTCCTTGAGCAGATCTTCCTCTTGCTCCCAGGTGGCTTCCTCCTCGGTGTGGTGGCTCCACTGAACCTTGCAAAACTTGATAACCTTACTGCGGGTAACTCGGCTGGCATATTCCAGAATCTTAACTGGTTTCTCTTCATAAGTCAAATCATCTTTCAACTGAATCGCTTCCAGAGGCACTGTATCTCTCAGTGGTATATCAGCCATCTCTGCGTGACATTTCTTGAACTGTGAAACATGGAACACATCGTGAACTCCTGACAATCCCTCAGGTAATTCCAACTTGTATGCTACTTCTCCCATGCGTTCCAAAACTTTGTATGGTCCCACAAAACGTGGCGCTAACTTCCCTTTAACTCCAAAACACTTAACTCCTCAAAGTGGAGATACCCGAAGATAAACTCTGTCTCCGACTTCGTATTCTTTCTCCTTGCGTTTTGAATCTGCATAGCTCTTCTGCCTTGACTGAGCTACCTTGAGCCTGTCGCGAATCAACTTTACCTTCTGTTCAGACTCCTTAATCAAATCCGGTCCAAACAACTGGTGGTCTCCAACCTCATCCCACAACAACGGGGTTCTGCACCTCCTTCCGTACAAGGCTTCGAAAGGGGCCATCTTCAAACTGGACTGATAACTGTTGTTGTAAGAAAACTCCGCGTATGGCAAGTTGTCATCCCAACTTGATCCATAATCCAAAACACAAGCTCTATGCATATCCTCCAAATCTGATTGACTCTCTCGGTCTGTCCATCTGTCTGTGGGTGGAAAGCTGTGCCAAACTCCAGCCTGGTTCCCAATGTTTCGTGCAACTGTTTCCAGAAATTTGAGGTGAATTGGGTTCCTCTATCTGATACAATACTCCTTGGAACTCCATGCAAACATACAATCCTTCTCATGTATATCTTAAGCAATTTGGCACTGTTGTAGGTAGTCTTTACTGGGATGAAATGAGCTACCTTTGTCAAATGATCGACTACAACCCAAATTGAGTCATAGCCTGAACGAGTCCTGGGCAATCCCGTGATGAAATCCATGCCTAGTTTGTCCCACTTCGATTCGGGTCTAGGCAATGGCTGCAACAATCCGGCTGGCTTCTGGTGTTCTGCTTTCACCCTCTGACATACATCACAAACTGCTACATACTCTGCAATATCCTTCTTCATTCCGGTCCACCAGAAAGTTTCCTTCAAATCCAAAGACATCTTGGTATTTCCGGGGTGAATCGAATATGGTGAATCATGCGCCTCTTGCAGAATCAACTTCCTGATCTCCGGGTCATTGGGCACATAAACACGGTCCTCAAATCGTAGGGTATCGTACTCATCCTCACGAAATCCCTTAGCCTTCCCTTCGCTCATTTTCTCCTTAATGGAAGCAACTTCCTTATCTGTCTTTTGAGCTTCTCTGATTTTATCCATCAACATAGACTGAATCTCCATTGCTGCTACATAGCCCCTCGGAACTATCTCCAAACATAGTTCACAAAGATCCTCAGCTAACTCCTTGGGTATTTCTCCCGTCATTAGTGTATTGACGTGGCTCTTACGGCTCAACGCGTCTGCTACAACGTTAGCCTTCCCGGGGTGATAATGCAATCTCATATCATAATCCTTAATAAGCTCCAACCATCTCCTCTGCCTGAGATTTAACTCCTTCTGCATGAAGATGTACTTCAAACTCTTGTGATCCATGTACACCTCACAATGATTTCCTATGAGAAAATGTCTCCATGTTTTCAGTGCATGCACTACGGCTGCTAACTCCAAATCATGAATAGCATAATTCAACTCATGAGGCTTAAGCTGTCGTGAAGCATACGAAACAACTCTTCCCTCCTGCATAAGCACTTCTCCAAGTCCTCGACGTGAAGCGTCGCAATACACTTCATAATCCTTAGTATGATCTGGCAGAATTACTACTGGTGAGGTAACCAAACGTTTCTTCAATTCCTGGAAACTAGCCTCACACTCCTCAGTCCAAATGAACTTAGTATCCTTCTTCAACAACTCTGTCATAGGCTTCGCAATCTTCGAGAAATTTTCAATGAATCTCCGGTAGTATCCTGCAAGTCCAAGGAAACTCCGGATTTCTCCAACTGTTGTTGGTGCTTCCCAATCTGTCACAGTGACAACTTTAGTGGGGTCTACTGTGATACCTTCTCCGGATATAACATGTCCGAGAAATCCAACTTCCTCCAGCCAAAACTCACACTTGCTGAACTTGGCGTATAGCTGATGTTCTCTGAGCTTCTCGAGTACCATACGCAAGTGTTCCTTATGTTCCTCTTCATTCTTCGAGTACACCAAAATATCATCAATGAACACCACGACGAACTTATCCAAAAACTCCATAAACACCTTGTTCATCATGTTCATAAAATAGGCTGGGGCATTAGTCAGACCAAATGACATAACAGTATACTCATACAGCCCGTACCTGGTGGTAAAAGCCGTCTTCGGAATATCCTGCTCCCGAATCTTCAACTGATGGTATCCTGATCGCAAATCGATCTTGGAAAACACCTTAGCTCCTTGCAATCGATCAAACAGATCATTGATCATTGGTAGTGGGTACTTGTTCTTGATTGTTACTTCATTCAATCCGCAATAATCAACAACCATTCTTAATGATCCATCCTTCTTCTCCACCAGAAGTACTGGCGATCCCCAAGGCGAAGAACTTGGGCGAATAAAACCTTTGTCCAACAGCTCCTTAATCTGCTTCTTAATTTCCTCCAACTCTTGGGCTGGCATCCTGTACGGTCTCTTGGATATCGGCCCCGTGCCTGGCAGGAGTTCAATTAAGAACTCAATGTCTCTATCTGGTGGCATGCCTGGCAACTCTTCCGGAAATACATCAGGGAAATCCTTTACCACTGGTACTTCCTCCTACACAACTCCTGATAAGGAATTTACATGTGCTCTCCTCGGCTCATGTCGTGATACATACTTGATTCTTATTCCTTCTGGTGTCGTAAGCAAAATTGTCCTGCTGGCGCAATCAATGTTTCCTCCATACATCGACAGCCAATCCATGCCAAGAATTACATCCAAACCTTGGGATTCCAATATAATTAAATCCGTTGGAAAAACATGCCTCCCTATACTTAATGGCACCTGAAAGCATCCTTGACTGACCATAAACTCAGCTCCCGATGAACTCACTAGCATAGGTGTCTTAAGCGTCTTAGTGGGCAGGCTAAACTTATCCGCAAATCCCCTTGATATGTATGAATGTGATGCACCAGTATCGAAAAGAACAACTGCAGTAAATGCCTTAACCAAAAACTGACCTATTACTGCGTCTGGCTGAGCTTCAACCTCCTCCACGGTAACGTGGTTCACTTGCCCCCTGTTGAAAGGGTTCGGCTTCTTTCCTGAGCTTCCATTGCCATTTCCATTTTGGGCTTCTGGGCAATCATTTGCATAATGCCCAGTCTTACGGCACTTATAACAAGTGATATGGCTCAGGTCTGCCTTGGATTGTGTTGACGGGTTGGTGAGGCTTTGTCCATTGCTTCCTCCATTCCCGTTTCCATTCTTTGTGCCATTATGATTGTGCGAGCTGCCTCCTCCATGAGTATGCTGAAAATGCCCTCCTAACTTTGGGGTAAAGCGTGGTTTCTGCTGAGCTCCAGAATTGTACTTCCCATGTCCATACTTCCTCTTACGATTATCAATCTGCTGCTGCTTCCCCTCAATCATAAGAGCACGATCTACTAACTCCTGGTAGTTATTGAAAGTGGCTACCATTAACTGCATGCTCATCTCATCATTCAGTCCTTCTAGAAACTTCTCCTGCTTAGCTGCATCCGTAGCAACGTCATCTGGGGCATAACGTGCTAGCTTACTGAAATCATCCACGTACTGGCCAACTGTCCGTCCTCCTTCGCGTAAGTTGCGAAACTCACACTTCTTCATGGCCATAGCTCCTGCTGAAACATGGGCAGTACGAAAAGCTTGCTGAAACTGATTCCATGTGACAGTGTCCACAGGGTAAGTGGCTGTGAAATTCTCCCACCATGCTGCTGCGGGTCCGTCAAGCTGATGTGCGGAAAATTTCACCTTTTCTCCATCTGTGCATCCTACTGTGGTCAACTCCCTCCCTATCTTACGAAGCCAATCATCTGCTACTATCGGCTCGGTGCTACTGGAAAACACTGGTGGATTCAACCTTAAGAAACGTGCCAGATGGTCAACAAGTGGTGGTGGTGGTGGGTTGTTGTTGTTGTTGCCTTGGTTTTGTACCAATGTTTGAATCAAGGTGTTCTGCTGCTGAATCAACTGAGTGATCTCTGGCGGGAAAACAAACTCGGGGTCACGTCTCGGAGGCATCTGAGGGTTTAAAGGAGAGATGAGAGTTAAGAATAGAATGAGGTCTAGTGAGATAACACTACCCATATGCACATGAGACAAAAACACACAATATCATTCCAATCAATCAAACAAGGGCATACAACGGTCTAACTATCGTTACAAAGTGCTTGGTCTAAAACTAATTAAATGGTGGGAAATTCTACTACTATTATGGTGGTCAGCTAGAAAAACTGCTCCGATGCAGATTCCATGATATCTGCTCCAGCTTCATCAACATAGTCATCATCGCTGTCGTCGGGATTACGAGTCGGTGTCATCGATGATGATATAGTTATCTGGACAAGTAGGTTCATCCTCTTCTCCTCTAGGTGCCGATCCTCCCATGAATACTCCAATCTTCTCCTTAAGGTCACCGTTCTGTCTTACTAGAGCGACGATTTCTTCCATATAGTCTTTACATGTAGCCTTGAGTTCTTCTTCTAGCTCCTTGATCTTGGTCATAGCCTTCTGCAGATCCTCCATATGTGCGCACATCTGATTTTCCTGGCGTCGGATGTGTTGGTTTAACTCCTGAATATAAGCTGCGATTGATCTGTCCTTCCTGGTGGTTATCATCTCCCAATGCTCATCTCGGCGCCTGCAAATCTGGTAGATAGTATTCTTGAGATCGTTGTGGTAAACTTCTCCAATTTGTCCCATGGTGATGTGAGCTGCCATGCTCTTTCCTAGGCTCTATTGGCTCAGTGACTAGTGCAAATGTCCTTTCTGGAATGTAGACTTGAATCCTCCAGCGCTCCTCTTCGGGTAAAGTGGCATTGAAAGTCCCGATGAAACTTGGCACTCCTATGTTCAGGTATCTAGTGACTTCCTTCAAGTGATATCCAAAAGGTGAGTTCTCATCTGGTTGTGTGAACTTGATCCTTGCATCCGCCATCCTAAAAATAGAAAAGATGAGGAGTCAGAAATGAGAAGAAAGAGTAGTGATCTAGGGTTTAAGCTTAGTGGTCGTGTCCTACAGTCAGTGTGTGCTCTGATACCACCTTGTAGCGACCAGACCTCAAATAGTCTGATCTCTGTGCTCAGTGTCATCCCTGGATCAGTAATGCTGACGCCACACAGTACTTGGAGGATTTATAACAGAGTAGCAATCACACAGTTATTACATCGAATGTCTCAAGAGAGAACTTATTGAAATAAATATGGCTTAAGGCCATCTAAATACGATAACAGCGGAAGTCTTGGAAGATAAGCGAGTCCATCAACTCCAACGGCGTCACTGAGTATAGAACCACGACCTAAAAGCATCTTACTCGTCGTCTGAAAAGTCTGCAACATGAAACGTTGCAGCCCAAAAACGGGTCAGCACATGCAATATGCTGGCAATGTAACACATAGAGGATAACAATGGATTAAGCTATACTACATGCATATTTGGCTGGTGGAAAAGCTCTATGGTTACAGTTTTGCATAAAGCCAATTTTTCCCTACTACAAAGGAATAAATTTATTTAACTATCATGGTGGTTGTTAAACATTGCGAATGGTTGACAACATTCTCAATCCCAATTAAAAGTACTCATTAAACCCAACAACATTAATTTAGAGTAACATGATGAGATTCACATGATATCCAAGTTCTAGATACTCAAGATGTCCATAACCGGGGACACGGCTAATCATGATTAGTTTATACACTCTGTAGAGGTTTGCGCACTTTTCCCCACAAGACTCGATCGCCTCCGTTTGATTCCTCGCACTACATGGTGTTTGAGAAACGGATGACCGAGACATAGTCTTTCGGAAGCACTAGCACCTTACATGTGGGTAGACCGGTACACCTACTTTCCCCTACATCTGCAAGTCTACCCGTAAGAGTTCGCACGACTTAGTCAACTATGCCAGAGCCCATAATGGCTTGTGGCTGCACACATAAGTTTCTAGTTTGAATAATCTCTTGATCCCTTTGAGCCTGGGTGGCGGTCCAAAGAAATACAGGCAAGTCCTGATAGAAACCAGGTGCCTCAATCCACCCAGATGTGTGTTTAAGTTGCCACCATAAATAAACCATTGATTAACAATCTCACATCTGTCATGGATACACTCACCCAATCCACGTATACTAGCATAGCATGGCATAATAAGCAAATGTAGAAGTAACTCCCAAAGGTTTGATAATAAAACAGGTAATAGGTACTACCTCAACTACTTACCATCCCACAATTTAATTAGATCCTAATCATGCAATGTTTGAGGATTGATCTAATGCATAAAAACTGGATAGTAGAAAAGGTATGATCAGAGTGTTACTTGCCTTGCTGATGATCCGCGAAACCTAGAGACTCGAAGTAACAGGCGGCGCACTCCGGGTATTCTATCGCAGACAAACAACAAGCATACACTAAGTACTCATCTAATGCACAGGTAAAACTCGAATAAACGATCTAACCAGAATGTTCAACTTAAGAACTCCGGTTTGCAAAAAGATTCAAATCGAACAAAGCAACGAAAGTCAAACGGCGAAAGAAAACAGCTTCGTTCTACTAATCTAGATCTAAGTCCAATTTTACAGAAGCAAAAACTTGTTTAAGTTGATTATTCGGAAAGAGGGTTTCGAGACGAAACTCCAGGCGCTTGAATCGCCTGATTCCGATAAACGAGCGAAAAGTTAAACTAAAATGAAAATCGGATCAGGAATCGCGATCATAAAAATCGCGGATTAAATCCGAGAAAAGAAAAACGACGAACGGGTTAACGGACGAACATTCATTAACTAAACTAATCTGACGAATATGTTCGTTAAAACGAACGAACGAGCGAACGCTTGCTAATTAAACTAAACCGAAAAATAAAAACCGATCTAATAAAAAAACGAAACTAAAAAAACCGAAAAAATAAACCGACGGAAAACCGATCGGTTTTCTAAGACAACCGGCACGGAAGTTGAGGCGGCGGCGAACCTTGGTGAGCGTGCGGGCGGCGGGGTCGGCGAGGTCGGCGACGGCGGCGGGGTCCGGCGGCTGCTCGGCAGGCGGGGCGGCGGCGCGGGGCGGCGGCGGCGCGGGGCTGGCGGCGGCGGCGCGGGGTTGGGACGGCTAGGGTTTTGGGGGGGCGGCGGCTGGGCCTCGGGCTGGCTCCCCCCGGCTTATAAAGCCCCGCGAGCCGGGAGTCCTAGACGGACACGGGCCGTAGGTCGGTTGCATTTTTTTAAATAATTCTGCGCAGAAGAAAAAAAAGAAAGAAATACTAAACGGACTCCAAAAATCCCGTAATAAATTTTCCCCGGCTTCTAAAATCAAGCCGGAAAAGATGAACATTTATTTGGGGCCTAAATGCATTTTTGAAAAACACGCATTTTTCCTAAATTCAAATAAAAGGCGAAAAACTCCAAAATAAATCTTATTTGATTTTTTATTAAATCTTCATTATTTCTTTATTTTGGGAAAGTCATTTTATTCCCTCTCTGAATTTTTGGTAGTAGAAATAATTGAAGATAAAATAAATAAAATCAAATGATCCTATTTTTAAAATTTGAGAAAACTCAAATAAGAAAATAACGAAATCCCCAACTCTCTCCGTGGGTCCTTGAGTTGCGTGGAATTTCTAGGATCGAGCCAACAATGCAACAAAATTATGATATGTAATGATGATCTATGTATAACATTCCAAATTGAAAATTTGGGATGTTACAACTGGCGTCTTCACAACCCGCGCCTTGCTATCCCGAAATTACAACGCGCGCGAAAAATCCCTCCACCTGCCAAATCCTGACACGCGAAATACCCCTTCTAACCCTGAGGCGAAAGGGCCGCTAGTTCAAATCGGCGGGGGGTACTTTTGTAACACACCCTACATTTTGGACAAGCGCGTCCCTAAGTCATGGTTCACCCCCTCCCATCGCCCCCTTTTCGCCATTCGAAATCCCAGGCCGACATAACCTGTCCACTCCAGCCGCGAAACCCCACCCTCCTCCATCCGCCACCTCACCGCTACCCAGCCGGAGCCTCTTCCCCAATGACGTCATCCACCGCAACAGCTCGATGTCCCTCGTCCACCTCCCCGGATGAGGATCCGTCGTCCATCTCATTGTCCCTCCGGTTCAGCCGCCCCGTCCTCCACCTCCAAGGAGCTGCTCCAACGATTGCCTCGTCTATCGCGGCTGCTCCATCCCCACATCGCCGCCTTAACCTGCTCCACCGGAACCGCAACATCCTCACCGACTCCTCAGACGAAGCCGAGGCCTACTCGGCGCCACCAAAGAGGTTGTACACTCATCGCATCGCACCTTCTCCTTAACTCGACCTCCCGACACCGACAGTGCTCCATCCCGCACCCCCATGGAGCGGCTACCTTGAAGCCGGCTCCACGGACGACACCTCCACAACGGCTCTCCCCCAGTGCGAGGCCCCTTCGGCGGCGGCGTCCATACCAGTCGGATCTGCTGCTGCTGCTCCGGCTCTCGCTCGCTCACTCGCGCTGCTGCTGCTTCTCCGACTCTCGCTCGATCGCTCGCTCGCCCAGCTGCTGCTACTGCTCTCCCCCTCGCTCGTGTTGTTGTTCTGCTCTGATTTAGCCACACTTCAGTCGACTGAATTGACTTTTGGGTCAGTCGATTTTCAGGGGTTGGGGGGCTCGCCGGAGTGAAGGAAGAACCACCCGCAGCAGGGACGGGGGCTCCCCGGAGAGGTACCCCACTATCTATCTTAGGGTTCAGGGTGGGGCAGGGGGCCTAGAGGGCTGGCTGGGGCGACGGTTGGGAGTTGTTTCGGGGCGGCGAGGCAGCGCTGGGGCCGGCGGTTCGGCCGGTGGTGGCTGGCGGCTCAGGGGGTGCAGGTTGAAGATCAACTGCGGGCCCTCCCTAAAATACATGTCAAGTGCCTCTCTGCTACCATTGCGTTCAGTTTTGGCAGTAGCATTCAGATTCAACAGTAAATTTTAGTTTCGACAGGTAAGTTCAGAGTCAACAGTTTTTACCTCATCTGTTGTAGTGAGGTGGTTTTTGGTGATGTAAATTTTACATCTATTTTACATCATCTATTGGAGATGCTATTAGATCCCACTTGAGATTGACGATGTCTGTCTTGTGCTGCTTCAGCCTTGACGTCTTACAGCTCACTAGAGCTGCTCCAACGATAGAACGATCCATCACAATAGAGCAGTGTCCTGGACGCTGTCTACAGATTCCTTAGATCTTCCTCCACACCTCTGACCGCCACCTCTGCCTCAACTGCTTCAGCGACCAACCCAATGATGCAGAGGTCTACACGGCTACGGCAAAGAGGTTGTACACTTGTTGCATCACTTATTACTATACATTCACATCGATCCATTAGGGCTATTTTGGTTCAACGGAAAAACATAGCAATAGGGAATTTTCCAATTGCACTCTACTATTCAATTATTCATGCATTTTGTTGAAAGGAATGAAGCAAAACATCCACCTGGACCTACTTTTCAAAATCCTATGCATGAAAACAAGGCCAAGTGCATTAGTGGCAGAATAACATTCTAACTATACATGCTTTCATATGGTTTCACTTTATTTTGGCCATGTTTCTTTGCATTCCTCTGCTCTTCCAATTCTTGTAAACCAAACACCCAAGTTGACAGAAATCCTGTGTTTACCATGTGCATTCCTATCCTATTCTAGTGTTTTTCCTATCCCAGCGTTTTTAGAATCATGCAAGCCAAATGAGCCCTTACAGAATTACTTCAATGACAGGTAGGTGTCGAAGGGAACTTTGTGTGGTTTGTATCCTGCCGCGATGTCGTCCACCTCACCTGAGCTGCTCCATCGACAGAAGCATCCACCAAAACAGACATCACGACCCCTGGCCGTCTTTCGCTGCCTCAGATCTCCTTCCCTGCCGCTGGCACCCACCGCAACGGCATCACCGTCATCGACTCGGCAGATGAACCTGAGGAGTACACGGGTCCATAAGAGAGGTCGCACTCTTTTGTTTCTACTTATGTTATGCATTGCTTAAAATTACCTGCTACTTTATCGTCCTGTTCAGCTCTTGGACTCCCAAGTCAGGTCCAAATTAATGTTCAAACTTGAGGCAGCAATGAATAGTATGTCTGTCTAATATCTGGTTCATCTAGGGTATGCCTATGTTTTTCATCTTGGGTGGGAAACAAATAGTAAAGCAATCATCATCTGTCTTTTTATTAAATTAAAGCAATCATCAGCCTGCTATCATTATTTTTGGATCCATCCACTGGTTGTTACCATCACTCTAAATTTCTGCATGCTCTCCTTACATAATCTCACCATATTTTTTCGTATGCATGTCAGATATTGTACACAGTCATGCTGAACATGTAGAGAAAAAGAGAAGAGTTTTGCACGGCAATACAATGTCATGCAAACATCGCTCCATGGTGGGTTCAATGGCAAACCCTCCCCACCCCTCTCCAGATTGTAATCCAGAGGAAGGTATCTATTCAGAGGCGGATTCAGACGCCGCTGACCACTCCTATATACCCCCCAAGGTGTTTGCTCTACCTTGGCATGATGATGTTAGTCATATCATGCATATGTTGCCTTGTAGTGCCTACTTTTGACATCATATATGTCATCTGCTTAGTTTAGACATGTTCTGTAATGCCACCTGTTTAGTTTATATATCATATATGGGAATTATGCAGTCTCATGTCTTTTAGCCAGCCATAATATATGCGAAATGTGCAATGCCATCCTATTTAACCAGGCATCATATATTTGAATGATATCTTACCCATCCTTTTCTTCATTACATTTCCATTTGTCGACAATGTTTGTACATTAAACTACTCTTCCTGTGAATCAGCCATTTGGGTGGGAGATGGAAAAATCTGGAGTGAAAACAAGGCCTTCAGAGCAGACAGTGCTACCTGTCGAAGCAGATCTCTTGTTGGGTCCCGATAGATCCTCAGAGATGGATTCAGAGATAGATGACCATTCCTATTCCCCCACCGAGGTGTATGCTGTAACTTGGCACGGTTATACAGCTCATATCATGCATATGGTTTCTTGCATTGCATAGTTTAGACATCATATACACAATATTCAACACCATGTTCTTAGTTCAGACATCATATTGAATGCCCTTTGTTTAGCATATAAATCACATATGTTTGTTAAATGATGCGATCCTGATTACTTAGATAACATGTAGGTGAATTATGTCATGCGATCCTGTTTAGTTATTCATCGTATCTTTGAATTATGTTATGCTATGCTATCCAATTTAGATAGACATCATATATGTGAAATTATGTCATGCTATCTGTTTTAGTTAAACAATATACATGTTAACTATTTCATGCCCTCTTTTTTCCACACTATCTATTCCATCTGTCTCTCATACAATGTGTGTGCATTCAACTATGTTTCCTGTTTATCAGCCATTTGAATTGGAGCGGGTGATGCCAGTATCTAGCGGACTAAAAACACGGTCTTCAAATAAAACAGTGCTACCTCTTGGTGGAGATAGCATCCCAGTTGTATATGCACAAGAACCAGCCCTACGACACATAACCCAAACTCTCGCAGATTGTACCCCTACTGCTATGGACAGAGAACTAGCTTCACCCAATCTAACCCCAACCCCAGCCGATAGTAACCCAGTTCCTATTGACATAGCACCATCTCCACCATAGAGCTCCCAAACAAGAGCAGTTAGTAAGGCAGCTCCAGTGCCCAAAGGGCCAGTACTATCATGGTGAACCCTAACTCCACCAGTTAGTACGCCTATTCCTATGGAGGAAGCACAACCAGCTAGTCGTAGTTTAGCTTCTATTGCATTTGATATTGTTAAATCGTATGTGCGTATCTTCCCATCTTGGAAATATTATACTGAAGATGAAGGAAAATGCCAGTTGCAGGTGTTTGTCCAGGAGTTATGTGTAAGTAATGTTATTCATGGCAATTACTTTGCTTCATCCCATACATCCTACCTCCGTGATGGTTATAATACAGCAAATTTTCCCATTTTTCTCTATAGAGAAGGACCGATTTGGAAACTCGGGATGAGGTAACCTGTGCTAATACCTCTGCTATCTTCAAGAATGCTTGGTGGCAGTATCGGAATTACCTGAAGAAAATGTACTTTACCGGCAAATAAACTCATCAAATTCCCTTACGTTCTCCTGAGACACATTTACTGGACGATGACTGGGAACGCCTTGTTCTGTACTGGTCCCGAACCAAGAATGTGGTAAGGTCTATGAGCTCGTTTTCTATTTTTAAGTATTATATTCTTGTGTCTTATTGTACTTTGTTCGTGTAGAACAAGTGCCTAAACCTGAAGAACAACTGTTCTAATTGAAGATTCCATTGCTATGATAGTTCAAAAAGGCGCTAGGCGTTAATTGTGCGTTTTGCCACCGCCTTGTGCTTTACTGACCAAAGCGCATGCTTATGCGCAGTTATGCATAGATTAAACGTAGCTATGCGCAATGCGTTTTGCCAACGCCTAGAGCCTAGGCGCGCTTAAGCGCTCGCTTAGGCACGCCTTTTTTAGCTATGATTGCTTTGCTCTTGTATCACTGTATTTACTCATACAAACTTATTTTTAAATTGAAGGATCCAACCGAAACTCCAATGGCACAGCAGGTATGCTCACACATGTTTCTTTAACAGGTTTGCTCTTATCAATAGCTCTGTTGATTTCAATTTCAATTGTGTATACAGTTGACTTTCATATCATGCACATTACTAGCATCACAATAGAGCCAATAGTGTTGTTGTACATGTAGACCCGTGGTACCCATCTGAAATCTTGTTGTGCCGTGTAGTTTCCCACGCTTTGTATTCTTTCACTGCTGCTTTGTCTTGAACTGATATGATTTGAACCGTGTCTCTAATTTGATTTGGCAAGACAATGCAGTGACCATTGGACATAGATATATGTTTGTTTGATGCTTTTATTATGTACTAGTACTTGGCAATAGAAGACTTAGTAGTTTAATCCTGTCCACCTTACTAATGAACTGGTTCACCGAAATGAGTTTCATATACTAGTACATGCTAAACTTGTTATGTGTCTGCTTGTTTCTTCTTTTAGAATGCTGACAGAATATTGGGGAAGAGTGCCTTATTAAGCAATGGTAAAGGAAGTAATGCAGATAAGGTTCGGGATAGTGACACATCCTTGTTGGTCTCCAACAAAGCTGATAAAACAGCTAAGGAAGACTATCTTGAAGACAGCGAGACAACCCCAAAGTCCTGTCTTGGTTTAGTGTTCGAGTTACTGGACACTACCGCTTGCACAAGCTATTCAAACTCACTGTCTGAACCAGTTCAGTTTCTTGAGTCTCAACTACAAGTTGAAAGACATCGATCAGCTGTGCTGCGACAAGAAGCAGAAGGACTGCGGAAGTCCCTGGAGCATTCAGATGCATACTTTCTGGTGCAACAACAAGCGTTGGAGGATTTT
This sequence comes from Triticum dicoccoides, assembly GCF_002162155.2. Taxonomy (NCBI): domain Eukaryota; kingdom Viridiplantae; phylum Streptophyta; class Magnoliopsida; order Poales; family Poaceae; genus Triticum; species Triticum dicoccoides. The sequence goes on along the minus strand of NC_041383.1, from coordinate 672,493,727 downwards.
AGCGCCAAATAGGACAAAGCTAATAAGTTTGCTAAGCTTACTGCCAGCATGGTGGATACCCAGGATAACGTTTCTTGAGCTCTTCTGAAGTTGTTTTAGTTATCCTCTTGTTTTGCTACCGTGTTTATTTGCATTGGTGGCCAATTTTGACGGCCAGTGTATGTAATATACTACTTTGTTCCCTATATTTGCACTGGTGGTGAACTTTGATGCCCAGTGGATGTAATATGTGTAATAGCGGTAATAGGCTAGCGTTTATTGCTTGCTTATTTAATTCCTTATTGTCTTGTTTAGTTGTTTGCTTGTAGTCACTGCAGTTCTTTTTCTGTGTTTTTCTAGTGGCCACAATAGCCTATTTTTGGTAACTAGGCCAAAATAATCATGGCAACACACGGACTGTTGTAACCATGGGCCTCCTGCAGACCGTATGTTCCATGGGCCTTCATCCGCTCGTAGGATCCATTGGCCTTCTATACGGGCCATAGGATCCATTGGCCTTCTATACGGGCCTTAGGATTCATGGGCTTTCTACAGGCTGTAGGGTCCTTGCGCCTTCTACGGGTCGTGTGATCCACTGGCCTTCTACGGGCCGTACGATCCATGGGCCTCATACGGGCCATAGGATCCATGGGCCTTCTACGGGGTGTATCGTCATTTCGCCAATCATGGGCCGTACTGTTCGTGGACCATAACGGGCCGTTAATAGGCCATATTTGATTACTCTATGAAAACAGCCCAACGGGTTTTTTTGACATGAAAACGGCCCAACGTATTAATGGTCCACAAACGGGCCGACTGCAATGACAGGCTGAATTTGGCCCACAAGCAGAAAATGACAGTAACGGGCCGTATGTAACCGGATGCTGCAAATGAGCCCAAGAACCAATGGGCCCTGAGAAGGCCGAAAGATAACTTGGGCTGGAAATGGTCCAATGGAATAACGGGCCGTTAATGGGTATAAAGTGATACACTGTTCTTTACGGGCCAGTTTCACAACGGGCCGTTAATGGGCCAAGAGTTACAAAGGGCCTCATATGGGCCAAAAGAAGTCATGGGCACACATGAGCCAGAAGTTAAAACAAGCTGGAATCATATTGGACGGCCCAGATAATGCTACTAGGCCTAATTCGGAGAGGTCGTAACGGGCCCTGGGTTAGCGGGCTGTAAATGGGCTATAGGCGAACAGGTCGTTAACAGGCTTTCCGTGGGCCGGCCCGCCACCTTTTGGCCAAGTCAAATGGGCCGGCCTTTTCACAGGAATAGGCCTCTGTTGGGCCGTGCCACGTTTCAACGTATCATAGGCGCCTTCGGTCCAATGAGTGGATGACATCTGTCCCAACGGTGAGCCGACACGTGTTTCCTCCAGCCAATGATGATTTCACAGGTGGAAAATCCCCATTGGTCGGGGCTGTTAACGGGATATCGGATCCAAAACCGGACTCGCAAGCTTAACGGCGTTCTGTTACGGTGGATGTCACGTGTCGGTCACCCTTGACGAAAGCACTTTTTTGACGTGTGATTTATCGTCATGGAAGTGGACACTTCCGTGATGATAATTTTGGTATGTCATGGAACACTTCTATGACTGCACAGGTATGACTATCTTGATTCTGTCATAAAATCGTCATGGATGTACATGCATGACAAAATACTCGACCTACTGTGACAAACATGTATCATCACGGAAGTGTATTTTTGTGTAGTGTTATAATAAGAATTCGCTTAAAATAGTACGTGAGCGAATAGAGGGATCAATTGGACAATGTTCACGAGTAGTAGCGAGATGTGTGAGGTAAGATACACCACTGGCGCTTTTAGTTTTTCTTATTAATTTGTTTGTTTCACCCTCTGACTAGTGGGACCCAATGTACTACATGGAGAGAGGTAAGGTGACTAAGGTTGCATTATTTCTATACTACCAACACTGCTTTAAATCCCAAAAGACCTTAGACTAGTCACAACGGATAGTAACTTAGACTAGTTACATGCATATGTTACTAGTCTATGTTACTACCTCTATAGTGGGGTGTAACATTGTGTGGTATCATGCAACACTTCATTTATTATATTGTAGACTCATTTTGTCTTGGTATGTGTGATGCTACAGTAACTAGATATGTTACCACATGCCTCTCTTTCCTCATTAATTACTCGCCACATCATCTATTTTGCCTAAAGATGTGTGATGTTACCACCTATGTTACTCCCACTGTGGATAGTCTTACCACCAAAGCCACATGGCACGATTATGATTTAAATCCCAATGACTCACACGCAAAAAAAACACTGCATGCTTGTCACATGACTGCAGGAATGTATAAAAGGTTATTTTCCTCTCGTTGAACATAACGGGAGGGTGGTGTAGATGGTTAGCCTGTTCGCTCATCAAACTTGAGATCTCGGGTTCGTTAACTACACTTGAGCATAATTTTGTTTTTGTTCGACTTCTTTCTTCCACCCAATGACAGGTAGGCCCCGCATGATAGAAAGAAAAAGTGATCTGGGGCGGTGCCAGGAGGATTCTTTGACTGGTCAAAATGGATGGATACGGAGCTATACAATCTCGTAGTGACCGTATAATCACCTCATCACATATATGTTGCAGCCTCGACGCTTGTTTTCTAGGGTTTGCACTCTTCACACACTCTCTCCAGTATATATATACACACTGGAGCCTAGGCGAGTTTCTCTCTTCACACTCTCTCACCCTCTCCAAATCTGAACAAGACTTCGTTGGCCTCTCTCTCTCCCCTCACTGCTGGTAAAAGATCCGGCAGGATCCGTCTGCCGGGAAGGGAAGGAGGCTTAACGCTGTCACCGTCGGTGAGGGAGGGAATCCACTACCGGTGCAGCTATTCTCTTTCACCCAGCGGCGGCGCGGTAGGGCCTCCGACCCCTTCTTCTTCACCGACGTGCATAGTGTGGGCCGAACGGCCTCTGGTCCCCCACCGAACCACACCCGAAGAACCTTAAGGTATAATTTACTAATTCCACATGCATTGCTCTAGCTGCATGTGGGCTTTTTCCGCTTCTTCACTCGAATCTATGTGTTGGATCAAACACAAAAGTAGTGGGGAAAGTTGTATAGCACGAATCTAGGATGTGGTTCAAAGAGGAAAGGAATGTGGTTCAAAAAGTCCCAAAAAGACTCCCCCTCGGGGTCTTCTTCCTTTAGTCCCAAATGCCCACTTTTAGTCCCTAAAAGTCCCACTTGTTTGGTTTAGATGGGACTGACACAGAGTTTTTTTAGTCCCTACACAAAAATGTCCCTGTAAACATACACCCTCTAATAATGCCAGTGGAAAATTGATGCAATGCCATAGTTAAAAGAAAATTACATGTTTAACGAATTTTATTGTTAATATAATCTCTCTGTTAATATTAATCAATACCACCGTTTGAGAAATGCTACTGTCTTGCTTTCTTTCCCATTTAGATAAGTTAGATGCTTCTTTTTGTTGGCTTCTGTGTCATCCACCGTTATTAACCACTAGTTCTTTCCTTTGCACCTCTCTGTAAACAGGGTTATCTACTTCACCTTGTTGCTATTGTGACATTTTGTTGCACTGCACAAAACACTTTTGTTTTAAGAGTGTTTTGTGCAGTTCAACCAAAATGTCACACCGAAAATGTTGCTTGATTGCTTGATCTTAGTGGAACTGCACAAGAGGAGATCTTACTTCCTATCCATGTTGGCAAATTTGGTTTAGATCTTCTTCTTGTGAGTGGTTTGAATTCCGCATCATGAGAGGTCAGTACTAGCCTTCTTTCACATGATCGTGTAGTGTGCTTTCATATGTTGTGCTACTTGTACGGTAATATTGCTTGATTTTAGTGAACTACACAAATGAAGACAAGAGTTCCAATCTGTATGTGCACCGTAATATCCCATTGAGGTAAGATAAGGATATTTCACAACTGTTGGCCTGTATTTTGCCACTTTAATCAGAAAATTAATGTCGTTGTTTAGTGATATACTTGTGCTCCCTAATTGACATGCCAAATCTTACATTGAAGGCGAAGCTTGTCTGTTATTGAACCAAGTGATGAAGGGGAAGAACAAGCGGAAGGAAAACAAAAATCAACTCCCGGTGCTGTAATGAAGCACTGGAACTGTGATGACAACCACTGATTTGATGCCACTCTTGATGTAATATGTAATTATCTCTACTTGTGCAAACAGGGATCTTCTTTGAAGATACCATATATTTTGGTGGAACTGCACAAGAAGATGTTGGAAACATTAAACTAATCGAGGAGTATATAGTAAGCATGGCAACCACAGTAGATAGCAACAGATGGTTCCGGAGAAGTGCTTGATCTGTATGCTCTACACAATAAGCCTCCTGACAAAGGTTGGTACTCGCCCACGGATTTCATCCATATGATTGAGCTTTGTCATATCTATTGGTGTCGTGCTACTATTTAGATACTATCATGAGAAAGTGGTATTATCCTTGAGAAGTGCTTCATCTGCGTTGTTTTAAATATTTCCTTTCCTTTTTTTTCGAGAAAACAGGGATGCTATCATTTAGTTGTCGTCTTGTCTTTGCACAACAGTATCATCCTCCTCTGAAGAAGAATATGGAGTACATGAAGTGACTAGTTCCGATTATGCCAGGATGAAGAAGCCCTGTCTATCTTCTCCTTAGAAGGAGCAGTTGAAGGATGGTTACATTACTCCCCACAAGACCAAACTAACTTCAGCTCAGAAGGACTGACAGATCTCCATTTTTTTGCTGTGATGCGCAAGTACAATGTTGTTCTAGGATTCTTTCCGATGAGTTCCATTTTTTTAAAGTATGCTCTACATGGACCATGTAGGTGCCTGTTTAAACTGTCAATTCATAGTACAGTTTGCTTTATACTTGTCACTTCTTTTGTATTTGTGCAAACAGTGGTGCTCAGCTTGATTTCAATGGGAAATGCACAAAATGTTCATGAATACATCGAATCATTCATTTCCACCACAAGAAAGGAGGTGCCGATAAGTTCAAGGCATTGCAAGATATAAGGGTGAAATCATACAAGCTACACACGAATTTGGTTGATTTTGGTGGAACTGCAAAAAAACAGTTGGTTTATTTAGCATGAGGTGCCATGTCAATGTCCCAACTGATGGCAAACCCTGCCCATTCCACAATCGTAGGCATGTGATATTTTGGAATGGGAAAACCTTGTCAAAAGTTTGCTCATTGATGTATGCAAAACAACAAGCATTTGACATTTTGGAATGGGACTACCTTGTCAATTTTTTCTCATTGATGTTACCAAGAAGACATGCGTTTGATATTTTTGAATGGGACGCCTTTTGCTGTCAGCAGCGTCAATCGATTTTTCTTTATTCTTTAGTTCTGAAGTAAATATTGGCTATGACATGTGAATCGCTGAGATGCATAATCATCGATTGTTTGGGATGTTCTCTATGAATTGCTAGGCCTATGTGTTTGATTGCAATGTATAGGAACGCTAAAAATCTGCTCAAACTCTTTGTACTCCCTCTGTTCCTTACTTCGCACATTGTGAAAGTTCATACTTTTTTCTATAAGATTGGTCAAAGTAGAGATACTTTGACTGCAGACAAAACTTGTATGCAGAATAAAAAGGACCGGAGGGAGTACATGTGAAACTGCTGCAAACGATGTGATCACCCTGGGAATAATGCCAGTACGTATTGTTTTGCATGTTCATCCAATACCAGTGATACAAGAATTCAAACTAATCGAACTAAATTCATTCATACACGGTCGGATTTCATATAAACATGTCGAATTTCATTACATTTCATACATTCTTCAACTAAAAAGGGGTGCGCTGGAGGTTTAATTAATTAACCAAAGCTACCCACCTGTGTTCGGCTGAGCCGAACAGAAGCTTCTTCTCCAGTGGACTGAGCTTCACTGACTTAACTGCAGGCGCAGTTGCGTAACTAGCATGTGGCCCAGATGCCTGTCTGGCCCACGTGTCAGTCAGCCAACTGCACTAGCAGTTAAGTAGAAGCAGTGTCCTTCTCCAACATAGCTCTCCGACTCCACGTCGCCAGCCAAGAAGGTAATCGGCCGTCAATGGTGAACCCGCCTAGCTTGGCTTCAACTGGAGGGTAGCAGCGGTGGCCTTACTTGGACTCGAGCGTCGGCGAAGTACTGTGTTCTACTCTTCCTCGTTTTCTGTGTGGCACTGCCTCGTTGGCAGCAGGGCGAGGCCTCGACGGAGCCGGCGATGTCCTCTAACTCATTGCCATCGCGCCTTGGAGGAGCGGGGGAAATCCTCCCCTTCGTTGCCGGCAGGGTGGGGCCTCGGCTGAGCCGGCGATGTCCTCTGCCTCGTTGTTGGTGGGGTGGGGCCTCGGCGGAGTAGGGCCTCCGCCTCGGTGATGGTGGGGCGGGGCCTCGTTGGAGCCGGCGGTGTCCTCTGCCTTATTGTTGGCGCCACGAGGCCTCAGTGGAGCAGGGCCTCGTCGACGCCAGCGGAGCGGGGACTCATTGGAGCAGGCATTGTCCTCTGCCTCATCCTTGGTCTCGCCAAACAGCGCCTTGCCCGCTTCATCGCCCTCTTTGTAGGCGGCCGCAACCTCCGCCACCCGCATGCGGTACCGCCAGCGCTCGAGGTGGCCCTCGCGGGTGGAGAGGTACGAGTCAAGCAACGCCTCCTGCTCCGCCCGCTCCGCAACGATCTACTCCTCTGCCAACAGGTGCTCTTGGAGGAGATGGTGGTTGTAGGCGGCATCGGCCTGTGTCTCCCGGAACTGCTCCGGACGCTTCTGCCTCACCGTGTCCATGTATTGGGCATGGGCCTCACCGATGGTCATGGTGCAATGCACCGGTGAGGATGGCGCGGAGGAGGGGGTTGGCCCCGTATCGTAGACTACCATGTTCTCCATTGGGACGTCGTCATCCTCCAGCTGCCTGTCGGCCAGCCAGTCGGCAGCAATGGTTGCCATCTCCTTGTGGTCCGTCGGTCGCCCGCCCTGAAGAGCGCTGGAGCGCGAGGAAGCCATGGTGGGCAGTAGTGGTGTGGACACGAGAAATGGAACGGAGGCGGATGACTGTGGCTATGGCCGGCGTAGCAGTTTATATAGCAATGGTGGGCGGCGGAGGGACGGATGTGTGGCGCCGAAGTAGCCGCCTCGGCAACCGCGTATCATTAGTGTGGGCGTCAGACGGACAGACGGATGACACTTGTGTCGTTTGAAGGCGGAGCAATCCCCTGCACCAGGAAGCGAGGTGGTCGGCGTTGACCGTTTCGGGTAGAAAGTGCACGCGACCGAGGGAGGCGGTCTAGATGGGCCAGTGCAGTCAGACTCGTGCTTGGTAGCCGGTCGGTCCAGCAGTCGGACATGCTGGCTCGCCAGCGAGCTCGCCGAGTTGAGCAAAGATAAACAGACGATGGACGTAGCTTCCAACCAGTAGCCGACACCACTGTCCAAGTCGGTTCATGCCGTGTTCACCATAGAGCAGGTGCGGCAGCACTTCGACGCCCTAATGGCAGAAGAGCTACCAGCATGGGAGGACATGTGCTGCAACCTCCGTCTCCTCAACAAGCACCGGTGAACAAGCGAACGACAATGTTGACGCGGTCATGTGGCCCTATGATCTTGGCTTTCTGAATGAGCAATGGGCGCTGTATAACACCATCCGTAGGGCCCGCGAGGCCCTCTCCGTCGTCCTTCGAGTTGTTGCACTCGTCGTGGCGTCGCCGTCTCGTGTTGTCAACATGGTCAACGGACATGAGGAATGAGGATATGACTTTACTTGGAGAGGATGACAGTGGGGACCCACCAGGGCCATAGCCGCTCGTACGCAAGTGCCTCCTTATTATATACAACTGTATTTTTTTTGCTTCCTTTTGGTTTCCTGACATCATGGTCACACACCATTGTAAACCTATGTAGTCAATAAACGAGAGAATTGCACAAGGAGCGTCTGACAGCTAGGACAAAGTAGCTCGAGCAGTATTTGTGTTTTTGAGGTGTGAGCACTGCAGAGTTTTTCTTGAGCGGTGTTTTCGTTGTTGTTCAGAGGAGAGCAGGGTATTAACTGGGCGGACTATGGTGCGTCTAGCCCAGGCCAGATATCTAGCCCAGATATTAACTTTTTTCAAGCTGAAAAGGGCTAGCCCAGCTATACTTTTTTTTGAGGAATACCCAGGCAATGTCAACTTGTTATTCTCCACCCCCCTGGGCTGCAAATCTTTCCTAGGAGGGATGCATTAGGCTTAACAAGAAAATAGGCTTTAAGAAATAATAAATGGGTTGTAAATATAAAAACTGGGCAGTAACTATAAAAAATGCACCAAACACGGAATTACTTTATAAAATATTATTTTTGGATTTTGAAAATTTTAATTTCATTAATTGTTGCGCGCGCAATGTTTCGTTGGATTTTTACGTAATACAAATTTATATTTAAATTGTATTTAATCTGACTAGAAATATCGGGATCGAAATATTTCGGATCCCATCAAAATGTGGGAAATTTTATTGAATTCTGTTTTCAACGGTTGGTTGAAATTATTAATCGTTGTCCTAGTTAGAAAATGGGATGTACTTTTAACAAACTGTAAATGGGTTGTAGTAAATTCCATTAGAATTCAAAATTGGGTTGTACATTCTTACAAATCATAATGGGCTATATGTTCTCTGCCACACACTTGTGGGCCTTCTAAGTTGACGCGTCCCCTGAAAAAACAAAAACTAAGTTGACGCATATGCAAGGCTTTGTCAACTTATAGTCAACACACGGTTCTAGCAGCAGTGGCCGTTGGATGTCCATCCAACGAATGTGGTGCTTCTTCTCAAATCTCGCATATTCTTGCTTCACCCGCCCAAAAAATGATTCCTCCCCCTGACATCTGGGGCGCACCGTTGCAGAGGCTGGCCTATGGGCCTACTAAGTTGACGCGTACCAAGGGCTTTGTCAACTTAGTCAATATAAATGATTCTAGCTGTAGTGACCGTACGATGTCCATCCAACGGCCGTAGTGCTTTTTCAACCTCTGGTCTTATTGCTCCAGCCACCCAAAGCAGCGCCGATCATGTCGCGTGCTCCTGCCTCCCGTGGCCGGCTTTGATGCCGCGGACGCCTCACTGCCCCTACTACTCCCACCGCTGGCCAGACCATCCCTCAACTCATCCACCCCCCTTGTTATTCTGCGGCGACGAGAGCCTCACACCACTGCCGAACCAGTGAACCCTCGTACTCCTATCAGCGTGGGCTTCCACTGTCGCGTCTTCCCCGGCTCTGCGTCATCCCCTTCCTAGGCCTCGTCGTCGTTTAACGCCCTGGTACTCTCGGCGTGGCGTGGTCAACGTGGTCAAGGAACGACTTCCATTGGAAGAGTACTGTACATGGAGAGGCTGACAGATGGGTCCACGGCCACGGCAAGGAAGTGCCTCCTTATTACGCGCAAAATAATTATTCCTCCACCTGACAGCAGGGACCCACCGGACGAGCCACCATATTTCGCGAAAAAAACATTTCCCGCCTGACTGCTGGGACCCACCAGCTACATCTTCGCACGCAAAGAAGTGCGTCCATATTACGGACAAAAAGAACTGATTCGCCTCCTGACTGCTGGGACCCACCAGCTACATCTTTGCACGCAAGGATGTGCCTGGTAGTCACGACCCACCTGGTCGAAGCGTACATAGCGTTGTCATTCTTTTCATGAACGTGTACGTAAATACTGGCCGATGTAGAGGCGCGCACGTGTCGTAGTAGAGGCGCGCACGTAGCATGTACATGTACGTACAGCGGCCAGGGTGCAAGAAAGTAAATACGGCCACATACGTACATACGGGCGGGGTCTCGAACACCTACTCGCGCATACGTACGAACAGGGCTCATGTACATGGCTAGGTCGGAGCGGAGAAACTACGTCGTTGTCGTGTTCATGGGGAGGCAACACAATGCGTCGTGTTCATCGGGAGGCAACAGAACACGTGCTATTCATCGGGAGCCAACCGGCTTGGACGGAACAACCGATGGAAACGAGGCCTGGCGTACCGCGGAACGGAGGAAACGACCTTGTGTTCGACCGGCCACGGTCGAAAAAAGATCATGTTCATGGGAGGGGTCTGGCGTACCGCAAAACGGAGGAAACAGACTTCTGTTGGACCTCCTACGATCGAAACGGGGTCCTATTGATCGGGAGCGGTGTGGTGTACTTCAAAATGGAGGAAATGGACTTGTGTTGGAGCACTACGGTCGAAAGGGGGTCCTGTCATCGGGAGGGGTGTGGCATACCGCAAAACGGGACTCCACGGGATACTGTTCATCTCCACCATCGACCTCCTCCAGCCTCCATGGGCTACTGTTCATCCACCGTCGACCTCCTCCAACCTCCACATGCGACTGTTCATCCATGGGCTCTGTTCATCCAGCCTCCACCGCTCCTCCATCGGCTATTGTTCAACCAGCCCTCTTCACGGGGTCCTGTTCAACCACCCCTCCACGGGCTACTGTTCATCCAGCCCTCCATCGGCTACTGTTCAACCAGCCCTCCACCAGCTACTATTCAACCTTCACTCCATGGGGTCCTATTCACCCAGCCCTCCACGGGGTCTTGTTCATCCATGCCCAACTAGCTCGATCAATCAAGGTCATGTTCATCCAGCGGCAACACCACGGGGTCCTATTCATCCAACCCCCCACCGGGAACTGTTTATCCACCCCCCCCCAACAACGCTCATTGTTCATCCAGAGGCAGCATCAATCGGCTTCAGTTAGCAGCAGTAGCGAAGGAACCGCTCGATCGGGTTCAGTTAACAGCCATCGATCGATCGCTCGGGTTCAGTAACGCGTAGCCTGCACTGCAATCGCTCGGGTTCATTTAGGCCAATGCCTTGCTCGGGTTCAGTTAGAACCCAACGCCTCGCACCCACGCGCGTACATGTATGAGAGAAACGCGCATCGCTCGGCCCCGACCACCCACCATAACCGGGAAGTCCCTGATATTTCCTCGCCCTCGCTTCTATCACGTATTTTTCCGTCATGGACAGCCCAAAGAATGTCATGCAGCTGCGTCTCCGGCCCGCCCAGGATGAAAAGCCCATTTTCTGTCATGATTTTTTTCATAGAAGTAGGAGCCCACCACATCTATGATGATACCGGGTTTTGTCACAATTATCATCATAGAAGTGTCATAAGCATGACAGAAAAAATTCGTTCAGCCCAAAATGTCACGGATATGTCTTTTTTTATAGTGACGTACCACACCCCACGACGTAGCTGCGCTTGCAACACCTTCTCAGGTCCCAGAAGGAGGTGCCCATCGGAGGTTGGTGGAAGCACGTGTGTAGCCGCCAGGGGCTCCCCACGGAAGGGCTTCAGCAGCCCCACATGGAAGACGTCGTGGATGCGAACACCGGCCGGAAGCTAAAGGTGGTAGGCCACCTTCCCGATGCGCTCCAAGATGGCAAAGGGCCCGGTGTAGCGAGGGCCCAGCATACACTTCGTGCGGGTGGGTCCAGGGACTGCATAGAACGATGAAGAAGACACAGCCACACCCAATCACCCACCGCGAACTCTGCCTCACGATGATGGCTGTCATAGTAGTGCTTGGCCAGCTGCTGGGCCTGAATGAGGCGTTGCCTGACCTCCGCAAGCATCTTGTCACGGCTGCAAAGAAGATCTCCTGCCTCCTCTGTCCGAGCCATTGCCGGGTCAACCGGCAGGATGGGCGGAGGTGGGCGACCGTAGACCACCTCAAATGGCATGGCGCGCAGGGCGGATTGATAGGAGGTGTTGTACAGTACTCCGCCCACGCGAGCCAATCCACCCAAGCATGCGGACGATCACCTGTGACACAACGCAAGTACATGGCAATCACCTTGTTGACGACCTCGGATTGGCCGTTCGTCTAAGGATGGAAGGCCGCCAACCGGAAGATATCGCGCCAGACATGCCCTGTGAACACTAGGTCCCGATCGCTGACGATCAAAGCGGGAAACCCATGGAGGCGGACGATGTGGTCGAAGAAGGCACGGGCCACAGATGCAGCAGTGTACGGATGGCCGGGCGCGATGAAGTGAGCATAGTTGGAGAAGCGGTCGACCACCATGAGGATGATGGACTTGCCGCCCACCTTGGGAAGGTCCTCGATGAAGTCCATGCAGATATCCGCCCAGACCTGAGATGGCACCTCCAAGGGCTGTAGCAGACCAGCCGGCCGGAGTGTCTCCGTCTTGTTGCGCTGGCACGTCACACAAGACCGCACCCAGTCCTGGACCAAGGCCCGATCACCGGGGATATAGAAGTCGGCGTGGAGATGATGGAGGGTTTTCTGCACACCCTCGTGGCCGGCCGAGTGGGCCAGGAGTAGAACCTGATAATGGAGGTCGTCATGCGCCGGCACGAATGTACAATGCCCATGCAGGAGGAGGCCATCGGCGAGGCGCCACAGCTCCTCCAGGTCACCCGCAGCAAGCCTCTGCTGAAGGAGCAGAGCATCCAGCGCGGGCGTGGTGGTCCGTTGGATGTCGGTGAACAGGGCAAGAGGGTCCCGTGCGGATGCATAGCACCACCCCCTTGGAGTCGCCGACGGAGGGGTCGAGGTCCGCGTCACGGCGAGACAGGGCATCGGCCACAGTGCTAAGGCGCCCCGGACAATACTCGGCGGTGAAGTCAAAGCCAAAGAGCTTGCTGATCCACTGATGCTACGGCACAGTAGACAGCTTCTGGTCTAATAAGAACTTAAGGTTGTAGTGATCCGTGCGAATCGAGAACGAGCGACCCCAAAGATAGGGCCGCCAATGGCGCACAACCTGCACCAAGCCAATGAACTCCTGCTCATAAGCCGCGAGCTTAAGATGGCGTGCGACAAAGGGCTTGCTGAAGAAGGCGAGAGGGGCATCACCTTGATGAAGGACGGCGCCGAACCCCGCACCGGAGGCGTCGCAGTCCCCCACAAACGGGCGGTCGAAACCCAGCACGGGGCACGTCATGTGGGCCCCCTTGAGGGCCTCGAATGCCGCCGTCGCCTCCTCATCCCAGACAAAGGCGTCACGGCGCAGCAGGTGCGTGAGCGGTGACGTGATGAGGCCGAACTCCCGGATAAATTTCGGTAGTACCCCGCGAGGCCCAGGAAGCCACGAAGAGCCCGTGGTGAGTGCGGTGTCGGCCAGCCGCGACGGCCGCCACCTTGTCGGCATCCATAGCAACCCCCTCGGCCGAGATGACGTGGACGAGGTAGGCGACTGAAGGCATCCCGGACGAGCACTTCGAGCGCTTAAGATGAAGATGGTGCACCTGAAGCTCGTTGAAGAGGATGGCGACGTGCTGACGGTGCTCTGCCCACGAGGCGTTGTAGATAAGAATGTCATCAAAGAAAACAAGCACAAACCGACGCAAGTAGGAGTGGAGGACGTCGTTCAACAGAGCCTGGAAGGTCACCGGTGTGTTTGAGAGGCCAAAAGGCATCACCAAGAACTCGAACTGGCCGTGATGAGTCAGAAACGCCGTCTTGGCGACATCATTCGGGTGCATGCGCACCTGGTGGTAGCGCGACCGAAGGTCGAGCTTGGTGAAGAAACGCGCCCCATGGAGCTCGTCTAGGAGCTCGTAGACCACCAAATAGGAAACTTGTCCTTGAGCGTCACGACATTAAGAGCGCGGTAGTCGATGCAGAAGCACCACGTGCCATCCGATTTGTGGATGAGGAGTACCGACGCCAAAAACGGTGACGTGGAGATCTGGATGATGCCCAAGGCGAGCATGAGCGTCCACTGCCGCTCCAGCTCATCCTTCTATAGCTGCGGTAGGGGCGCACTGCAACTGGCGCCGTGCCCGGCAGGAGATGAGTGCGGTGATCATACACCCGGGCTGGCGGAAGACCCTGAGGCTCATCGAAGAGGTCCAGTGCTGCTGCAGGATGTGATCTAGCAAGGGATGCTTGGGCTCTGCGGCCGCCGCGGTTAGCTGAAGCTGCGGCATCGCTGGAGAGGCGCCACCCACGCCCTCCCACCGGACGCGGCGACCCTGTAGCCAGAAGGTCATCGTCAGGGCGTCCAAGTCCCAGAGGATGGGACCAAGGGTCCGCAAGAAGTCGATGCCGAGGATGAAGTAGAAGCAAACCAAGTCAATGCTCACGCACGTGATGGTGTGTTCGAACACAAACACATCACCGTGTACCTCCGACGCCGAGGGTGATGCACCGCAGCTCACGTCGAAGGAGACCCGCCCGGAAGCGCTGTACGCAGGCAATCCGGCGGGTGCATTTGAGGACCCGAAACCCTGCACACCCGGGAGGGACCCCATCAGTACGCGTGGCGGCTATGGGATGCCCTAGGTCGACCTGATCACCCCTAGGGCCTCGAGGTTCGCCGCCCTGCAACAAGAAGAACAGACGAAGAACGAGGAAGAAGAAGAACTAGGGTTAAGGAGAAAAGATAAAAGATAAAAAGTAGTAGATGATTTGATCGATTGTGTGTTGTTCAATCAGTCGTCACCCCTTAGATATATAAGAGGCGGCTGGACTCCCCGTGCAAGAAAAAAGGCTTGGATTCACGTCCAAAACCCTAGTCAAATTCGGATTGATTTTGTCCGAACTTTCCAAAACTGTTCAGTTTAAACTGGCTGCACCTTGCGAGTATTTTTTGTGGTGGTAAACGATCTCGATTGAAAATGAGCCGAAAAGCAATCTGGACCATTTCAACGAGATGAACAACTTTCATGTTGAACGTTTTTTGATCAGAGGTCATATTGTGGGTCAAATCGGTCACGCAAAATAGGCTATTCCCTCGCGCTACCCATCACACATGTGTGTGGTGGGACGCGCTACATCTTGCCTCGTGACAGGGCTGCACTCCGATTGCTCTAACTTTTGCATACAAACTCGGATTTGGACGATGTTTATATCAAAATCGATCATTTCGACGAGACGAAGACAATCCGTGTAGGAAGTGTTTCCATTTGAGGTCGTCTTGGAGCTTAATACGCCAAACTGTACTCTGAATATAAGATCTTAGTACTTTAAGCATAGTTTTGGCCTTCGAGATGAAATCAGACGGAGATAGCCCAAACTTCAAAGACGTTCATATCAACAATACGGAACTCTTTCATGTTGATTACTTCTTCAGTTGAGGCCATTTTAAATAAGTTCTTGACCATGCCAAAATCTAGTGTCAACACATGCCTCCCTGTTTTTCGGCAAAACTTGGATGCCGAAAAATAATTTGTCCAGAGTTTGTTCTAAGGACGATGTCAACACTCCATCATCCATTTATATGTGATGAGGGAGATAATTATATTTCGTCCATGTCTTTGCTTAGAGCGATAGTTATATATCGGCCACTTTGATTAGCAATAAAATACATCTAATCAAATGTAGGGTGATGAGGTAAAACCCTTGCATGTTGTAAGAAGTTAGATTGCGTCCATGGATGAAAATAAGTCCATGGAGGGTAATCAGTCATTCCTGAGGATGAATTCCATGTCACCTGCATCAATGGCATAGTTGGAGAATGTGGATAATGTGTGCACCGAAGACGTTGAAACCTTCGGCTTGGTCGTTCATAATTTTGACTCTTTTCCTTCTTTACCTTTGCGCACTTCTTGCAATGAAACCTTGCACATCACTCTTGTTTTGATTATTCCTTTGGGAACCCATGCCATGTTTCTCTTTTCCAGCTCTTGTGCACTAAGTTTTTGTAATTTCTTTTCTTGCCAATACGATAAGCCGAGTGAGCGCCCCGGCTGTGATTTTGTTTGAACTAATGACAATTCTTGTTTTACCTTGTGCACTTTTAACTTCTTTTCTTCAGATTTGGCACTTTGATTCTCGACAATTGATTGCTTCATCTCATTGTCTTTAGTAGCCAATGTTAACACTTTAATTGGCTCTTTATCCTTTAAGCTCAAATCTGAATTGGCACTCTTGCGACCATCTTTTTTAACTCGATATACTTGTTTGATCACCTCTTCCTTCTATCTTGAGCTCCGGACCGATTCTTTCTTATTGAAACGGTCTTGAACATATGACAGCTCACTAAACGTTGATCTTCTTGAAGCTGCATAATAATGGTGAGATGGAGAATGTGCCATTATATCATACCTGTCCCATGATGAATATCGATCTACATGAGCATAGGGAGGCATCCACGGCATTGGAATTGGCGACCCAAAATAAGGATATGAACACGTTGCATTAAAATTCACTTCTTGCCAATACCGATCCATGAATTTGCGCCTAGGGGGTGATCTTGATGCCTTTGCATTACTCGGTCGATAAGCACCATTCTCTTCACTTTTCTTTTGATATTTATCTAACAACTGTGCAAAAGTGACCTTGGATTTCTTGTGCTTGTGCTTATTACGGCCTTTATCTCCTTTTGTTTTGCTTGCATTGATCTTTGGATTGCTTTGTTGCCCCCCAGTCCTTGGCGTCTTCATTGTATCTTCAATAGAACTCATGCCTTCAAGAATATTTTCTTATGCTCTTGAAGAACTTCTTTACTTGAAAGCTTGATCCCATCACGTGTAGTTTCTACCTTCTCATCTTTAAAGGAATCGTCTTGAAGCAGCCGATTCAAAAACTTTTTTCCATTAAGACCAATCGGAATAGACTGGTCATCCCTTGGTGTTTCAACAAATTTTAATCGTCCTTTATCAATGGCTGATTTAACTATTTGACGAAACATGTTGCAATCCTCAAAACTATGCTTGGACGAATCATGCAACTTGCAATACCTTCATCCTTGGATTGATGGCTTCACATGGTGATCAAGAACTCTAATGTAGTTATTTTTTAGCAACAAATCAAATATTTGATCACACATGCTTGTATTGAAGGTATACTTCTTGTTTTCTAGCCAATCTTGGTATGCAATCGGCTTTGGATTTAAGCAAACGAATGGTTCAAATTTGGAATATCCACATTTGGCTATGCATTGTGTTTTGCACCCTATCTCCGATGTATTTGGATAAGATATTATATTAGCATCGGATTTCTCAAAAGAATTTGACCTTGGCTTTAAATCTCTGAAACAAAAATAGTTAGAATACACATGTCTCAATTGAGACCAAGTGCAAGCCAAGTATGAAACAAGCAAAGCTACCCAATTAGATATGAAATTTTGATAAAGCAATGGGGAAAATTTTGTCTGCAATAATAGGTCACTATCGGTCTTTATAAATGGCACAATAGGTTGACCGATATGCTCTATAACAATTTTATTGCTAACAAGTAAATTTCCCTTGTGCATTGGTCTTTCAAAATTACTTATGAGAATTTTTCTTATAGAAGCATCATCAATAAAATTGCGACCAAATCGAAAGATAGGTAAATCACTTGCTAGACATACCTTTTCCAACACGTTGAGAGAGCATGATAGTTGTGTTACTTGAACAATAAGTTGTTGCTCTTTCGAATAGCTCCCCAACACATTTTTGTCCTGTTTCTCTAGAAAAGATTCGGCATACGTAATATTTGATTCGGTCATTTCAATAGCTGAATTAACTTTGTTATCCGAATCACCGCCTTTTTTGACAATTCTATCCACACCCAATGCTTTCTCCTTTTGGCATAATCTAGCTTGGATTGCAGTAGAATTAATAGGCCTTCCCTCTTTTATTAATTCTTGTAGAACAACATTGCATTCGTCTCAAAAAGGCGTAAGATTTTTCTTAATGACCCAATCTGGATAGAATTTCCCCCCGACACTTTTAGACTCTTTCGGTAACGATATGTCACCGAAATTCTGTAATTGTGTTGGGGGAACATGATATGCCATGGTAGTAGGTGAAGGCATTTGTGCTCCTGTAGAAGTTTCACTTATTCGGCCATGACCATGAAGGTGCGGAGCCGAATTATGGACATCAGCAGTTGCGTATGGTGCCAGAAAATTAGTAGCATAAGGTGTAGCATATGATATTTGAGGGTATTGGCCGAATAACCAGTAGTAGCATGGCCAATTCCCCTATCCACCGACAAGTTTGGATTAACAAACTGCAAGTTATTTGCCGATGAGATTGGAAGTTCTTACATGGGGTGTCTCAACTTGATTAACCGAACTCATAATGTTGTTCATCGGCATATAGATTTTTGGGGTTGCCGATGCATGGGAGTTGGGATACATATGTTGCATGTTGCTGAAATTATATGAAGTTGAGGCATGAAGATTTTTTTGAATCTGTTGTTGCACATAATTAGGTACATGTTTGATAAAACTAGGGCTAGCCGATACATTATGTTCATTAGACGATCTAGCAACAACATATGCATTATTTGCATCTACATAAGTGAATCGATTATTCATATTACCTTTGTAGATCGCAAACCCTAGATGACGATCTCTTCGTAACAAGAATAGGCCGGAGACCGTTCAAAACTTGATCCCCAGTGGAGTCGCCAAAAATTGTGTTCGCACATGAACACATCACCATGTACCTCCAACGCCAAGGGTGATGCACCGTAGCTCACGTCGAAGGAGACCCGGCCGGAAGCGCGGTACGCAGGCAATCCAGCAGGTGCTTTTGAGGACCCGAAACCCCGTATGCCCGGGAGGGACCCCGTCAGGGCGCGCGGCGGCTATGGGCTGCCCTAGGTCGACCTGATCGCCCCTAGGGCCTCGAGGTTCGCCGCCCTACAACAAGAAGAACAGACGAAGAACGAGGAAGAAGAAGAACTAGGGTTAAGGAGAAAAGATAAAAGATAAAAAGTAGTAGATGATTTGATCGATTGTGTTTTGTTCAATCGGACGTCACCCCTTAGATATATAAGAAGCAGCTGGACTTCCCGTGCAAGAAAAAGTCTTGGATTCATGTCCAAAACCCTAGTCAAGTTCGGATTGGTTTTGTCCGAACTTTCCAAAACTGTTCGGTTTAAACTGGCTGCACCTTGCGAGTCTTTTTTGTGGTGGTAAACAATCTCGATTGAAAAAGAGCCCAAACGCAATCTTGATCGTTTCAACGAGACGAACAACTTTCATGTTGAACGTTTTTTGATCAAAGGTCATCTCGTGGATCAAATCGGTTGCGCAAAACAGACTATTCCCTCGCGCTCCCCATCACACATGTGTGTGGTGGGGCGCGCCACATCTTGCCTCGTGACAGGGCTGCACTTTGATTGCTCTAACTTTTGCATACGAACTCATATTTGGACGATTTTTATATCAAAATCGATCGTTTCGACGAGACGGAGACAATCCGTGTAGGAAGTTTTTCCATTTGAGGTCGTCTTGGGAGCTTAATACGCCAAACTGTACTCTGAATATAAGATCTTAGTACTTTAAGCATAGTTTTGGCCTTCGAGATGAAATCGGATGGTGATAGCCCAAACTTCAAAGACGTTCATATCAACAATACGGAACTCTTTCATGTAGATCACTTCTTCAGTTGAGGCCATTTTAAATAAGTTCTTGACCATGCCAAAATCTGGTGTCAACATGGTGAAGTGCTCGTCGCTGATAGTAATGGGCACATTCCGTGCCAGCCCATGACATCAGAGGCGATCGCTGTTAGCCACCATGACCCGAAGTTTCTCCCTGCCCGTCGGCTGGAGCGCTAAGCGGTGCATGGTAGCCTTAGGCAGGAAGTTATGTGTGGAGCCCGTATCTAAGAGGGCCACCAGGCGCTCGCCGTGAATCGTCACCGTCAAGAGCATAGTCCGCTCGTTGCGGATGCCGGCAAGCGCATGGAGGGAGAACATGAGCGTCATCATGGGTGCGGCCACGGGGGTGGCCTCCGCAGCTGGGGGCGACAACTCGCCAAGACCGTCGGCGGGTGTGTCCTTCTCGACGTAGTCGGTCGTCTCCAAGTAGAAGAGGTGCAGGCAGACGTGACCCGACACGTAGGGCTCATCGTAGTTAAAGCAAAGCCCCTGGCGCCGATGCTCAAGTTTCTCGGCCAGAGAGAGCCAACAGAAGGGCCGCGTCGCGGACGTGGTGGTAGTCACAGGAGCGGCCGGGGGCGGTCGGCCCGGCGCCGGTGCTGGGGGCTGCCTGGCGTGCTATCGACCTCCACGAGCTGGGGCCACCTGCTGCAAGGCCTGCGCGCGACACTCGAAGGTGCGGGCATAGTACATGGCCGTCTGGAGGTACTGGGGTCCCCGAAACTCCACGTCACGTGGATGTGGTCCGAAAGACCGCCGACGAAGAGCTCGGCCCACTGTTGCGCCGTCATGCCAGGCGCGTGGCATGCCATGGCCTGGAAGCGGTCGATGAAGTCCTGCACCGTGGATGTGAAGGGGAGGTGGCCGAGCTCCGCCAGCCGGCTCCCGCGGATAGGCGGACCGAAGGGAAGGAGGCATAGCTCACAAAAACGCTCCCTAGGGGGCATACTGATGGGGTCATGTACCTAGGGTAGGGTCACAGACCTGATCTAAGTACCCTGCCCAAGGACACCCTTGGAAGAGGTCACCTTCCAGTCGACCAACAAGGGACTCACTCGACTGACTTGAAGGACTCGACCACGAAGACTCACTCGACCACCAGAAGGTCAAGAGGCACTCTCCACTGCAACGGCCTGTAATTAAGTAGACTTTATGATAGTAAAGACACTTTATGTGGGGCATCACCTGTAACGCCCCGGACTAAATACGCCTTAAACCCTTCATTACGTGGGCTGGCTGGGGTCCTGGCACACTCTATATAAGCCACCCCCCTCCACAGGCAGAAGGGTTCGGCATCCTGTAACTCATATACACATAATCCACTCGACCGCCTCCGGGCTCCGAGACGTAGGGCTTTTACTTCCTCCGAGAAGGGCCTGAACTCGTACATCTCTTGTGTTTACAACCTCTCCATAGCTAGGACCTTGCTTCTCCGTACCTACCCCCCACTCTACTGTCAGACTTAGAACCACGATAGTTGGCGCCCACCGTGGGGCGGGTGTTTTAGCGATTTTGTGGAGAAGTTGCGATTCTTCTGAGTACTTTCATCATGGTGGCTGCTGGAGTTTTGGTTGAGGGTCGAGAGATCCGTCTCGGTGCTCTCACCTTCGTCGCCGAGGACTCCGCCTGGCTCCAGGAGGCTCCACTCGACGTCGATGCGCTCCCCGTCCACGGTGCGACGCATTTTCACGCATGTGTCCGCGGCGTTCTGCTGCAGCAACCGTCGACCCCGTATCGGTCGACTCCCCCATCGGCCACTCTCCCGGTCTCCCGCCAGCGCAGGCGCTCGGGCCGGTTGAGGCTTCAGCGGTGGGTGAGGCACGCGGTGGCTCGCCAGACGACCACCACCCAAGTTGCGGCAATCGAGCCCGACGAATATCTCTACGGCTTGTTCGATCTGTCGACTGGCTCCGTAGAGACTGCATCCGAGTGCGATAACAGTGATCCAGCGGCGGAAATCCTGATGGTCGACGGGCCCCGCAGTCCCCCTGGCTTCGCCCGTGATGGTGGAGCAGGCGACGGAGGCGACCCCGCACGAGACCACGAAGAGTACCAGCCCGAGCCACTCGACTCTCTGCAAAGAGAGGAACTTCGCCGCAGGAACGTGGATGCCCTGCGTACTCCCATCACAGGAGAAACCCCCGAGGCTCGCGCCTTGGAGGAGGCACGTTTGGCCAATTTGGCCGAACGCACTCGACTGGAGAATCTTCAGCGAGCACTCGACGAGCGCGCGCGGCAACGAGTTCCCGACACCAGTCGACATCAACTCTTCCCGCTGACTCAGGTATATCGAACCCCAATACAGAATTTAGCAGCTGCGACCCGTATAGCAGAGTCCATCCAGCCCTCTCAGTCGAAAGCTGGCAGAGGCTTGATGCAGATCAGGGATCTGCTCCGGGCAGCAGGAGATCAGAATTCGGCCGTGTCGCAGTCGCGCAATAGAATTCACAGTCGATCCGTCGCTGCGAATACGGTTCAGTCGGCTCACAGCCCCAGATCGCCTCCGCAGCGTGAAGGGCGCGAGAATCGGCGAGACCAATATGGTGACCGACCCGACTGAGATGATAGGCGTCGAGTGCCCAATTCCCCTCCGAGGGGTGGGTCTCACGCTCCTCGGCAGCAAGATGACAGATGTCAGCTCAGTGCGGGGCGAAGAGTTCCAGTCGACCCCAGAGAACCAGGCTTCGACGCGCGATCCATTATCGTGCAAGGCTTAGTCGACCGAAACAGAGCCCATCGAGGTGGACTCGATAGAGATGCGCCCACAAGCGGTCGAGTGCATGTTTCTGGTCCTGAATGTTTCAGCAGAGCTATCAGAGCCGCAGTTATCCCTCCCAATTTCAGGTTGGCAACAGGAGTCAGCAAGTTCACTGGTGAGTCTAAGCCTGAAACTTGGCTTGAGGACTACCGAGTGGCGGTTCAGATTGCTGGTGGGAACGACGAGGTGGCCATGAAGCATTTGCCCCTCATGCTGGAAGGTTCTGCTAGGGCATGGTTGACTCAATTACCTCCTAGCAGCATTTACACTTGGGAAGATCTGTCCCGAGTGTTCATCAGAACGTTTGAAGGAACTTGCAAGCGACCGGCTGGATTGACGGAGCTGCAAGTCTGCGTGCAGAAGACCAATGAGACTCTCAGAGAGTATATTCAGAGATGGATCACTTTGCACCATACTGTGGAGAATGTGTCTGATCATCAGGCAGTCTGCGCCTTTAAGGATGGTGTCAAGAACAGAGAATTGAGTTTGAAATTTGGTCGAACCGGTGACATGACCTTGAGTCGGATGATGGAGATTGCTACCAAGTACGCCAACGGCGAAGAAGAAGACCGACTCCGAAGCGGCAAGCACAAGCCGAGTCAGTCGGAAAAGGGAAACACCAGTCGGAAACAGAAGCGGAAGGCTGAACCGGCAGCTCCTGAAGAGGCTCTGGCCGTGACTCAGGGAAAGTTTAAAGGGAAACCAAAAGGATCCTGGAACCCTAAGAAGGTAAAGGATAAAGAAGGGAACGACGTGATGGATATGCCGTGTCACATCCACACGAAGAAAGACGAAGAGGGGAATATCATCTACCCGAAGCATACCACTCGCCAATGTCGACTCCTGATCCAGCAGTTTCAGGGAAAACAGTCTAAGGACAAGGAGAAGGAGTCGGACAAGGCCGAAGACAAGGAGGGCAGTGAGGAAGGATATCCGCATATCAACTCCACTCTGATGATCTTTGCAGATGTGGAAAGCAAGAGTCGATTGAAAGTTATTAACCGAGAAGTGAACATGGTTGCCCTAGCAAAAGCAAATTATCTGAAATGGTCCCAAACACCCATCACATTCGACCAATCTGATCACCCAACTCATATTGCCACCCCCGGGAGGCAGGCTTTGGTGGTCGACCCAGTTGTTGAAGGCACTCGACTGACAAAAGTGCTGATGGACGGTGGTAGTGGGCTGAATTTGTTGTATGCAGACACGCTGAAAGGAATGGGCATTCCGATGTCCCGACTGAGCACCAATAACATGAGCTTTCATGGAGTTATACTAGGGAAGAAAGCCGAGTCACTAGGCCAAATAGCTCTGGACGTGGTGTTTGGTGATTCGAAACATTTTCGCAAAGAGAAGTTGACGTTTGAGGTCGTGGATTTTCAGAGTGCATATCATGCCATTTTGGGGAGACCAGCTTATGCACGGTTCATGGCTCGACCATGTTACGTGTACCTCAAATTGAAGATGCCCGGCCCCAAAGGAGTGATCACTGTCACCGGTGATCGGAAAAAGGCAGAAGAGTGCTTTCAGAAGGGCTCAAAGATTGCCGATTCCCAGGTGACAGCGGTCGAGTTCGAAGAATACAAGCAAAACGCAGATCCGAGTGATTTGCTGCGATCCAAGAAACCCGCCACAGAATCTGCATTTCAGTCGTCCGGTGAGACCAAGCCTGTTCACATTCACCCGACCGACCCCGATGCAGCTCCGACCCACATCTCCACAACACTCGACCCGAAATAGGAAGAAGCGCTCATCCAGTTCCTCCGTGAGAACTGGGACATTTTTGCATGGAAGCCCGCTGACATGCCAGGTGTTCCCAAGGGACTGGCTGAGCATCGCCTAAGAGTCGACTCATCTGCAAAACCAGTCAAAGAGCATCTTCGGCGGTCCGCCGTCCAGAAGAGAAAAGCCATTGGTGAGGAAGTGGCTCGACTGTTGGCGGCAGGATTTATCCGAGAGATATACCACTCTGAGTGGCTCGCTAATGTCGTCATGGTTCCTAAGAAGGACAAATCGCTCCGAATGTGCATTGATTTCAAGCACATCAACCGGGCCTGCCCGAAAGATCATTTTCCTCTCCCTCGCATAGATCAAATTGTTGACTCGACCGTGGGATGCGAGAGACTGTCTTTTCTAGACGCCTACTCCGGGTACCACCAGATCCGTCTGTACGGACCCGACGAGGTAAAAAACAGCTTTCATCACTCCATTCGGGTGCTTCTGCTATATCACCATGCCATTCGGCCTCAAGAATGCCGGAGCCACATTTATGCGAATGATTCAGAAGTGTCTTCTCACTCAAATCAGTCGGAATGTGGAAGCGTATATGGATGATATCATCGTCAAGTCACGAAAAGGTTCCGACCTGCTCCCTGACCTCGCCGAAACATTTGCCAACCTCAGAAGGTATGATATCAAGCTCAATCCATCAAAGTGCACATTTGGAGTTCCTGGTGGCAAGTTACTCGGTTTTCTCGTTTCCGAGCGAGGAATCGACGCTAATCTAGAGAAGATTGGCACTATTCTCCGAATGAAATGCCCTGTGCGAGTGCACGATGTCCAGAAGCTTACTGGATGCTTGGCTGCATTAAGTCGATTCATCTCACGACTCGGTGAAAAGGCATTGCCTCTTTACCGACTGATGAAGAAGGCAGACAAGTTCGAGTGGACTCCAGAAGCTGATGCAGCGTTTGCCGAGCTAAAAGCTCTGCTCTCCACCCAGCCGGTGCTTGCTGCTCCAATCAGCAAAGAGCCTCTGTTGCTCTATATCGCAGCCACAGGACAAGTCGTCAGTACTGTGCTTACGGTCGAGTGGGAAGAAGAAGGAAAAGCTCTCAAAGTTCAGTGCCCAGTGTATTATTTGTCTGAAGTCTTGACTCCATCCAAGCAGAGATATCCTCATTATCAGAAGCTTGTGTATGGAATATACATGACCACAAAGAAGGTTGCTCATTATTTCTCTGATCATTCCATCACAGTCGTCAGCGACGCTCCACTATCAGAGATTTTGCACAACAGGGATGCAACTGGTCGAGTGGCTAAATGGGCGATTGAACTTCTTCCCCTTGATATCAAGTTTGAAGCAAAGAAAGCCATTAAGTCCCAGGCAATAGCAGATTTCCTCGCCGAGTGGATTGAACAGCAACAGCCGACTGAAGTTCACTCGGAGCATTGGACCATGTTCTTTGATGGCTCTAAGATGTTGAATGGTTCCGGTGCTGGGGTTGTCCTGGTTTCCCCCAGAGGAGATAAGCTCAGATATGTGCTCCAGATTCACTTTGATTCCTCCAACAATGAGGCAGAATATGAGGCCCTCTTATACGGATTGCGCATGGCCATTTCACTCGGCATCCGTCGCCTGATGGTCTATGGCGACTCGGATTTAGTGGTCAACCAAGTGATGAAGGAGTGGGACGTGAGAAGCCCAGCCATGACTGGATACTGCAGTGCAGTGAGGAAGCTGGAAAAGAAGTTCGAGGGGTTGGAGCTCCATCATATACCCCGACTGAAAAATCAAGCAGCTGATGATCTAGCAAAGATAGGTTCCAAGAGAGAAGCCATTCCGAGTGGTGTGTTCTTGGAGCATATACACACTCCGTCAGTCAAAGAAGATCCTTTCACCGAAGAAGCTCCACAGCCCAAGAGTGCCACAGATCCGACTGAGGTTAAAGTCCCAGCAGTGGTCGACTTGGTCATGGAGGTCTTGGTGGTCATTCCCGACTGGACAGTTCCATATATCGCGTATATCCTGAGAAAAGAGCTCCCGGAGGATGAGGAAGAGGCTCGACAGATCGTCCGTCGATCTAAAGCCTTTACCGTAATCAAAGGACAGTTATACAGAGAAAGCGCGACTGGAGTTGGTCAGAAGTGCATAACACCAGAAGAAGGTCGAATCATCCTTAATGATATCCACTCGGGGACCTGTGGTCATCATGCGTCCTCCCGGACCATCGTGGCCAAAGCATACCGAGCCGGATTTTACTGGCCAAAGGCGAATGAGATGGCAAAGGAAATAGTGGATAAGTGCGAGGGATGTCAGTTCTACTCGAATATGTCGCACAAGCCTGCATCAGCCCTGAAGACCATTCCACTCGTCTGGCCTTTCGCAGTATGGGGGTTGGACATGGTCGGTCCTTTGAGAACAGGGCGAAGTGGCTTCACGCATGTACTGGTGGCAGTCGACAAGTTCACCAAGTGGACTGAGGCTAAACCAATCAAGAACCTTGACGCCGGTGCTGCTGTTAGCTTCATCAGGGAACTAATATTCAGATATGGAGTCCCGCACAGCATCATTATGGATAATGGGTCGAACTTTGACTCGGAGGAATTCAGAGATTTCTGCAACTCTCAAGGAACACGAGTCGACTACGCTTCAGTCGCTCATCCACAGTCGAATGGACAAGCAGAGCGAGCCAATGGCCTGATTCTCAAGGGATTGAAACCCTGACTGATGCGTGATCTCAAGCATGCAGCTGGAGCTTGGGTCGACGAACTTCCCTCGGTGCTTTGGGGACTGCGGACCACACCTAATCGGTCGACCGGAAGAACTCCATTCTTCTTTGTCTATGGAGCTGAAGCAGTCTTGCCGAGTGATCTTCTCCACAATGCTCCTCGAGTTGAAATCTACAACGAAGCAGAAGCTGAACAAGCCTGGCAGGACGCAGTCGACCTTTTAGAGGAAGAAAGGGAGATGGCTCTGATCCGGTCGACCATCTACCAACAAGATTTGCGTCGTTTCCACGCCAGAAATGTGAGGGGTCGAGCCTTCCAGGAAGGAGATTTAGTTCTCCGAGTGGATCAGAAGAAACAACACAAGCTTGCTCCTTCTTGGGAAGGACCCTTCATCGTCACCAAAGTTCTCCACAACGGGGCGTACCGTCTTTACAACGTCGAGCATAATATCGACGAGCCCCGAGCTTGGAACGCGGAACTACTCCGCCCATTTTACACTTAAGTTTAATCACTCGGATGAGTTGCAATAAAGTACTTCTGTAGTCCATGGACCTCAAAATAATAGTGTCAGAATTCCTCCATAATTTTTGTCACTTTTTATTTTGTCCAATAAAATTTCCCCTCAGTGGGTGACTTAGCCGCGAATCCGTTTCGCCTAAGTTTGTAAAAATCCTACCGAGTGGTGAGCCAGACTCCCACTCGGAGGCTTAGTTGCGAATCCGTTTCGCCTAAGATTAAATAAAATCCTACCGAGTGGTAAGCCAGACTCCCACTCGGAGGCTTAGTTGCGAATCCGTTTCGCCTAAGATTAAATAAAATCCTACCGAGTGGTAAGCCAGACTTCCACTCGAAGGCTTAGCTGCGAATCCGTTTCGCCTAAGATTAAATAAAATCCTACCGAGTGGTAAGCCAGACTTCCACTCGGAGGCTTAGCTGCGGTCCAAGTACTCGCCTAAGTTATGAAAACCCTACCGAGTGGTAAGCCAGACTTCCACTCGAAGGCTTAGCTGCAGTCCAAGTACTCGCCTAAGATATGAAAACCCTACCGAGTGGTAAGCCAGACTTCCACTCGGAGGCTTAGCTGCAGTCCAAGTACTCGCCTAAGATATGAAAATCCTACCGAGTGAAGAGCAGACCTCTCACTCGGGGGCTTAGCTGCAGCCCAGTGCTCGCCTAAGATATGAAAATCCTACTGAGTGAAGAGCAAACCTCTCACTCGGGGGCTTAGCTGCAGCCCAGTGCTCGCCTAAGTTATCAAAATCCTACTGAGTGAAGAGCAAACCTCTCACTCGGGGGCTTAACTGCAGCCCAGCGCTCGCCTAAGTTATCAAAATCCTACCGAGTGAAGAGCAAACCTCTCACTCGGGGGCTTAGCTGCAGCCCAGTGCTCGCCTAAGATATAAAAATCCTACCGAGTGAAGAGCAAACCTCTCAGTCGGGGGCTTAGCTGCAGCCCAGCGCTCGCCTAAGTTATCAAAATCCTACCGAGTGAAGAGCAAACCTCTCACTCGGAGGCTTAGCTGCAGCCTAGTGCTCGCCTAAGATGTAGAAGTCCTACCGAGTGAAGAGCAAATCTCTCACTCGGGAGGCTTAACTGCAGCCCAGCACTCACCTAAGTGGACTAAGGAATAAGTCGATTGCAGTAAGCGCCCTGCTTTGAACCTGCAAAAGACATTTCGAGCCAAAAGCAATCATATTCAAACGCCAAATTCAAGTTCGGATCGATACCTAAAGGAACCGAAAGTGCTCAGGCGCTAAGCCCGTTAAGGTTTATCGGTTACAACTCCACTCGGCATACCAAGGCAAATTTAAAGCGTCGAGCTTAGAAGAAGTTTTTTACCCCTCCTGTGGAGGGCTGGAAGGTGCAACAAACTCATCAAGATCAATTCCATCTGCGATCCGAGTGGCAGCCGCAAGGAAAGTTTCCATAAAGGACATGAAGTCGTGTTTCTTGGTGTTGGCCACCCGGAGGGCCGCCAGCTTGTCTTCTCGCGCATCTTTGCAGTGGACTCGGGCCAGACATAGAGCAACATCTGCACCGCACCGAGCCGAGGACTTTTTTCACTCCTGCACTCGACCAGGGATCGTGTTCAAGCGAGCCATCAGCGACTCGAGATCATTCTGAAGTGTCTCCCCGGGCCAGAGCGTCGAGTCGATGTGAGATGTGGCGACCTTCAGCCTTGCAAGATAGTCCACGACAGCTGCAACACGGGACTCTAGTCGGAAAACATTCATGGCAACTTCGTCGTTCATCGGAGAATTGACGGGGTCAAGGTTTGGTTCCAGCCGGCTAGTTTCTTCTTCAAAGTTTTGACAAAATTCTACAAGGACGATTAGGCAATGGTCGAATGGAAAAACCACGGTTGGAAATGATTGCCGAGCATAGAGATTTACCTTCAAGCATAAGAAACAGCTTCTTGGCAAGACCATTCAGGAAGGCCTCCAGATCTTTTTTCTTCCCAAGAGCAGCTTTCAGATTGGCATTTTCTTGCTCAAGCTTGGCGACTGAAGCTAACTTCTCGTCAACAAGCTTGGTCTTCTCAGCTAGTTCAAGGTCCTTCTTCCGTTGGGCCTCCCTCACCTTACCTGCAAGTTACAGCAAGATCAGATTTTGAAACAAATGAAGGGAAAAAGCAGTCGTCAAGGTCTCACCAAACATACCTTCGGTCTCCTCCTTTGCCTTCGTCAGATTCTCCTGAACCAGCTTCAATTTTAGCTCGAGCTGAATGTGCTTGTTTTCCAGCTCAGAGTAGCGAGCCACGAGATCACAGGAATTCTGCGAAGAACCAATCGACTAAATGTCAAATATAATTCACTTCCGAGTGGAAAAGGAAAAATCATGCGTTTCTAAGACTACAGCCGAATACAAGCATTCGACCGTAGTCTCGGGGACTACACCCAGTTGGTGCACTCAGCGTGCCCCCACTAATCCTATTGAAGATAGAGTCGACCAGTCGACCTCAAAAAAAAGCGATATATTCTTTAAGACTGTAATCGACTGCAAGCAGTCGACCACAGTCTCGGGGACTACACCCAGTGGGTGCACTCAGCGTGCCCCCACCGGTTTGCGAAATCCATTCGACATAGTCGAATGACGGAAAGACTGAAATTATAAAGCCTAAGGCCGACTGCCAGCAGTCGACCTTAGCCTTGGGGACTACACCCAGCGGGTGCACTCAGTGTGCCCCCGCTAACACGGAGTTTAAATCGACACACCCAGTGGGTGACTACTATAAATTCTGGAAAGGAAAAGTTTTTGGTAGCATATCCTAACAGAACAAACTGTGGTCGACTGACCTGAACATTGCTTTGGAGGGCAGAACTGGCGTCGTAAGCTGCCTGGCTCGCATCCCGGATGGTCTTCAACTGCTCCATCATGATCCCTGCCTGGCGTATCGCCTCCTTCGCTGCGCCGGCTTGGTCCTCTGGGACGTGGTGCGTCGTGAAGAGGGAGGGTTGCGGAGCACTCGTCAGCGGATCTGCGAAGGACACAGTGTGTCGAGTGGTGTTCTCCTCCTCCGCGGCTAGAGTCTCAGGCACCGTCACATCCTGGGTCACCCTGCTGGCAGACGCTTTCCTACTCCTTCTGTACTTCAGCGGTTCCTCATCTTCATCGTCATCAGGGAGAGTGATAACAACATTGGATGGAGCTACAGAAAAGAATCAGAATTAGAGATCATGAGTCAGTCGACTAAAAATGGCGTTAAGAGTATAGTACCTGGTTTTGAGGTTGCTGCGTCCTCCATCTCATGGTCATCAGCCCGGGCTGAGGTCTCAGAAGTAGCAGCACTGCAACTCCAAAGAATCAGTCGACTAACTCCAGCGCCAACCAGAGACAAAGTTCACACAAAACAAGAAGACTTAAGCAACATGATTACCCTGATATGGTGGGGATGGACACCTTCATCTTCAGCAGGTGCTTGGTCGGCTTCGACGGGGCCGCCCTGGGCTGCTTCGACGCCTTTTCAGTCGGCGCCGGAGAGGTGGTCCGAGGGCGCTTGGTCGACTGTGTAGCAGTCGCAACCCCCTCACCGCGTTCGGTCGCAGGATCATGGACAAGTTTCGACCGCCTTTACGAGCGCGGTGGTGCGACCCCCTCCTCCTCCTCCTCTTCCTCGTCCTCATCGTCATCATCATCATCGTCATCATCATCATCATCGGCCTCAGCGGCGTCCGAGTCCCACTCCTCCTCCTGGCTCTCGCCCCCGCTCGCTTCTCCCTCCTCAGTCGGAGCCTGCGCTCCGTTGGGCATCGAGTACAGTTCAGTGAGGGCCTGAGGGACAACAAGACAAAGATCAGTCGACCGATCGGCAGAGAAAACAGAAATAAATACGACGAGAATACAATGGGAAGTGGAGCAGACATACCTTGTTTGGGTCACTGTGGCAGTCGAGTGGAGGAATCCTTCTGGCCCCGCGAGGGTTGTCCTTGTTCCCAGTAACAGCGGCCATCCACCTTTCTAGAGTGGCATCGTCGACTGTTTCTGGATTGACCTGAGTCACATCCTCAGTCCCGCAGTACAACCACATGCAATGGCTCCGGAACTGAAGAGGCTGGATTCGGCGCCTAAGGAAAACTTCCAGGAGATCCATACCCGTCACTCCCTCCCGAACCAACTGAACTACGCGCTCCATCAGCATCTTCACGTCAGCTTTCTCCTCCGGAATCAACTTCAGAGAGGAGGGCTTGTTCACTCGGTCCATGGTAAATTGAGGGAGTCCACTCGACTGCCCCGGCGTCGACTCGTCCTGGCAGTAGAACCAGGTCGACTGCCAGCCTCTGACTGACTCGGGAAATGTCATGGCTGGGAAGGTTCTCTTGTTCCTCACCTGGATCCCCAGACCTCCACACATTTGGACCACTCGGGTTCTTTCGTCGCCTGGGCTCGCCTTCTTCACGGTTTGAGAGCGACATGTGAATATGTGCTTGAACAAGCCCCAGTGCGGTCGACAGCCCAGAAAACTCTCACACATGGACACAAATGCGGCAAGATAGGCGATAGAATTCAGGGTGAAGTGGTGGAGTTGCGCTCCAAAAAAGTTCAAGAAACCACGGAAGAAAACGCTCGGCGGCAAAGAGAATCCGCGGTCGACATGGGTAGCCAGAAGCACGCACTCACCCTCTTCCGGCTGGGGCTGCCACTCTTTCCCCGGAAGCCTCGCAGCTCCATGAGGGATCAGGCCCTCGTTGGCCATGTCGAGGAGATCCTTCTCCGTGATGGTCGACTGGATCCAATCTCCCTGGACCCAGCCTTTCGGCAGGCGAGATCTAGACGAAGACCCACCGCGGCTGGTGGATCTCCCCTTCGCCTTCTCCGTCGCCGACGCCTTCTTCGCGCGCTCCAGCGCCGCCGTCTTCTCCTTGACCATGGCTACCGGCAGGGCGCGTGAGGAGAAGTGGTGCGGAGGCGAGTGCGAGCACGTTGGGCAGAGACGAAGGGGGCAGAGAGAGAATGCTGAGGCACTGTTCAAAAAACCCTCGCCGGGCGCATTTATAAGATCCCTTCCGAGTGGATGACAGGTGGGCCTGGTCGATCTAATCATATCCTGGAACTATTACGCGGGCGGGATACGTGGCGAAGAAAGTGGAGCGGGGATCGAGGCGTCTATGTCCCGTCCCATCCGAACGCCGCGGTCCGCTCCGCTTCGCGCGTTTCCCCAAATTTCGCATCCCGCGGAATCCGCGAACGGCAGATCGGTCTGTCAGGCGCGGGATTTCCTGCGATCCGTCGCTCGGAAATCGACGAAGCCCGAAAGATCACTCGACGAAAGAAAAGAATGGATCGAGTCGACTGAAGACAAGTTGCTCACTATCAACGAAGAGATTTTCTGGTTCAGAACAACGCACGACCAGTGTGCAAAGGTTAATCGGAAACAGCATCAACTCCTCCGTCACTCAAAGCCTCAATCCATTCGGGGGCTAATGATGGGGTCATGTACCTAGGGTAGGGTCACAGACCTGATCTAAGTACCCTGCCCAAGGACACCCTTGGAAGAGGTCACCTTCCAGTCGACCAACGAGGGACTCACTCGACTGACTTGAAGGACTCGACCACGAAGACTCACTCGACCACCAGAAGGTCAAGAGGCACTCTGCACTGCAACGGCCTGTGATTAAGTAGACTTTATGATAGTAAAGACACTTTATGTGGGGCATCACCTGTAACGCCCCGGACTAAATACGCCTTAAACCCTTCATTACGTGGGCTGGCTGGGGTCCTGGCACACTCTATATAAGCCACCCCCCTCCACAGGCAGAAGGGTTCG
The DNA here is from genome assembly GCF_002162155.2 of Triticum dicoccoides. Classification (NCBI taxonomy): domain Eukaryota; kingdom Viridiplantae; phylum Streptophyta; class Magnoliopsida; order Poales; family Poaceae; genus Triticum; species Triticum dicoccoides. Next base: position 672,460,925 of record NC_041383.1, on the reverse strand, counting down.
GCATCCTGTAACTCATATACACATAATCCACTCGACCGCCTCCGGGCTCCGAGACGTAGGGCTTTTACTTCCTCCGAGAAGGGCCTGAACTCGTACATCTCTTGTGTTTACAACCTCTCCATAGCTAGGACCTTGCCTCTCCGTACCTACCCCCCACTCTACTGTCAGACTTAGAACCACGACACATACCGCCCTCGTCCTACTCTAGGGCGTAGTACCACGTCTGTGCGGCGCCACGAAGGTGATACGAGGCGAGCCAGGTGCGGTCCGACACGAGTGTGCATTGCCCCTGGAAGAACTGCTCGCACTGGTTGAGCCAGTTGAGGCGGTCCTCCGTCCCGTCGTAGGTAGCGAAGTCCAGCTTGGCGAAGCGTGGCGGCGTCTGGGTATGGCCGCCCTGGCCATATGGCTCGGCAGCGCGAAGCAGCGAGGGAGGTGGCGTACCATCGGACGGCGGTTCGGCGCAGCCCCTGGAAGGACCCACGGAGCCAGACGGATAGCCGAACGTCAAAGTGGGCGCTGGCTGGTCCCCGACCGTAGTGTAGACGGGCTGCGGCTCCGACCCGGATAGCCAGGCCGGGAGCGGTGACGGCGATAACACGAAGCGCACCTGCTGGATCGGAACGCCTCCCTGCATGGTCGGCGTTGGCCCGGTGCTGCGTGGAGGAGCCTGCAGTAGCGGTTGTTGCTGGATGGGGCAGTGCGCGCGAGGCGCGGCGGGAACCTGCGTCGGCCACTGCGGGGCAATGGCGGGTGGCGGCGGCAGCTGCAGCATCCCAGCAAGCGTCGCAGAGGCCCCTGGGTGCACCGGTACCATGGCAGGGCCGGTGGCCCAGTGGCGATGGTCGGCGGTAGGAGCGGCGGCGGCCCGTAGGGGCTGGTCAGGTACAACATAATCCCTTGGACGGAGGTGACGAGGTCGTTGAGGACCCCGGTGATCTCCTTCGAAGTGTAGGCGGCGGCCGATGGTGCGGTGGAGGGCGCTGACGTCTGGGTGGTGGCAGCGCCGGAAGATGCGACCAACGACGCAGACAGGGAGGGCAGCGACGCGGTGGAGATGGACAGCGGCGCGGTGGTGCTAGTCGGCAGCGGAAGCGACGGGGTGGGCGGCGGCAAAGACATGATCGGAACTGAGCTACCTGATACCAAGGTGTTAGGAGCTAGGGTTCTGCCTGCTCTAGGTCGTAGCTTGTAGGGGAAGGGGGAGCGGGGCGCGGAAGAGCACGCGGCCGCCGCCGGCAGGGCGCCATTGTACGCATGGGGGAGCTGGCGGTGGTGAGAGGCGGCGGCGGCTAGGTTTTATGTTTCTGGCCCCTCTGGGAGCCGGGCAATAGAATTGTCTTATTGCTTAATCTAAAAAGAGTCTTACAACTTGTTCATATAACCACGAAAATAAGATAACTTGTAGGCTAAGCCCCTAACTAAACCTTCCCAGTGGGCTCCTACGGGTATTAGTTACCCCGGTCATAACAACCATAATGTTGCAGCATTCAGGACCTACCGCTCCAACATCATTGCAAGAGTCAAAGCCATCTTCATCACTTTTGCAACCCATACTATAGCCTGATATCATATATACCTAATAGAATCAGCATCACAAACTTATTTATCTCAACATGTAAGCATGTTGCATCACCATACAATTATGTATGGGATAAGGTCCCCTCAACATGCAACCATTCATGAAAAAAGATCCACCACCACATGCAACCATGCATGGAAAAATATTTTTCATTCTATGATTATACTTATATTCAGTAACTACTTAAAAAATGTAAATAATTAATTATAATAAGTTACTCCCTTCGTTCCTAAATATTTGTCTTTCTAGATATTTCAACAAGTGACTACATATAGAGCAAAATGAGTGAATCTACACTTTAAAATATATCTATATACATCCGTATGTGGTAGTCCATTTGAAATCTCAAGAAAGACAAATATTTAGGAACGGAGGAGTACATGTATTTTTAGTTTTGTTTCACCTGTTATTAATTAAATATTTATATTTCGCACAATCAAATCTCATCGAAATATTCTGCAACAGATTTCCGCAACAACGCGTGGGGTAGCATCTAGTTATCTTAAGTAGACATGCCCAATACATCAAGAATGAACATACATTAAACATTATTTCAGCAAGCCAGTGAACCACATGCGCTTCAAAGATAAACTTATCATACACTATCCATGTACCCAAACAAACCACATCAATTCCCATCATGTAGAATAGTTCCCTCCCAGGTAAAAAAACGATAAAGCCAAGACAAACATTTCCATAGAGATCTAGGACAAGGAGTCCTAAGAATGGCACTGATAATGCCCACTCAGAGCGAGCACATTGAAACCAAAAAAGTCCCAGATTTTACATTATCGCGTAGACAACAGTTAGGATTCCCAAGCCAATTCCTTTTCCTAGTCGTGTTTTTTTTCATATTATCCTTTGGCAATATCGAATTTTGAAAAAATTGCCACAATAACACCTTAATCTTTATAGGGTTATAACTTTTCGTGGAACGCTTAGGAGTATCAAGTAAGATATTAATGTTCTATAAATTGACTGAAAAGACGATTGTTACTGTCCACCATTTTAAGTTCTACTCCCTGATTGACTTCAGTGTTGGTTTTTCCAACGAAAAACAAGTAACACTTAGTGTTGACCCCAACTATATATGATCTTTTCCTAAACAATATTTGTATTATTTGAGATATCTTACCATATATACCATGTGATTCAACAATATGTGATTTGACTGTTAGTAAAATGATACAAATTCCAAAAATGTAGTCAAAAGAAATGGCCGTTTTAACCTAATAATGTTGCATCTACTATATCTAGATAGAAGCCCTCCATTACCTGATTTTCCCGACTTCTCATGAGACCACATCATTGCTTAATTTTAAGATATTTGTTTTTCCATTTTCAGTGGTCCTTTAGAGTTTGGTTTTGAACCAAACAGGTAAAGAAAAAAAATATGAAACTATTACACAACGTCTAAGATATCAAACTGAACAATTAAACTTTTGCATGAAAGTGTAAGAAAAAAAGGGCATACAACCTACGTCCAGAATGTCATCTTTTTTGTATGGTGCAAGTAATTTTACTTTATGAAATTTTTGGTTATGTTGGTGCTGCGCCATTAAAATGCAATTGCAAGAGATACAAAACTCGAAAATATGAACAAAAGCAAACAACAAAGACATTATGGGAACCACACAAAGCACCAAAACTCTATGTAAAATAAATAATCTTTTCTTAAGCACCAATGCTTATCTCTATACAAGGGGTGCCTCCAACTCAAGAACAAAATACAAAAGGGTGCCTCCAACTCAAAAATATATACAAGAGGGGTGCTTATAATTAAGCGTCTACTCCTCTACAGATAAACAACGATGCTCAAAGAAAATGTGGCTTATTCCTTTCATCACTTCCCTTAAGCACATTGTGTTGCACAAGACCTTATTATTATTTTTGTTTTAAAACGAAGGCTTGAGAAGAGCCCGACTTTGAATTAACAGAGTCATCCCGGACAGGATTACATCACACCATTGCAACCTTGAGCAAACAAAGAAAAAGAAACCACGATAAGCTAACAATTTAAACAAGACAAACCTCGAACATCACAAGCTATCAAGATAAACAAGACATGAACATTACAAGCTCAAAAGATAAACAAGACATGAACCCTTCATGAAGCGATGCACTGTCGCTGCCCATAGATGCACTGCCGCTGCCCATAGACAGAACCCAAAAGGCAACCACGGGAAAGGATGAAAGCAAACCCTTCATGAAGCAGCCACATCTCCAGAAGCGATGCACTGCCGCTGCCCATAGACAGAACCATGAAAGAGATGAAAGGTGTCGGCTATACAAAAACAGAGAACCCTAGTAAAGCTTGGAGAAACAAGGAGACAGAGCCAAGACCAAAGGATGAAGCTCCCTCTCTCACTACAGACACTAGTGTGTCCTCCATAGAAGGGGAACCATATCCCCTCCCATCCAAGCGCAGATGCCGGACCAGACTCACACCATGTTCATGTAGAGCACCCAAAACCATTGGTCCTGCAAAGCCAGGGCCGCCGCAAGAGACATGTTATTGTTGTCGCCGCCATCCTATCACACCACCGCAATGCCCACGACCCACCTGAAGGGTACGGTGCCAAGAGCACCGCCGCGTCCAACAAATTTCAGGGTTTCGCTCGTGAGGCTAGTTGGACATGAGGGGGAGAAATGTGCCTGAATGACGCCTCCAAGGAGGGAAGCGGCGCCCGTGGGCGTCGCTGCCAGTGATTTCTTTCGGTCGTGGCTCCACACCACCAGCACCCCACCCAACTTGGGAACCAGTAGTGCACGCCGGCACTACCTAGATCCAGAGGGGTGGAGCATGCTGGGAGGCAGAGGGGGTAATGCGGCCAGCTGCTGCACCATGGACCTCGTCCATCAGAGAGCTTGCTGCCCGTGCAACCAGGAATGCCAGACCACACACGCACTACCACCCGCCGCGAGAAACGGTGGCACCTCACTAGTCGAGGCCACCACCCTGGAGACCGGTACTCCTTGCGGAAGAGGCAAAGCAGCAAAACCCAGTCGCCACCTTCCTTGGCAACGTCTCGGGCTTGTCCGACGGATGCCTCTGGTGGCTGCATGAAGGGAGGTAAGATATGGAGGAGGTGGCGGGGTCTAGGGTTGTCGCTCGAGAGGGCGACACGAGGGAGTTTTTTCCTCAAGGCCTTATTATGCAAACCCGTTTAAGCAAGTTGCTCGTGTATATTCATTTTATTCTTGACTGCTGCTTCCACAGACTTTAGATATACCAAATGTCCCTTTCGTATTGGTTGTGAAGAACCATAAACTAAATTATTTATGCCACAACCAGGCCAAAGTTTCTCTAGAAAAACAAGCAACATGGGCAAGGTGACAGGGAGCCTTCCCTAGATCTGGTCTCCTCCACGCCGCTCGCACTTCACAGTACTTGGGGCAGTACGTCCTGTGTGGGGGCACCCACTAGCAGCATAATACTACTGGCAGCGGAATATGCCGTCTCCCAAGAGCCAAGGTGCGGATTAGGATCAATCAAGCACCGGCGGAACAACCATCTGATGCTTGCAGCATACGAGCTGCGATCCCGCCTGCATTTTTGCAGACTGCAGTCGGTACGTACCTCACCTGCCCTGCCGGTCCAACCCTCGTGCGTGCGCGTACGGAACGCCATGGATAACAGTGACACCGGTGCATGTGGGGAACGAGATGTGCCACGGCCCACGGGGATAACAGCGACACGCGTGCATGTGTAACGTGGGGCACGTGAAATGGGGACACAGAACGGATCGATCTGCAGGTAAGTTCATGGACAGGTGGACTTGATCTTCAGAATATATTTCTTTTGTTTCCGTGCCCTAAAGAAGTTAGATAATTAATTAGATCAGACTTGCATCTGATGTTTCCTGGGGGCCGGTGTACATGGTTTTGGCGAAGAAAAGGGCCAAATGGTCAAGTATTCGCCTCCAAGTATCCTCGGGGGCATCCTCACCCTATCTGCAGCAGCCGTTCGTATGGCCGTATGGCTCGGTGGGGATGCGTCTGGGCATTTCTTTTGCCCATTTGCGAGTGCGGTGCGGCACCAAATAGTAGATGGATACGCGCCGGCACCGGGCACCCGTACGTCCAGTGCAGTGCAAGACACGTACGTACGCATCCGGCTACTTGCCTACTTCGCTCGTCGCACCGCGCAGCCGCGGCCGTCGTTTCGTGCAGACAGACGACACGCCCGAACCGGCTGCTGTGCAAACAACTGAGTCTGGGCATCGTCACCCTATCTCTATTTGTAGCAGCCATTCCCTGATGAAAGAAACTGCAGCAGCCGTTCGTTCGTTCGTTCTGTTTGTCAAAGCTTGCCACATCTAAGATTAGACAAGTTTGACCAACTTAGATGTGTGTTTGGTTTAAATCACATTTTAAGCAAGCCACATTATGATCCCACATCACATACACACAAAAAATATGGCAAGATTCTTTTAGGCTTGCCAACTTGTGGCTTTTATTTTAAAGAACTAATCTTAATCAAGTTTGGCAATATTATATGGTAAAGTGTGGCACTCCTAGTCCTAAACCAAACGGCCACTTCGTCCGCGCATACTTTGCCCGGTTACACCGACGCGTCAAGTCTGATGTGATGCCACCCGAGATAAGATGGATACGCTTCTTTCATCCATCACCCAAAACAAAGACCAAAGATCATACGCGCCGGCACAGGGCGAGTCACGTACGCAGTACGCACAATTCCCCTCGTCGCGTCAGGTCAGGAGCAGTTGGAAACAGAGCCGTCGTCACTTTCGCACAGAGAGACGACGCGTCCCGGGCAAGCTCCAGGCGCAATGGCGTGTCATGTCGTGTCGTGTCGACCCCGAGAAATGCTCTCTCTGGAGTAAAGATGTTGCAGCGTGACACCTTCGCCGTGCGCCCCATGCCTGGTCTGTTTTTCTGACGGGAAGGAAGGAAGGAATAATGAAAGCGAATCGGTTCGGGTGGTTGGTTCTCTGGTTGGGTTGCCTTTTGCCCGATCGGACGTGGTGGCGCTCGACGCGTCCGCACGGGCCGCCCGCCGCGTGCGGTGCGATGTGGTGAGATAGGTGATGATGATGGGAGCGGAACTAGATGCGGCCTGTGCGGGATACGGCCCGGCCGCCCGTCGACCGATCGTGCTTAGTTTAAACGTATCGTCGGTCACGGGTGACGGAGGGCTGGACTGGAAGAGGTCGCTTCTGGCCGGTGCGAATGGAATGCCGCCTACAGGAAACAACTCGTAGTTTAATCTGCCACGACCGGAGAGGGATGCCGACGTGTTAGCTTCGGTGGTAAAACAAAAACCTTTACACGTGCATCTGTTGCTATAGTGAAGTTTCTGTAGTAAAGAACCACATGGCCAATGAGCCGACCAGAAATAAAACACCGGAGCGCTTTACACGTGCATCAGTCTCTGCAGTGAAGTTTCTGTAGCAAAGAACCACAGGGCAAGTGAGCCGACAGAGAAAAAGCACGAACGTAGCGAATCTGAATTACTTGGACCGTTGATCCGGTACGGCTCCCCCGTTCCGGGGCGTACGAGCGTCCTTGGCCGTCCACCAGAACGGATTCGATCTCCTCCTAGTCCTCCTAGTGGAAAGGAAGGCTGGACGCGGATACCCTTCGCGCCGCTCATCACCAGAATCAAATTCCTCCGTCGATGGGAACCATCGCGTTCAGCCGACCACTGGAAAATCCCGGTGGAAGCACGACGGCTACCATGCGAGAGCGAGAGAGAGGGTACGAGGCTGGCCCGTCCCGTTCCATCCGTGCGCAGCCGAGGCGTCCATCCACCACCGGTCCTGCCGTGCCACGCTCGGTTCACGACGACGCGTCCTTGTCCTTGTACTAGTTGTAGATGCTGCCTCCAGCACAATGGCACTGTGGAGTGCGGCCCAGAGAACAAAGATAAGATGGGTGCCGGCCGTGAGTTGTCGCGCTGTCATCCGCGACCATTTTGTCCACGCTCCGAGTCGCTCGAAGAGAAAGACCACAGGGTTGGGTTTCGACGGTAAAAGGAGCGATTCGCACACAGCCACCGGCCATGACTCGTTTGTGAAGTTTCTTCACAGAACGCCTCGTCGGTCCACCTTTTCCCGGCTGACACACGACCTCTGTTCAAATCTCCATGTGTACTTTCCTTGACCGTAGAACGGACTTTAGTAGGGGTTATCTTGCGGTTTAAGAAAAAAGTTCATACAGTTTTAAAAAATCATGACATTTAAAGAAATGTTCACGTTTTTTAAAATGTGGGACGTGGCTCGCTGGCGCACGGGCACCCGATCGCACCAGCGAGCGCTCTCCCAGAAAAGGAAGGAGCAACCCGCGCGGGCGAGCAGGCAGCCGAAAAAGGAAGGAGCAGCCCGCGCGGATCACGGGTGGATCACGCCCCCGCCCCCACCCCTGGTCCCCTCTCTCACGCGCACGCAAACCCCCTCTCCCTCCTCTCTTTTCTCTCTTTCTTGACCAACACATCCACGGGTGGATCTTCCTCCTCCTTTCCTCCTTCCTCCTTTGTAATCAGATATGAAGAATCAGGTTGAGCTTTGCGTATCCATGGCGTGTTGACCAGGAAGATCAAGGTAACCACCGTCCTCCAAAAAGTAGCCCCCCCCCCCTGTCCCTTCTCTGTTCGTGATTTGGCCAGGAAGATCAAGAGGTTTTCCTGATCGTGATTTGCCTAAAAAATCAAGTAACTTCCCCCCTCTCGTAGGATTTGTAGATGTGTGCAAAAAACTAAGGAACTAATGCTCCAATTTTAGGCAATTCTATTGTGTTGACTGAGCAACTGCAAAAAAGCTAGGAACAAAGCTTTGTTCCTGCTTGATCATGAACCCACTCCTCCCTGCTTGAAAAACTGAGCAACTGATCCTCCAACTTTAGGCAATTCTATTGTGTTTATTGAGCAACTGCAAAAGAAGGGTAGGAACAAAAAAGCTTTGTCCCTACTTGATCATGAACCCCACCCCTCCCTGCTTGAAAACTGAGCAACTGATCCTCCAACTTCACGCAATTCTATTGTGTTCATTGAGCAACTACAAAATAAGGGTAGGAACAAAAAAGCTTTGTCCCTGCTTGAGAGATCAAGATGTTTTTTGTCTGTTCCTGATTTGCAAAACTGAGTAACTATGTGCATTATGTAAGAAAGGAGAGAAAAATCGAAGCAAATTCCCCCTCTCATAAGGCTTATATATGTTTGCCAAAAACTGAGCAACTAGCATTCCAATTTTAGGCAAATCTATTGTGTTCATCCATCAACTGCAAAAAGAGGAAATGTTGGAACAAAAAGCATTGCATCAGGATGTTTGCATTCATCAACTGGCAGTGAATGCATACAGTTCTCAATGATTCCGGGAACAATCCAAAGCACAAAAACAGAAAAGTAAAGCATTCACACAAAAAGCATTGAAAAACTAGTCCAGTACATATGCATCCTCTCATAAAATAAAATAAAAGTAACAGCGTTGCAGAGAAGATCTGCCTAATCCAGACAATCTACACTACTATGAAAAGGTCTTCTGCTCGCGCCAAGATCTACCTAACATATGTGCATTTTCCCCACTTCAATAATAGTTGTCACCCTCCTGCTGAAAAACAACAAAGAAAGACACATGTCAAAATTTATTCACATATGGTGTACTGGTGGTAATAGAAAAAAGGTATGACAAAAATGAACTTGTGTGAAAAGAACACAAAAGTTGCCTCTGTTTATCTTTATAGTTGCCTAAAAAAGTGTATATGGTTGCCCTAATTTAATCTAGTACTGCTTTTACCTCAATTTCTCCTCCCAACAAAAATATGTTTATATTGGCTATGTTATTGTCAACTAAAAAAATTGTTTCTGCAGGATGAGCTGATAAGAAGAGAGAGGGACAAGAAGAAGGAAAAAAAGATGATTGATCTCAATGAAGCACCTGACGTAGAGTCTGTCAACATTTTGGTTGAGTTGGGTGCGCCCTTCTTAAATACAACATATGATCAGCAAGATATCCGTTGGGAGGAGGGTGTTGGTGAGTCCCCAGACCTCGACATTGGCTCTAATACTGCTCATGTTCCGACCACCCATGTCGCTACTCCTCGACCATTGCTTGTCGTTTGGACCAGCTCCTCGTTTCCCTCATTTCCAGCTTCGCCATCAGTCCTTCCCGCAATCCTCTTGCTTTTTCGGGCCATTCTGTAAAACAAAATATACAACACCAAAAAAAAAATTGTCATTTGGGTGAAAAAATACAAGACCTAGAAGCACAATTATACTTGCAGATAAAAAAGAGTGAATTCACTATCATTGCTGAGTACAAAAAAATGTGCCTCTGTTTAACATCTCCACCATGACTACTGCAAAAAAATGCCTATAATTCCTGATGACATCTCGTTTGTTATTCGGTCCAACTAGATGGTGAATCTAGGCATCTGTAGGATGTTGGGTAGCCAACTTATAGCAACAAAAAAACTTCACTAAACATGACTACTACATGCTGGCACTGGCACACACAAAAGAATAACTAATTACCCAAAAAAGCAACTATTGATATATTTCCTTGCAAATGAGTTAGTAAAATTGAACAACTACTGTCATATACCTATACAACTACCTCTGCAGATCCGAGCAACCCCAAAACACCCAAAAAACTGAAAAGCAACTTTTAAAATATACTGTAACCAACTATTTTAACAAAAGTTAGGCAATCCCAAAAAAGTGGTACAGCGAAAATCGCAGAAATCAGTACAAAAAAGTCTAGCATGCTGCGACCCAATTTCAGTCAAGGTGTAACAGAAAAAAAACATGACAATCAAGTATCACGAACTCTCGATTGATCTCCAACACACTATCAATCAAAAATAGGACGAAAACACCTATTTAACTATACGACTACCAACGCACTGCCGTGAAGCAGAG
>NC_041383.1:672449012-672450320 GCF_002162155.2 Triticum dicoccoides | reverse complement strand
CCATCTGGGTAAGAAAAAAATAAGCAACTCCTGTGCAATTTCCTCCCAACTGGGTGAGAAAAGCTAAGCAACTACTGTCACAAGGCTACACAATGCCTCCATTAGATCCAGGCAACTCAACAGCACCCCGAATTTTTTTTAGCAAACTGCTGTGCAAATTCCTGGCAAATGGGGTGAAAAAATTGAGCATACTTCATGGATTCGTTCATGACACCCAAATTGTGCAAAATCCAGGCAACTCCATGACACCCAAACAAACATGGAGATCCAGACAAACTCCGTGACACGCAAGCGGCCATGGATTCGTTCTGACGTATCACCATACCACCAATCCCCCTAGTACCCCCCAAAATTGAGCAACTACTGTCACAAAAAACACAAACTGCCGTTGCAGATTCAAGCAACTCCACGACACCCACACCGCCAACGATTTCGTATAAACACGCCTCTGCCCTCCTCCCGAAACCCCACCACTATGCCTTGTGCCCGTTCTAACTCATGCCGCCACCTGGTCGGGGCCAATCTCAACAGCCAACTCAACCCCGACCCCAACCCCAGTCGACACGACAGCCGTCGCAAAGCCGTGCCCCGCGGATGCCATGGACAAGCCCGGACCTCGCCCTCCTTGCGCGCGATGGAGACAACCTATCGCCCTGGCAAATCACCTAAACTCTAACCTTGCCATGGCAACGAGCGAAAATCTCCGATAAAAGCGACAGGGCAAGGAGGGGATGTCGGGATTACCTCCGCCAATATCCGCCACCGCGGCGCGCCCATGGACGGCCTCCCCGCCGACGAATCCTCGGTGAAGCCACGAACGCAGCCCCGCGCTGGCCGTCGTCGCAAGAGGGACGGAGAAAACAGAGCGATTTTGAAAATGGGGGGAGAAGCAGTTTGAACAAGATGAGCGGGGCATGCGGGCAGTTTCGCCTAGAAAATTAAGGGTGTGGGCCGCACTACTACGCCCCGTGCCGGTTCCCCACCTCGTCGGGACACTGCGGCCTGGTTGGATCCACCGCGCGAGATCCAGCATATCATCTACTACCACTATAAAAAAAAGATGGACAGATCCAAACAATCACATCCATCTATCATCAAAATCTAATGGCCCTTAATCATACTATGTTTAACGCTACCAACCACGCAGCAAGCCACAATCGATAGCTAACCCACCCTGCCCGTTCGCACGACCTGTCGCCCCGCTCGCACGACCCCCAGTCGCCCCCTCCTCCTCCCTCGTCCCGCCTGCACGACCCCAGTCCCCAGTCACCCCCCCTCCTTCTCCCGCGCCCGTTCGCCGCCCCGCTG
>NC_041383.1:672442015-672448755 GCF_002162155.2 Triticum dicoccoides | reverse complement strand
GACAAGTCGCCGCCCGTCGCGCCCTTCGCCGTGGGAGAGCCGGAGCCGCCGCCCGTCGCGCGCCGGGGGAGAGACGCCGCAGGTCGCCGCGGGAGAGCCGGAGCCGCGGAGCCGCCGCCCGTCGCGCACCTGCCTCTCCTCCTCTGCTGCCGCAGGTACGCCGACGCCTCCCTCCCCCATCGAGCGCGTGGCCGCCGACCTGATTGAGAGGTAGACAAGCCAGTAAGTTTCCTCCTCCGCTGTTGATGCGCGTCTGCTTCGCCCCGGTCCATGCCGCTGCCCCGACGTTCAGGTGAGCGGAGACGCCATGCCGAATGCATCACTGCGACCAGCCGACGTGGTTTGCTGTAGCTGTTGCCCCAACCGGTGCGTCCCCGCCGTTCGGCGACGGCACGACGCGGTCATGCGTGGCTCACAGAGATCCAAGGCCAAGACCAGTTTCCGCCCATGAAACGTATACACCGATTGAGACCACCGTCTAGAGGGTAAGCAGGCGTATCCATGTAGTATTATATTTAGCTTATGATTTGTGATGTATGGTGGCTTGGGATAATGTTGTTCTTCTTGCAAGTAATCTATGATTTGTGTTTTCTTGCTCTTCCCAACCCGGTCGTGGGAACGGTGCAGCTCCTTCCTCAATGCTACTTTTCTCAATCTGATCTCTGCAACTTGTGAGGATTGAAATCACTAAAGGAACTAGGAGTACTGCTTTTTTTTATTATAGGTGTCTTGTAATCTAAGAACTACTGAGCAAGATAATTCAGATGGATCTAATTAAGAATCTTGTATTAACGGTGATCAAGGCTGTTTTTACATATGTTTATAGAGAACTTGCACCAAAGCTGTGTGTATTGGATGACCTGCGCCAAAGCTGTCCATACAGGGCATATGGTCCTCAAAGCGTGGTGTCGATTTTGTAAGTTGTTAAGTTGATTTGGTAAGTCTATATAGTGCGGACGACCTACTCTATCTATTTAATGGGTAAGTTGATTTCGTTCTGTTGTCTCACCGGCTTAGTGTGTTGTGCATGCGGTGCTTGTTAGAGCTTTGCCCAAACATGTCATTTCCTGTCATACAAACTGCTTTTGCTCGGAGTTATAGATGGATGGAACTTTTATGTGTTCGCAACACATGATAATAGGGGTTAGTATTTTGCGGCTCAGGAACACACTTTGGATATAACATCATGGGGACAAAAAACATATTACTGGAAAATCAGGTGAACTACATCTACTGGATGCTTGGAACTTTATTAGCATTCTCTGATATCCTGCCTTTGTTTTCAAATATTGATTGGGATCAAAATTCGTACTTGTCCTTTATACAGAAGCATATGGGAGCCGCATTTGAGCAATGCTCTCAACTTTCGGTTGCAAATATTGATAAGGCGATATACAATCCAGTGACTTTTTGAATCACAATGAGGTCCTTTGATATTTGCGGTCTTCTTAGCTTTGATTCATGTTGATACTAGCAAAAGAAAAAAAATATTTGTGTTGTAACCTTCTTTTTTCTTCACTGATACGAAAAACATGATTGGTGAGGCTGATTGTCCAAATCATACATAAACTGCAGATTGTACCTCCTAACATAGATGTAGATGCCATACTGATTGGCTCTCAGCTAGAAAATTATGCACCAGGCATCTCATTTGGTTTTGTTCCTTCTCAACCTAATGATTGCAACTCCGAGAACAGGGTATAGCTTATGTATAAATTTTGTACAGCCATGCCCATTTCATATACTCTTGGGGGTTTAATAACTCTAATCAACTATCATAATAGAGCATAGCTGAGGTAGTAAATCATGCAGTGTTATATGCAGACTCGGTTGCCATTTAATGATGTCTGTACGACAGGCGGCTCCGGCAAGTCGGATGGACGGCTGCGGCGGCTGAGCTTCTCCATGGCCTGCTGCAGTTCCACGGAGAGAGAGCTTCGAGAGTGAGGAGGAGGTATAAAAGAACAGAAGGAAGGGAGAGGAGGAAGGGCAGGCATGTGGCGGCCTTGACAATGAACCTCCGGTTGTGATGGACTACAGCGAGAGGTGGCGCATGGCCCCGATGCGAGCCAACGAGGCAGCGGCGTGGCCTTGGAGCTGCGAGAGCTCGGGCGTTTGGATCGCAGGCCAAAGGTTATGCATATTGGGTACGTTTTGATCGCTATCAAACCTGTCCATACAAAATATTGGCATGATTTATCCTGTTGTTGGCTAGATCTGAAGTATTACCTATCAAATCAATGTTTCTTTCTGTTTTGAGGCCACATGCATGTTGATTCTGTCAACACACTGGGATCCCTGTAGATAGAACCATAAGAGGACTGGTCCTCTGATCATTGTAGGCCATCAACGCCCATTTAGGAATTAGGACACACATGTTATGTTTTGTTAGCAGCTGGTGGAGTTAATTCCGAAAGTCTACAATCTGCATGGTATACAGTTATCATCAGTTTAGTCGCTCATTTGTGTCATCGTTGAGCTTGTCATGTCATGGTACGAGATTTTGTACCATCTATATTTTCTATAGTTATTTTAATCTTTCATCGAGATGGACGAGGGTGGTAAAAGATTTTTTTGAGATTATTGTTCCCATCTTTGCATATTGCTTGGCTCTCGACATAGTGCTTATCAACCAAAGTTGAATTCTTGGTAATGTGACCTTCCTTTTAGATTTCAGTTCAGTGCAACAGTAGAAGATGCTAGCCTTGTAATATAGAGCGAATGTAGAGAAAACATTTATATAGATGTATTAGTTATGACTTGTTATAAATATGCCCCACCACCTATGTAATTCAAATTAGTCAAACTTTAAGGAGGGTGGAGTCATGCTAGATTTATACTATAATATCCTTAATGTCTATAACTATAAGTGATGTCCTCTTTTATGCGGGTTTCCACTTAAAGAAATGATTTTTGAATCCTATTCAATAGAAATGAGAAAATATGTAAACGAAATAGAAGAAACAAAAGCATATAGGATATTTATTCTATTATATTATATATTCCTAGGTTAGATTCATTATCTACATCATGTTTCTGATGTGGAAGTTTTCGCAAACATTTCTATATTTCATTTCTAAAATGGACGGGCGCGGCAACACTTGCCTTTATGATAGAAGTCTGACCAAGAACTGTCAGTGTAATGAAGGATTTTTCGTTATTTTTGTGGTATTGGATTTTATACAGAATGACAGGGATGGGCCCAAAATCAAGGATATGTTATATAGCCCTTGTTCATACTTGGAACTCCAATCTGATGGATTGTGCTTGCTATTACTAAACAAATGGTACTATTCTTTATTGTATTGCAGATTATCAAGACATTGGTGATCACATTAAACCAACATAGTATTTCTTAGTTATGCTGAAGTAAGTACTGCTGCTGACCTTTTTCTGGGAACAATGTTTATCATTAGCAATATATTTTCACAATGTTGTTCTGTATTTTGTTTTCTTTAACTCGATCATGTTATCACCAAGAAATCAGATTGGAGAGCATCCCAATGTTGATATTACTTGGATTAGTATTTGTCTATTTACCTTTTATTAAAATCTTCTGCATGTTCTGACAAGAATAAAATCTGATAGACTACTGAATGTACATGTACGTATGCACTTCAATAAAATATGTACTGGTAATTCTGTTGGCATAGCATAAATTTGCTTTTGTCATCTATAAAATCATTACCGACAGTTTTGTGAATGTCAGCACATGTTAAGATGTCTTCACTAAGAAGATTGAGTCTATATATAATTCTGCATCTTGATTGTCTGATTATTGGAGCATTACACGACATTGTCTCGTTTGTATCATGTGAGAGCAGAAGAATAGGCGCAATCAACTAAGAACCATGCCAGGTGGATGGTGCAAGTTGTTGTCAAACGGACATATATATGGTGGTTATCCCGGGGAAAGTTGTTTGTTTTGATAGAAAAACTAAGGGAAAAGGATCCATTTGTGAAAAAACAAAGCCATTGGTTCGCAATACTGGGGTCATATCCAAGATTCAGCAGGAAGATAAGGTTAACTTGTTATCTACCTACTGTCTATCTATTCATGTTGGATGTTGACTTCTCATTCACCATCCTAGCGGCAGTTTCATTGTTTCTTAATATAGGCCTCTGATGTGGATATATTGGTAATCATTCTTCACCTGTTACGACTGAAGTTTGAATTCCACATTGTATTGCCTTGATTTACAAATTGGTTTAAAAAATGAACATGATTATTGCCTACCATTTGTCCAAAATCGGAAGTATATACAGAAGATAAGAATCATGGCATGGTTCCTTGCCTGCTTATTGTGATGTGTAATTATTTTTGACAATCTGATGTTTTCACACATCATTACAAGATTCTTTAAAACTACCTTTGTAGAATATTTCAAACCCCGGTCTAGGATTATTCAGCTAACCATGTTTTTAAACCAACAGAGAATGTGAGAGAAAATATGTTGCTCGATACTGGTGAGGATAGTACACTATTTTGCTTGATATTGAAGCATCAGATCCTTCTTGTTCTATGCAACAACTAAGACTATTTTTCGTCACTACAGTCGTGAAACTTCAACCAATACATATGTGCTTGAGTTGCTTTGCAACACATAATGACCATCCAATGTTTGCCGCGGGTGGTCGCTTTCATCGTTGGAGTGAGCAGCTTGGCCTGGTACCATGTGCAACAGTCCCACGGGATCTACCATCGCCTTCATTGCTACCAAAGCCGGTGTAGTGTGCCGAAGATGTCGTCAATGGTGGCGACACAAATGGTGAGCGGCTGATAAAGAGAAGATTGCTGTTGAGGTTGTTGTGCGGGAATGCTCTGATTATTGATTAGGGGAGCATTGTTTTGATTTAAGAGGAGATTAGTAGCTTATTTTGCTCACACATGTTTAAGAGGGGACCGAGAAAATTTCTTGCTAAGCTTATAACGGTGTTGCACGTGCAGGCATCTGCCATAAAGAAATATAACTACAAACAAAGTGTTTTTGATTAGGAGTAGATGTATCTCTAAAAGGAGTTTTAGCCAAGACGTGCGTTGCACGTGCAAGCTTACTAGTACGGCTAGGGAGCGTGCGCTCGCGACAGCTAAATCGTGTAGCTGCACGATTGAGCATTCGGGTAAGATGTGTTCATGATATTTTTCAAAATGTTCATTCAATGTCCAAAATATTACAATATATATAAAAAATTCATGATGTTAAAGAAATCTTCATAATATAAAAGGAATGTTTGTGCATTAAAAAATATTTATGACATTTCAAAAATATCAATGTTGTTTACATAATGTCCGCCACGTCTTAAAAAAATCGTATGTGCATTTCACAAATGCTCAAACATGTATCTGGATAAATGCTCAACATGTATGAAAGAACAACATGGCAACATATATCAGAAAAAAGGAGAAACCAACATGTCATACATCCACACTTGTATTTATATTGTCTCATAAAAAACCTTATATGGGAAACCATCAGGGAAAAGTCATAAAAAAGATTACAATATGAACGATCGAAGGATTATCAACAGGTTATAGTTTGGGATTTTACTCCCTGTTAACTTTGCAAACCTCAATGTTGTCTCGTACTAATTCAATTCCAAATCATCCTCTTACATTTCTGCAATTCAGGAGGATAATATAACCCATAAGCAATACAAGTGGCATTATCTTGATAGATAATGATAGGTGAATCCAGTGAATATCCACATGATTTCACATGTGGCTAATCATTTTGTGAAGCCATACATATCTTGTGATGCTTTATATAATTATCACGGAACGACTACCGAAAGGACTCATTTAAAGTCTGTTCTGAAGAATTTCCTCATAATACTCTTCCAGATGGAATTTTTGGGATAAAAAATTGGTCATTATTTGAATATCACACCATGGCCCCATCTTGATTTTCCTAATGGAATTAATCAAGAACTTTTGTGCCTTGGATATATCTGCGGATATTTATTACACATATCATATACCTTTTGTCGGGGATTGCACTTTCAATAAATTTCTATCAGGTATAATACCAGGATTGTCATATTTTGCTAGTTATGCGAGTGCTCTAATAGTATTCAAATATGGTGCTCCAGGTCCAACTACACATCACCATCTTATTGGGGAACACGGTAATTTCAAAAAAAATCCTATGATCACGCAAGATCTATCTCTAGGTGATGCATAGCAACGAGAGGGGAGAGTGCTGTCTACATACCCTCGTAGACCGAAAGCGGAAGCGTTATGACGATGCGGTTGATGTAGTCGTATGTCTTCACGATCCGACCGATCCTAGCACCGAAGGTACGGCACCTCCGTGATCTGCACACGTTCAGCTCGGTGACGTCCCACGAATTTTAGATCCAGCTGAGGTTGGGGGAGAGTTTCGTCAGCACGACGGCGTGGTGATGGTGATGATGAAGTTACCGACGCGGGGTTTCGCCTAAGCACTACGACAATATGACCGAGGTGGAAATCTGTGGAGAGGGGCACCAGCTAAACAATCAACTTGTGTGTTCTAGGGTGCCCCCCTGCCCCCATATATAAAAGAGCAAGTGGGCCGGTGGCCTCATAGGGTGCGCCCCAAGGGGGGAATCCTACTCCTACTAGGAGTAGGTTTCCCCTTTCCTAGTCCAACTAGGAGGGGAAGGAAAGAGGAGGAGAGGAGAAGGAAAGAGGGGGCCGGCCCCCCAAGCCCTAAACCAATTCAGTTTGGGCCTAGGGGGGGCATGCCCCACAGCTCCCT
>NC_041383.1:672425959-672441790 GCF_002162155.2 Triticum dicoccoides | reverse complement strand
GGTACTCCGGTAAATGCCTGAACTCATCTGAAACCATTCCGGTGTCCAAACATTGTCGTCCAATATATCAATCTTTATGTCTCGACCATTTTGAGACTCCTCGTCATGTCCGTGATCACATCCGGGACTCCGAACAACCTTCGGTACATCATATCACATAAACTCATAATACCAATCGTCATCGAACGTTAAGCGTGCGGACCCTACGGGTTCGAGAACTATGTAGACCTGATCGAGACACGTCTTTGGTCAATAACCAATAGCAGAACCTGGATGCTCATATTGGTTCCTACATATTCTACGAAGATCTTTATCAGTCAAACCGCATAACAACATACTTTGTTCCCTTTGTCGTCGGTATGTTACTTGCCCGAGATTCAACCGTCGGTATCATCATACCTAGTTCAATCTCGTTACCGGCAAGTCTCTTCACTTATTCTGTAATGCTTCATCCCGCAACTAACTCATTAGTCACATTGCTTGCAAGGCTTATAATGATGAGCATTACCGAGAGGGCCCGGAGATACCTCTCCGATACATGGAGTGACAAATCCTCGATCTATGCCAACCCAACAAACACCTTTGGAGACACCTGTAGAGCATCTTTATAATCACCCAGTTAAGTTGTGACGTTTGATAGCACACAAGGTGTTCCTCTGGTATTCGGGAGTTGCATAATCTCATAGTCTGAG
Source organism: Triticum dicoccoides (assembly GCF_002162155.2). Lineage (NCBI taxonomy): Eukaryota > Viridiplantae > Streptophyta > Magnoliopsida > Poales > Poaceae > Triticum > Triticum dicoccoides. Next base: position 672,441,098 of record NC_041383.1, on the reverse strand, counting down.
GAACGTGTATAAGTCATGAAGAAAGCAGTAGCAATGAAACTGTAACGATCATAATGCTAAGCTAACGGATGGGTCTTGTCCATCACATCATTCTGCTAATGATGTGATCCCGTTTATCAAATGACAACACATGTCTATGGTCAGGAAACATAACCATCTTTGATTAACGAGCTAGTCAAGTAGAGGCATACTAGGGACACTCTGTTTTGTCTATGTATTCACACATGTACTAAGTTTCCGGTTAATACAATTCCAGCATGAATAATAAACATTTATCATGATATAAGGGAATAAATAATAACTTTATTATTGCCTATAGGGCATATTTCCTTCAGTCTTCCACTTGCACTAGAGTCAATAATCTAGTTCACATTGCCATGTGATTTAACACCAATAGATCACATTTGTATGTGATTAACACCCATAGTTCACATCCCATGTGACCAACACCTAAAGGGTTTACTAGAGTCAATAATTTAGTTCACATCGCTATGTGATTAACACCCAAAGAGTACTAAGGTGTGATCATGTTTTGCTCGTGAGAGAAGTTTATTCAACGGTCTGTTATAATCAGAGTCGTAAGTATTTTGCAAATATTCTATGTCTATAATGCTCTGCATGGAGCTACTCCAGCTAATTGCTCCCACTTTCAATATGTATCCATATTGAGACTTGGAATCATCTGGATCGGTGTAAAATCTTGCATCAACGTAACTCTTTACGACGAACTCTTTATTACCCCCATCACCGATAAACATTTCCTTAGTCCTCACTAAGGATAATTTTGACCACTGTCCTACTCTTAGATCACTATTGTACCCCCTTGCCCAACTCATGGCAAGGTACACAATAGGTCTGGTACACAACACAACATACTTTATAGAACCTATGACTGAAGCATACTGAATGACTTTCATTCTCTTTCTATCTTCTGCTGTGGTCGGGCTTTGAGTCTTACTCAATTTTACACCTTGTAATACACACAAGAACTGCTTGTTTGACTGATCCATTTTGAACTCATTAAAATACTTGTCAAGGTATATACTCACTGAAAAAACTTATCAAGCGTCTTGATCTATCTTTATAGATCTTGATGCCCAATATGTAAGCGGATTCACCGAGGTCTTTCTTTGAAAAACTCTTACTCAAGTATCCCTTTATGCTATCCAGAAATTTTATATTATTTCCAATCAACAATATGTCATCCACATATAATATTAGAAATGCTACAGAGCTCCCACTCACTTTCTTGTAAATACAGGCTTCTCCACAAGTCTGTATAAAACCATATGCTTTGATCACACTATCAAAATGTTTATTCCAACTCCGAGAGGCTTGCACCAGTCCATAAATGGATCACTGGAGCTTGCACACTTTGTTAGCACCCTTTGGATCGACAAAACCTTTTGGTTGTGTCATATACAACTCTTCTTCCAGAAATCTATTCAGGAATGCAGTTTTGACATCCATCTGCCAGATTTCATAAAATATGGCAACTGCTAACATGATTCATACGGAATTAAGCATCGCTACAGTTGAGAAAATCTCATTATAGTCAACATCTTGAACTTGTCGAAAACCTTTTGCAACAAATCAAGCTTTGTAGATAGTAACACTACTATCAGTGTCCGTCTTCCTCTTGAAGATCCATTTATTTTCTATGGATTGTCGATCATCGGGCAAGTCCACCAAAGTCCCCACTTTGTTCTTATACATGGATCCTATCTCAGATTTCATGGCCTCAAGCCATTTCGCGGAATCTGGGCTCGTCATCGCTTCCTCATAGTTCGCAGGTTCATCATGTTCTAATAACATGACTTTCAGAACAGGATTACCGTACCACTCTGATACGTCTCCAACGTATCTATAATTTTTGATTGTTCCATGCTATTATATTATCCATCTAGGATGTTTTATATGCATTTATATGATATTTTATATGATTTTTGGGACTAACCTATTAACCTAGAGCCCAGTGCCAGTTTCTATTTTTCCTTGTTTTTGAGTTTTACAGAAAAGGAATACCAAACGGAGTCCAATTGACGTGCCAATTTTTGATGATTTTTTATGGACCAAAAGAAGCCCCGGGAGTAAAAGAGTTGGGCCAGAAGAGCCCCGAGCCACCCACGAGGGTGGAGGGCGAGCCCTACCCCCCTGGGCGCGCCCCCTGCCTCATGGACGACTCGGAGACCCCCTTGACGTGAGACCGATGCCAAAAATTCCTATAAATACCCAAACCTCCAGAAAATAACCATATCGAGAGTTCCACCTCCGCAATACTCTGTAGCCACGAAAAACCAAGCGGGACCCTGATCCGGCACCCTGCCGGAGGAGGGATCCCTCATCGGTGGCCATCTTCATCATCCCAGCACTCTCCATGACGAGAAGGGAGTAGTTCACCCTCGGGGCTGAGGGTATGTATCAGTAGCTATGTGTTTGATCTCTCTCTCTCTCTCGTGTTCTTGATTTGGCACGATCTTGATGTATCGCGAGCTTTGCTATTATAGTTGGATCTTATGATGTTTCTCCCCCTCTACTCTCTTGTAATGGATTGAGTTTTCCCTTTGAAGTTATCTTATCAGATTGAGTCTTTAAGGATTTGAGAACACTTGATGTGTGTCTTGCATGTGCTTATCTGTGGTGACAATGGGATATTCACGTGATCTACTTGATGTATGTTTTGGTGATCAACTTGCGGGTTCAGTGACCTTGTGAACTTATGCATAGGGGTTGGCACACGTTTTCTTCTTGACTCTCCAGTAGAAAATTTGGGACACCCTTTGAAGTTCTTTGTGTTGGTTGAATAGATGAATCTGAGATTGTGTGATGCATATCGTATAATCATACCCACGGATACTTGAGGTGACATTGGAGTATCTAGGTGACATTAGGTTTTTGGTTGATTTGTGTCTTAAGGTGTTATTCTAGTACGAACTCTAGGATAGATCAAACGAGAAGAATAGCTTCATGTTATTTTACTACGGACTCTTGAATAGATCGATTAGAAAGAATAATTTTGAGGTGGTTCCGTACCCTACCATAATCTCTTCGTTTGTTCTCTGCTATTAGTGACTTTGGAGTGACTCTTTGTTGCATGTTGAGGGATTGTTATATGATCTAATTATGTTATTATTGTTGAGAGAACTTGCACTAGTGAAAGTATGAACCTTAGGCCTTGTTTCCTAGCATTGCAATACCGTTTGTGCTCACTTTTACCACTTGCTACCTTGCTATTTTTATATTTTCAGATTACAAAAACCTATATCTGTTGGAAATATGCCCTAGAGGCAATAATAAAAGGATTATTATTATATTTCCTTGTTCATGATACTTGTCTTTTATTCATGCTATAATTGTGTTATCTGGAAATCGTAATACATGTGTGAATACATAGACCACAACATGTCCCTAGTGAGCCTCTAGTTGACTAGCCCGTTGATCAACAAATAGTCATGATTTCCTGACTATGGACATTGGATGTCATTGATAACGGGATCACATCAGTAGGAGAATGATGTGATGGACAAGACCCAATCCTAAGCATAGCACAAGATCGTGTAGTTCGTTTGCTAGAGCTTTTCCAATGTCAAGTATCTTTTCCTTAGACCATGAGATCGTGTAACTCCCGGATACCGTAGGAGTGCTTTGGGTGTACCAAACGTCACAACGTAACTAGGTGACTATAAAGGTATACCACGGGTATCTCCGAAAGTTTCTGTTGGGTTAACACGGATCGAGACTGGGATTTGTCACTCTGTATGACGGAGTGGTATCTCTGGGCCCACTCGGTAATGCATCATCATAATGAGCTCAAAGTGACCAAGTGTCTGGTCACGGGATCATGCATTACGGTACGAGTAAAGTGACTTGCCGGTAACGAGATTGAACGAGGTATTGGGATACCGACGATCGAATCTCGGGCAAGTAACATACCGATTGACAAAGGGAATTGTATACGGGGTTGCTTGGATCCTCGACATCGTGGTTCATCCGATGAGATCATCGAGGAGCATGTGGGAGCCAACATGGGTATCCAGATCCCGCTGTTGGTTATTGACCGGAGAGCCGTCTCGGTCATGTCTACGTGTCTCTCGAACCTGTAGGGTCTACACACTTAAGGTTCGGTGACGCTAGGGTTGTAGAGATATTAGTATGCAGCAAACCGAAAGTTGTTCGGAGTCCCGGATGAGATCCCGGACGTCGCGAGGAGTTCCGGAATGGTCCAGAGGTAAAGAATTATATATGGGAAGTTGAGTTTCGGCCATCGGGAAAGTTTCAGGGGTCACCAGTATTGTACTGGGACCACCGGAAGGGTCCCGGGGGTCCACCGGGTGGGGCCACCTATCCCGGAGGGCCCCATGGGCTGAAGTGGGAGGGAAACCAGCCCCTGGTGGGCTGGTGCGCCCCCCCCTTGGGCCCCCCTGTGTCTTAAGGTGTTATTCTAGTACGAACTCTAGGATAGATCAAACGAGAAGAATAGCTTCATGTTATTTTACTACGGACTCTTGAATAGATCGATCAGAAAGAATAACTTTGAGGTGGTTTCGTACCCTACCGTAATCTCTTCGTTTGTTCTCCGCTATTAGTGGCTTTGGAGTGACTCTTTGTTGCATGTTGAAGGATTGTTATATGATCTATCTATGTTATTATTGTTGAGAGAACTTGCACTAGTGAAAGTATGAACCCTAGGCCTTGTTTCCTATCATTGCAATACCGTTTATGCTCACTTTTATCGCTTGCTACCTTGCTGTTTTTATAATTTAAGATTACAAATACCTTTATCTACCATCCATATTGCACTTGTATCACCATCTCTTCGCCGAACTAGTGCACCTATACAATTTACCATTGTATTGGGTGTGTTGGGGACACAAGAGACTCTTTGTTATTTGGTTGCAGGATTGTTTGAGAGAGACCATCTTCATCCTACACCTCCCACGGATTGATAAACCTTAGGTCATCCACTTGAGGGAAATTTTCTACTGTCCTACAAACCTCTGCACTTGGAGGCCCAACAACGTCTACAAGAAGAAGGTTATGTAGTAGACATCAAGCTCTTTTCTGGCGCCATTGCCGGGGAGGTGAGTGCTTGAAGGTATATCTTTAGATCTTGCAATCGAATATTTTAGTTTCTTGTTCTATCACTAGTTTAGTCTATAAAAGAAAACTACAAAAAAATGGAATTAAGGGTGCCTCATATGCTTCATCTTTTTAATGTCTTTCGTGAAAATAAGGATTCCGATAATTGTGCCTCAACCTGGCAGTCGGGTCGGGTTTCACCGGGTCAACCCCAACCAGACCCATGCCCGAGTCAACTATCGGGCAGAGAGCCCACCCGCAACCCTACCCATGGGTCTAAACTCAGACCCATGCCCGACCCATCGGGTCACCCGACCCATTCGGACACCCATTGGGCAATAGATATATACATTAAATATTGGGGAAAAAATTATTCTGTGGCCCACGCACACAGGTGTCAGCATCATGAAGCGACATGCAAAGAAGCAGCCAACAGCTTGTTTTATAGACTCATCGATGGCTTCTTTCCCGTGGCCAGCCGAGGTGGGACTAAAGGTTTGGTAGGGGCAATGAACCAGCGGTGCTGATGCGTGTGTTGCATGGGCCGCTAGCTAAATATTTTGGGCCTTCATTTTGAGGAACGAGAGGGTTTGCATGAGTCGACTCTTTGTGCGTGGGCTTGAGGCTCTGTAACTACTACATGATGTATGTGTATCTTATGGCACACATGTACATGATATAAAACATTTATATAACTATTAATATTAATCGGATAACCCATCGGGCGGCCCATGGGTAGGACCTTATGCCCATACCCTACCCACGACTAATCGGGTTACCCATCGGGCTTACCCGCGGGTGAAGATGACGACCCATACCCTACTCATTCGGGTCGGGTGCCCATGGGCGCGGCCGCCCATGGGTCGGATTGCCGGGTTGAATTGTGCCCAATTGCTAGAAGAAGAATGCATTAAAATGTTTGGAACTAAATCTTTGAATGATGAGCATGATTGCAATGTTGTTAGTATGAATTCTTTGAATACCCATGATGCTAACGATATGCAAAGCCACAAGCTTGGGGATGCTATGTTTGATGAAGATGATATGTTTAGTCCCCCAAGTTTTGATGAGAATATTTATTATGATGAAAGCATGCCTCCTATTTATGATGATTATATTGATGAAAGTGGGTTTGGAAGAGTGTCAACTTTAGGAAGTAATGATCCCACTATCTTGGAGGATGTTGAATATTATTGTGATAATTATGAAAGTACATTTGGAGAGGTCATGACTTTATTTAGTGATGAATCCACTATTTCGGAAGAGGTTCCAATTGATTTTGAGAACAAAGTTGCTATATATGATGATTATTGTGATGACTTGTATGCTATTAAGAATAATGATAACCATGAAACTTGTCATCTTGATTTTAGTTTTCAATTCGATTATGCCTCACATGATAAACCATCAACATTGGGTGTATTACCATCAACATTGGGTGTATAAACCATCAAATATGTTGCATTATCATTATCAACTTTGCATCTTTTGGCATCAATACTATGAATATGTGTATTACCATGACCGAGATTCAATAAACCATCAACATTGGGTGTATGACCATAGAAGGTTTTATTCATGTAAACAGAATAACAATTATCCTCTGTCTTAAATGAATAACGGTATTGCAATAAACATGATCTAATCATATTCATGCTCAACGCAAACACCAAATAGCATTTATTTAGGTTCAACACTAATCTCGAAAGTATAGGGGGTGTGCTATGATGATCATATCAATCTTGGAACTACTTCCAACACACATCGTCACTTCACCCTTAACTAGTCTGTTTATTCTATAACTCCTGTTTCGAGTTACTAATCTTAGCAACCGAACAAGTATCAAATACCTAGGGGTTACTATGAACACTAGTAAAGTACACATCAATAATCTTTATATCAAATATACCTTTGTTCACTTTGCCATCCTTCTTATCCACCAAGTATTTGGGGTAGTTCCTCTTCTAGTGACCATTTCCTTTGCAGTAAAAGCACTTAGTTCCAGGCTTAGGTTTAGCTTTGGGCTTCTTCACGGGAGTGACAACTTGCTTGCCACTCTATTTGAAGTTCCATTTCTTTCCCTTTGCCCTTTTTCTTGAAACTAGTGGTCTTGACAATCAACACTTGATACTTTTCTTGATTTCTACCTTCGTCGATTCCAGCATCACGAAGAGCTCGGGAATTGTTTTCGTCATCCCTTGCATACTATAGTTCATCATGAAGTTCCAGTAAGTTGGTGATGGCGACTAGAGAACTCTGTCAGTCACTATCTTATCTGGAAGATTAACTCCCACCTGATTCAAGTGATTGCAGTACCCAGACATTCTGAGCACATGCTCACTAGTTGAGCAATTCTCCTCCATCTTTTAGGCAAAGTACTTGTCAGAGGTCTCATACCTCTTAACATGGACATTTGTCTGAAATACCAATTTCAGCTCTTGGAACATCTCATATGCTCCGTGACGTTTCAAAAATGTTTTTGAAGTCCCGGTTCTAAGCCGTAAAGCATGGTGCACTAAACTATCAAGTAGTCATCATATTGAGCTAGCCAAACGTTCATAATGTTTGCATCTGCTCCTGCAATAGGTCTATCACCTAGCGGTGCATCAAGGACATAATTCTTCTGTGCAGCAATGAGGATACACCTCAGATCACGGACCCAATCCGCATCATTGCTACTATCATCTTTCAACTTAGTTTTCTCTAGGAACATATAGAAACATAGGGAAGCTATAACGCGAGCTATTGATCTACAACATAATTTGCAAAATACTATCAGGACTAAGTCCATGATAAATTAAAGTTCAATTTAATCATTACTTAAGAACTCCCACTTAGATAGACATCCCTCTAGTCATCTAAATGATCACCTGATCCAAATCAACTAAACCATGTCCGATCATCACGTGACATGGAGTAGTTTTCAATGGTGAACATAACTATGTTGATCATATCTACTGTATGATTCACACTCGACCTTTCGGTCTCCAGTGTTCCGAGGCCATATCTGCATATGCTACGCTCGTCAAGTTTAACCCGAGTATTCTGCGTGTGCAAAACTGGCTTGCACCCGTTGTATGTGAACGTAGAGCTTATCACACCCGATCATCACGTGGTTTCTCGGCACGACGAACTGTAGCAACGGTGCATACTCAGGGAGAACACTTGTACCTTGAAATTTAGTAAGGGATCATCTTATAATGCTACCGACATAAGCAAAATAAGATGCATAAAGGGAAAACATCACATGCAATCAAAATATGTGACATGATATGGCCATCATCATCTTGTGCTCATGATCTCCATCACCGAAGCATCGTCATGATCTCCAACGTCACCAGCGCGACACCTTGATCTCCATCGTAGCATCGTTATCGTCTCGCCAACTATTGTTACTACGACTATCGCTACCGCTTAGTGTAAAGTAAAACAATTACATGGCTATTGCATTGCATACAATAAAGTGACAACCATATGGCTCGTGCCAGTTGCCGATAACTTTGTTACAAAACATGATCATCTCATACAACAATTTATATTACATCATGCCTTGACCATATCACATCACAGCAAGCTCTGCAAAAACAAGTTAGACGTCGTCTACTTTGTTGTTGCAAGTTTTACGTGGCTGCTACGGGCTTCTAGCAAGAACCGTTCTTACCTACGCATCAAAACCACAACGATTTTTCGTCAAGTGTGTTGTCTTAACCTTCAACAAGGACGGGGCGTAGCCACACTCGATTCAACAAAAGTTGGAGAAACAGACACTCACCAGCCACCTATGTGCAAAGCACGTCAGTAGAACTAGTCTCGCGTAAGCGTACGCGTAATGTCGGTCTGAGCCGCTTCATCCAACAATACCGCCGAATCAAAGTATGACATGCTGGTAAGCAGTATGACTATTATCGCCAACAACTCTTTGTGTTCTACTCGTGCATATAACATCTACGCATAGACCTGGCTCAGATTCCACTCTTGGGGAACACAGTAATTTAAAAAAAAATCCCATGACCACGCAAGATCTATCTCTAGGTGATGCATAGAAACGAGAGGGGAGAGTGTTGTTTACATACCCTCGTAGACCGAAAGTGGAAGCATTATGACAACGCGGTTGATGTAGTTGTACGTCTTCACGATCCGACCGATCCTAGCACCGAAGGTACGGCACCTCCGCGATCTGTACACGTTCAGCTCGGTGACGTCCCACGAACTCTAGATCCAGCTGAGGTCGGGGGAGAGTTTCGTCAGCACAACAGCATGGTGACGGTTATGATGAAGTTACTGATGCAGGGCTTCGCCTAAGCACTACGACGATATGACCGAGGTGGAAATCTGTGGAGGGGGCATCGTACACGGCTAAACAATCAACTTGTGTGTTCTAGGGTGCCCCCCTGCCCCCGTATATAAAGGACCAAGGGGAGGGGGCTGGCGGCCTCATAGGGTGCGCCCCAAGGGGGGAATCCTACTCCTACTATAGGAGTAGGTTCCCCCTTTCCTAGTCCAACTAGGAGGGGAAGGAAAGAGGAGGAGGTGAGAAGGAAAGAGGGGGATGGCCCCCCAAGCCCTAAACCAATTCGGTTTGGGCCTAGGGAGGCGTGCCCCACAGCTCCCTTGCTGCCCTCTATTTCCACTAAGGCTCATGAAGGCCCATTGACCCCCGGGGGGTTCCGGTAACCCCTCGGTACTCCGGTAAATGCCGGAACTCATCTGAAACCATTCCGGTGTCCAAACATAGTCGTCCAATAAATCAATCTTTATGTCTCGACCATTTCGTGACTCCTCGTCATGTCCGTGATCACATCCGGGACTCCGAACAACCTTCGGTACATCATATCACATAAACTCATAATACCAATCATCACCGAACGTTAAGCGTGTGGACCCTACGGGTTCGAGAACTATGTAGACATGACCGAGACACGTCTCCGGTCAATAACCAATAGCGGAACCTGGATGCTCATATTGGTTCCTACATATTCTATGAAGATCTTTATCGGTCAAACCGCATAACAACATACTTTGTTCCCTTTGTCATCGGTATGTTACTTGCCCGAGATTTGATCGTCGGTATCATCATACCTAGTTCAATCTCATTACCGGCAAGTCTCTTTACTCGTTATGTAATGCTTCATCCCACAACTAACTCATTAGTCACATTTCTTGCAAGGCTTATAGTGATGAGCATTACCGAGAGGGCCCAGAGATACCTCTCCGATACACGAAGTGACAAATCGTAATCTCGATCTATGCCAACCCAACAAACACCTCCGGAGACACCTGTAGAGCATCTTTATAATCACCCAGTTACGTTGTGAAGTATGTAGTCACTACATACATAAACTGCATGGATCTGTACTACCAATTCAGTATTGAAACATAATTCCACCCATACCTAGAAGGTATGTTGCATTGTAAGCTATGTCGGGTCTCCACGAAAACCCTTCTGCTCCAAGCTCCGCTTTCTCACCACCTTGTTTACTTTCGTTTCTAAATGAAAAATCATTTCTCTTTCATACAAGAGGTACTTACAATGAGCAGGTTTTACTATGGTAAACACCTCTCATTTGATGAGTGAGTTCTACTCTTCCTTAATTGTTTCCTTTTATATGAACCAACACAAGTGTAAACAACACTCTCCGTGGATTTGGGTTTGGGGCCCAAAAGGATTTTAACAATTATTGAGAACAAATTTATGTCGACATATATAGGTTTTTTCATATATGATTCTCATGAATCAATACCATTTATGGATTCTCCTCATTATGCCTCTTAACTCCTCATGGTTCCCCACAACAACAGGGTCAAGGTGTTTCGATGTCCCGGCACCTAAAAACGTGTGCACATTTGTGTTGGGATCTGGATGATGCGAATCCATCAGATGTCATTCAAACCAAGGTTGAATCACATCTACTGATTAAGGAGACCATATGACCATCTCTTCTTCTGCAGAAACATATGAGAACTTAATCCAATCCGAATTTTAATGCGAGAGTGTCGTAAAGTTAAATCCCGTGTGGCACATATAATGCACATAAATCTGATGATTGTTGGGAATATTGCAACAGTTAAGTTGTGGCCAACAGAATTATTGATAATTTTCTAATCTTCCTATGTCATGATGATAAAGGAAGAACATTTATTGCATACACAATAATATTGAGTAGAAATGATTTAATCACTTAATTTTTCTCGGACATGATGTTTCAAATTGTACTACATTTGGTAGTACAATTATAGGCTATTGATATTTCGAGATAACAAGGAGACTATTGGAGATATCCAAAATATCTCGAGAATATCTTTCCACAACTATATCATCATTGTAGAGGATTTCATTCTCCTTTTGTTATGCCAAAAAAATGGGTTGTTCTTTGAAGTAGGACCATCTACTTACCCCGTTTAACTCATTTGCCTTCTCCAATGAGTTGCTGGTTTGATTGAACCCAACATCTCACATTATGGTAATCATTTGTACAATATTTCATACAACCACTCGTGTGAAAAACCTGATAGTTGCCTTTCTGATCATTTATCTTAAATGACCCATTCCCATATCAGAACTGCACCTTATTTCTGCTTGTCATTTTACCTTCATTTTACATTCAACTCCACATGGTTCTCTAACTACTAGATTACTTAGTACAAAGCGCACTAGCATGAATTTCATGCAATAGTTTCACACCCGTTGGTTGAACCGAATGACTCTTCATCAGAAGTTCAACATGTTTTTTTAACCTGGAACGAATGTGGTGCTTTTGTTTACCATCATAGGAGAACATAAATTGTAGTAAGGACTTACAATCAGATCTACACCCAAAACCGCCTTATTACATAATCTCTAAGTTAGTGTTGATTTATAGACAACTAAATTATAAGCTTCAATGGACCTACGAGTATGAACAAATAACTATTTTTGTCATGCTTATGACACCATATCTCTCCTGAATGGAGTCCCAATGGTAAATAGATATTCAATATACATTAAATACTCAATTTGAGAATTAGGTTGAGGTGATGCATAGAAATGCAAGCACGCATATTTTAGCTATTTTATAAATAACCATGACATTCTCTGCAGGTGGAGTTTCTGTGGTGACAAAGCCACGAGTTGACAAAATCACTAATGTCCATGACCCATGTTAAATAATTACTCTCACCTAATTTCATCACATCACATTTTCCTTAGAAAAAGGCTAGCCATATGTTGCATGAAATGACCGTGCATTAGTTAAGTAGGATGAAAATGTTAAGGCTAATGATAATCATGTTCATGGTGATTCTTAGTGAACCATAGGGTAAGCCTTCCAAAAGAAGATAATTACCACAAAGTGGTGTAGAATTTCCAATTAAAGGTAGTCACCTCAAAGGGGTAAAACTTTAACTTCCTAAAACACATGGAGGTAGTCAACCACCAAGTTGTGTATACCTCACTCTTATGGACGGATCCCATCGATCATAGCATCCACAACCTTATGTTATTTAAAACACAAGAAGATAATTACCACGAAGTGGCACAAACCTCTGAGTTGTGCACGAAATTTAATTCGTTGCTACGATTACATCTTAAGTTGTGTACTCATGGAAGGGGATCACTAAATTATGCAAGTATTTTGCATAATTCTCTTGATAGCACAATATATGACATAGTGACCAGGAATATCTTGGATTCTTCTCCCGATGGAGTATGTAACACTATATTCACAACCAAAGAAAAATGCTATGAAATTGACAACTATTTGGAAAGACATCATGAAGGTAGCCACCAACAGTATATGCCTCGTAGTTGTGAATGAAAATTATTTTGTTGCTACGATACTATGTCATAAGTTTTGTGTCTTGATTTATTTTTTTAATCACACGGAGATAATCATTACTAAGTAGTGTAGATCTCACTTTTTTGGAGCTTCATACACCGAGCATCTACAACCGTACCTCTCAAACCCGCCTCATACGCCCGGGCGGGCCGCCCGGTCATGTTTTTTCGACCCAGACGGACGCCTCAAATGCCCCGGCTGACCGGCATCCCCATATCCAGCCCAAATATGGGGCGGATATGGGGGCGCCCAGGCACACCTGCCACGTCGTACCTGGCCCATCCTGGCCCACCCCACCCCACTTATATTCATCCCCATCCTCTCTCCGGAGCAAACCCAAGCCACTTCACTCCACTCCCCTCCCCCTCCGCCACCCAAACTCGTCTTTGTCGCCATCTCCAGCATGGCGGACAACGAATCGGACTTCGACCAGTCTGGATCCGTCGATTGGGGTGTCATCCCGTGTGGGTTGGAGGGGGCAATGACAATCCACATTGCACTTAGCCGCTCCCGGGAGGACAACGCCCGACCAACGGATGAATCCGTCCGCCGTGGCGCCCTAGCGTTAGCTCATCGGGCGCTCGGGTCCTCTCGCGGTCGCGGCAGCCGGAACACCTCTCCTTCCCCATCACTGGTCGGGCAGACTATGAGTCCTACCGGGAACGGGCGGCCCACCGTGAGAAGGAGAGGATAAGGGTTGCCGAGGCCCGTATCACGGCGAAAATGGCGGCGGCTGAGGCAGCTGATGCGGCGACGACGTGGGCGGCCGCAGAGGGGGAAGCCATCCGCGCCCGCATTGTGAAGAAACGACAGCGGAGGAACACACGCACCCTCGCCCGAGAGCAGAATCCAGTGGTCCGTGCCATGGCCGGACTGCCACCAAAGGAGGAGAAGGAGGACAGCGACGGTGACGAGCAGATCTAGCTCGATCCGTACTGCATCTTCGACTGGTACTTCCGCAAGGACGACAAGGGCACCGGGAAGGGGAAGGGCAGCCGTGGATGAACTCCACCATAGACAAACATGCAAAATTTTGATAGTTCGTTGGCATGTTTAGTGTAGTGTGATGGAGTAGCCGGACGATGCGTGTGTGTCGACGTAGTTGCATGAGTTCATATGGATTTGAAATATGCTAATTGAGGTGTCCGGATGTGGATTGCATTTTGTGAGGAGTGTCCGGTCAGTACCCACGGACGCGCCTGGGTGCGTCCGTGGACGTTTGAGGTGTCGGATTTGCCAAGTCCGGATGTAGATGCTCTTAGTGCTAACACACATGGAGATAATCACTACTAAGTAGTGAGCCCTCACTCTTATGGAGCTTCTTATAACCATCTGTTAAAACACATTGAAGGTACTAATTAACCACATGGTGGTGTAGACCTCGTAGTTATGAATGAAATTAATTCGTTGCCATAATGAAAACCATATGTCGTGTGCAAAACCGAAGGTAGTCATTATGTCAAGATTACATAATATAAAAATCACAATAATGATGGATAATCTTTAATAAGTACTCCCTCCGTCCGGAAATACTTGTCATCAAAATGAATAAAAGGGGATGTATGTAGAACGATACTCCCTCCGTCCGGAAATACTTGTCATCAAAATGGATAAAAGAAGATGTATCTAGACGTATTTTAGTTCTAGATACATCCTTTTTTATCCATTTTGGTGACAAGTATTTTCGGACGGAGGGAGTACCATTTATCCGCAATTCACAAATGTAAATTTGACATAATCAGACAATGTCATACACTTCATTAGCCTATGTTTTCCTAATTTGAAAGCAAATTTTATATTCGGTGTGAATAATGGATGCAACCTATTGCTTTGCAATAGTAGTACTGACATAATAGAAATAAACACGACCATTTTACATGCATAATAATTTATTATGCAATTCAGCAAGACCTATGGTCTATCATGTATTTTTGCTGTGAAGCCTAGGGCATAAAATGCAAATAACTATAATTTTATGGTTAAATTGATGGAACTGGTGGATAAACTGCAAAGTCCAATGAGCCTAACGGCTCAATGTGATTGTAGAGGCCCTCTCTGTTCTTTTTTTTTCCGTGCGGCCAAGTCGCTCTTGGTTACAAGCTTGCTAACGATATATTATAGCATTAGCTGAAAATGAAGAAGACACATTAAGATACAAGTGACAATATATTATAGCATTAGGTGAAAACGAAGAAGACAAATTAAGATAGCAACCATTCTCCATTTCCATTGCAATGTGCCCTCCC
>NC_041383.1:672415680-672425633 GCF_002162155.2 Triticum dicoccoides | reverse complement strand
CACACACACGCACACACACCACACACACACACCACCCAAAACAGACATAATCTAGAAGTTATCCTTCCATACAATTGATTACTTCCTCCGTCGGAAATACTTGTCCCCGAAATAGTTGTATCTAGACTTATTTTATAGATACATTGATTTTATCCATTTCTAAAACAAGTATTTCCGGACAGCGGGAGTACATGTTTTTTTTCTGAACTGCTTCGTGTGGTAAAAATAAAAATCTTTACAGGTGCATCTCCCCATAGTGAGGTTTCCCTATCAAACAAAAATAAATACCAGCAACACATGATCGCTTTACACGTGCATCAGTCACTCCAGTGAAATTTCTGTAGCAAAAACCACAGGGCAAGTGAGCCGACAGAGAAAAAGCACGAGCGTTGCGAATCTGACTGATCCGGTACGGCACAACCTGTCCCGGGACGTACGAGCGTCCTTGGCCGTCCACGAGAACGGATTCGATCTTCTAGTGGAAAGCGAGACGGGAAGCGGACGCCCTTCGCCGCTCGCGGGAATCGAGTTCCTCCTCCGATGGGAACCATCGCGCGCTTGGCCGACCACTAGAAAGTGGAAACGCGACGGCTACCCTAGCCTACGAGTAGAGTGCGAGTGTACGACGCTGGCCAGTCCCGTTCCATCCGTGCGCAGCCGAGGGAGTGCAAAATCCGCCGGTCCTGCTGTGCCGTTCCGTCCCATTCCACGCTCGGTTCACAACGATGCGTCATTGTCATTGTGGTTCGTTGTAGATGATGCCTCCAACACAAGGCACCGTGTAGCTAGTGCGGCCCGGAGAAGAAGATAAAGATGGGCGCTGGTCGTGAGTTGTCGCTCTGTCATCGGTGACACTTTTGTCTACGCTCTGGGTCGCACGAAGAAAACCAAGGAAGAAAAGACCACCAACTACTGGCTTGGAGCGTGGACGGTAAGATAAACTACTGCCACCACGGTGCCACCGTCCGTGACTAGGCGTTGCACGTCTAACCGTGAACTTTTTTCTTGCAAAAAAAGGCTCAAGATTACATACATGCATATTTGAAATCTTTTTAGTGTGCCCGCAAAAAAAGAATTCTTTTTAGTGGAGAAAACATTTCCAGTTCTTTTTCTAGAACTCCTTACCAGGTTCTTCGGCTGGACCTTTCTTTAAAAAAAACGGATTCAAGATTACACGCAAATAACTATTTGGCGCTTAACGCGCCCAGTACTAGAGGTATATATTGCTCACAGCGAGATGTAATATGTCTCCCTTACATAGGGGAGTTATTTTGGTCCGCCCAATACTGTAACTGAGCGCGTGTTTTATTTTCCTGTGCTTCTTATCGCATTTTCGCAGTTTTCTTTGTTCTTTTCCTTTTTATTGAGTTTACTTTTTCTTTTTTCAATAATCGCTGTTCTTTCATTTTTATTTCAATTTTTTCAACTCATGTCTTTTTTGTATACATTTTTTTGAATATACGTTTAAAATACTTCAAAAACAAGATTAATATTTTACAATACATGTTCTGATGTCTACTTTTTCCATATGCATACATCTTTTTTTATATATGTTTGACATTTTTAAATATATGATTAAAATGTTCAAAATACGAGTTTTTAATACGTGTTAAACATTTCTTTACATCATATAAATATTTTATAAAATGTAACAACATTTCTTTGAAACGTGTGAACATTTTGTAAAATGTAACATACATTTTTAGATTGATACAATTTTATAAATTACATGAACATTTTTTTAGATCTTATAAGCTTTTCTAGCATGTAATGTACATATTCAATGCTACATTTTTTTATTAAATGTACATTTTTAGATTACATAAAGTTTTTCAAAAATTAAAAGTACATTTTTATGAAATATCTGAACGTTTTTAAAATGTCACATACAGTTTCTTGAAAGGTACAAACATTTTCTAAAAGTTGAGATAAACATTGCCGTATTTTATACACAACATAGAATTTTCAAAATGTGCGATGAACACATCAATTTTTTTATTTTTATATAATATGTGTATTTAATATTTTGAAAATTCTATACTCCTATATAGTTTGGGAATAACATTAGATACTGGCCGTTCATTTAAGATTACGTTGTACATTTTTGTAAATCTATTTTTTATGTATACATTTAAGTATAAGATTAACATTTTTCAAATAGATTTTATTTGTTCATCAAATCCACGTTCAAACACTTTTTACATTGTACATACATTTTTAAAGATGTTCGAAACATTTGTTTCGAAACGCGTCAACACTTTCTAAAATTTGACATATATTTTCTGAACTTTACAGTTTTTCTACTTGCATGAACAATTATTTATAACGTATAATTTTCATAAATGCCATGCACATTTTTTGAAACTCGTGAACATTTTTGAAATGTCACATACATTTTCTTGAAAGGTACAAACATTTACCAAAAGTCGAGGGAACATTTATTTATACTACAAAAACATTTTCTAAACACTACCGAAAATATTGTATTTTTTATTTTTTTTCTTTTCCCAATTTTATTCTTTTATTTGTTCTTTTTTCTGCTCATTGTGTAAGAGATGTTCATAGTCTTTTTCAGAAAAATTACCATGTATGTATATTATACAAAAGTTCATTGTGTACAAGCAATATATAAGAAGCTAGCATCACATGTAATCTCGAGATAAGGTAGATTGAAAAGGATTGGGAAACTAACCAAATAAAACCGAGCCAAATCTGAACTGACTCGGGCTCCTGGTGCACGTGACAGCAAACCTCCTTAAACACTACCGCCACCGATCCTTCCCTTGGGCCTCCTCTGGCGCCAGATCTGCCCGCTGCCACAAGCACGTGCACTTCATGGAACAACCTCTCCTCCACAAAGCACAAGACGCTGCACGAGGGGGAGGCAGTCGCTTGGAGGAGTTGGAGGGTTGGGGAACAAGACGATTTGGGAAACCTAGACCTAACCTAAACAAAGGACTCTTCTGATGTGTATGGAGTTGCGCATATAAAAGTGTAGAAAATGTTGGATGTGTTTAATGCGATTAGCATAATAGTAACTGAAATGACGTGTCCGGACCAATCCGCTCACAACACGCGCCCCACAAAGTATACGGATCGCAAAAGCTATTTCTTGCTTATCGCGAGAATGCATTATGGGGTGACTACATGAGGCGGTTCGAGGATCACAGCCCATGAGGCAGTTATTTTTCATTATTTTCACTCAAGCTTGCTTCGAGTGAGTTGGTCCGGTTTTTTCTGACCTGTTTGGTATGTGTTTTTTTATCTTCGTTCCATTTTTTCCCTTTTCGGGCCTTTTGTTGTTGTATGTCACGTATTGTTTTTCTTTTCATTTACTTATTGTATTTTTCCTTTCCCCATTAATATTCTTTTTTTCGTTATTTTTTCTGCTCATTGTGTAGAAGATGTCCATAGTCCTTTTCAAAAAATTGCCATGTATATATTATACAAAGGTTCATTGTGTACAAGCACTATATAAGAAGGTTAGCTGACATGTAATCTGGAGATAAGGTAGATTGAAAAGGATTGGGAAACTAACCAAGTAAAATCGAGCCAAATCGGAACTGAATCGGGCTCCTGGTGCACGTGACGGCAAACCTCCTTAAACACTGCCGCCGCAGATCCTCCCCTTGGGCCTCCTCCGGAACCGGATCTGCCCATTGCCGCAAGCACGCGCGCTCCACAGAACAACCTCTATTTCGCAGAGCATGGGACGCGACGTGAGGGAGAGGCAATCGCTTGGAGGAGTTGGAGGGTGGGGGAACAAGACGATATGGGGAGCCTAGACCTAGCCTAAACAAAGGACCCTTCTGATGTGCGTGGAGTTGCACGCATAAGAGTGTATAAAAGGCAGGATTTGTTTAACGCGATTCGCATAATAGTAACTGAAATGACGTGTCCGGGCCAATCCGCTCACAACACGCGCCCCGCAGAGTATATGGGTCGCAAAAGCTATTTTTCGCCTATAGCGAGAATGCATTATCGGGTGACTACATGAGGCGGTTCGTGGATCACAGCCCATGAGGCAGTTATTTTTCGTTATTTTCACTCAAGCTTGCTTCGAGTGAGTTTGTCGGGTGTTTTCTGACCGGTTTGGTATGTGTTTTTATCTTCGTTCCCTTTTTCCCTTTTCGGGCCTTTTGTTATTGTATGTCACGTATTATTTTTCTTTTCGTTTCCTTATTGTATTTTTCCTTTTCTACCCGTTTATATTTTTTTCCTTATTTTTTCTGCTCATCGTGTAGAAGATGTTTATAGTCCTTTTCAAAAAATTGCCATGTATATATTATACAAAGGTTCATTGTGTACACGCACTATATAAGAAGGTTAGCTCACATGTAATCTTGAGATAAGGTAGATTGAAAAGGATTAGGAAACTAACCAAGTAAAACTGAGCCAAATTGAAATGGAATCGGGCTCCTGGTGCACGTGACGGCAAACCTCCTTAAACACCGCTGCCGCGGATCCTCCCCTTGGGCCTCCTCTGGAATGGGATCTGCCCGCTGCCGCAAGCACGAGCGCTCCACGGAACAACCTCTCTTCCCCGAAGCATGGGACGCGGCGTGAGGGAGGGGCAATCGCTTGGAGGAGTTGGAGGGTGGGGGAACAAGACGATATGGGGAACCTAGACCTGACCTAAACAAAGGACCCTTCTCATGTGCATGGAGTTGCGCGCATAAGAGTGTATAAAAGGCATGATGTGTTTAACGCGATTCGCATAATAGTAACTGAAATGACGTGTCCGGGCCAATCCGCTCACAAGACACCCGCCCATGGAGTATATGTGTTGCAAAAGCTATTTATCGCCTTCAGGGTGTGCATTTTGGCATGAACAAGAGCCGATTCATGGGTCGCGCAGCCCATGAGGTGGTTATTTTTCATTCTTTTCACGCAAGCTTGCTTCATGTGATGTGGTCAGGTGTTTTGTGTTCCGGTTTGGCACGTGTTTTTGTTTTCGTTCCCTTTTTCGCTTTATGTTGTTTTATGTTATGTATAGTTTTTCTTTTCATTTCCTAATTGCATTTTTTCATGTTTCTATTGTGTTCTTTGTTCTTTTTTATGCTCATCGTATACAAAATGTGTATGGTCTTTCTCAAAAAAATTGCCATGTATCAGACGAAGGTTCATTGTGTGCAAGCAGTATATAAGAAGGTTAGATCACAGGTAATCTTGAGATAAGGTAGATTAAAAAGGATTAGGAAACAAACCAAATAAAATCGAGCCAAATCTGACCTGGATCGGGTTCCTGGTGCACGCGGCGGCAAACCTTCTTAAACACCGACCCCGTCATCCTCTGCCTCGGCCTCCTCCGGCGCCGGATCTGCCCACTGCCACAAGCACACACACTCCATGGAATAGTCTCTCTTCCGCGGAGCACGAGACCCAACGCAAGGCAGCGAAACCGAAAAGGGAGCGCGAGGGAGAGGCAATCGCTTGGAGGACTTGAAGGGTGGGGCAACGAGACGATATGGGACACCTATACCTGCCCCACAGACTACAAGGGTCGCAAAAGCTATTTCACACCTATCGCGAGTATGCATTATGGCGTGACTACATGAGCCGGTTCGTGGGTCACAACCCATGAGTCAGTTATTTATCATTATTTCCACACAAGCTTGCTTCGAGTGAGTTGGTCATGTGTTTTCTTACCGGTTTGGTAAGTGTAGGGGTTGCACCCGCAACGTTTGGGTACGGGTGGAGCAACACATACCCTTACCCATCCCATTTTAGCTTACCCACCACCCGTACCCATACCTGCTGGTCGGTACAAAATTTCCCCATACCCGTCATCTGATAGGGTAAATGGGTACCCGTGGGTAAAATTATCCATGTTTCAACAACATTAATTTGAATGACCCATAATCATAATCATATACAACATTTTTTCATTGTTTTCTTTGTTCTTTGTTCTTTTTATTGTGTTTAGCTTTTCTTTTTTCAATAATCCCTATTCTTTCATTTTTATTTCAATTTTTTCAACTCATGTCTTTTTTGTATACATTTTTTTGAATACACATTTACAATACTTCAAAAACATAATTAATATTTTACAATACAGGTTTTGATGTCTACTTTTTCCATATGCATACATATATTTTTATATATGTTTGACATTTTTAAATATATGAGTAACATTTTCTAAATACATGTTTTTAATACATGTTAAACATTTCTTTACATCATATAAATATTTTATAAAATGTCACAACATTTCTGTGAAACGTGTGAACATTTTGTAAAATGTAACTTACATTTTTAGAATGCTACTATTTCATAAATTACATGAACATTTTTTTTAGATCTTATAAAATTGTCTAATATGTAACGTACATATTCAATGCTACATTTTTTTCATTACATGCACATTTTTCAGATTACATAACGTTTTACAAACATCAAAGGTACATTTTTATGAAATCTCTGAACATTTTTAAAATGTCACATACAGTTTCTTGAAAGGCGCAAACATTTTCTAAAAGTTGAAAAAATATTGCCTCATTTTATGCACAACATAAAATTTTCAAAATGTGTGTTGAACACATTTAATTTTTTAAATAGTTTTAATAATATGTGTATTTAATATTTTGAAAAATCTATACCCCTATATAGTTTGGGAATAACATTAGATACTGTTTGTTCATTTAGCATTACGTTTTACATTTTTGCATAAATCTATTTTTTGTATATATTTAAGTATAAGATTAACAATTTTCAAATCGATTTTATTTGTTCTTCAAATCCGTGTTCAAACACTTTTTACATTGTACAGACATTTTTTAAGATGTTCGAAACATTTGTTTTGAAACGCGTCAACACTTTCTAAAATTTAACATATACTTTCAGAATTTTACAGTTTTTCTACTTACATGGACATTTTTTTATAATGTATAATTTTTATAAATGTCATGCACATTTTTTGAAACTCATGAACATTTTTTTAATGTCACATACATTTTCTTGAAAGGTACAAACATTTACCAAAAGTCAGGGGAACATTAGTTTACACTACAAAAACATTTTCTAAATTTGTGACAAACACATTTTCAAAATATTAACTAACATTTCTCTTAATACGTGATAGTTTGTAAAAATATATACACTATATAGTGTGGGAATAACATTAGATACCAGCCATTGATTAATGACTATCCAAAGGTGGAGAAGTGGCAAATCCGTAAA
Organism: Triticum dicoccoides; assembly: GCF_002162155.2. Classification (NCBI taxonomy): domain Eukaryota; kingdom Viridiplantae; phylum Streptophyta; class Magnoliopsida; order Poales; family Poaceae; genus Triticum; species Triticum dicoccoides. The sequence continues at coordinate 672,418,454 of NC_041383.1, read as the reverse complement.
TCATTGGCCTTTAGATATATACTAGTAATAATGTACGTGCAATGCACGTTTATATTAGGTAGGATATTAGTTGCAGTTATATTAGGTTAGATATATCTGTTGCACGTTGGTATTTGGTAAGATATCAATTACTTTTTTCGCGGGAATGATACGATATTAATTACATGGCAGACTTCATGGAATAGCGTTGAGTCAAAACGTGTTTATAACCAATGGCAGTGGTGGGTAATTAGAGCGTTAAACGTGTTTGGTGCTCAACATTGGAGCGATTTGAATCGCTAGATAACATGATTTGACGGTCGAGATGGTTTAGATCTGCCCCTTTGGGTCTTTTTATATTGGTATAGATATGTTCAACATTATATTGTACATTTTTTACATACATCTATTTTTTTAAGATTTAAATATATGATTAACGTTTTTCAAATACGTATTTTTTTCAAATCCACTTTGGAAGATTTTATTATATTGTACAAGCATTTTTTTAAATGCCAGAAACATTTTTTATATGCGTGAACATTTTCTAAAATGTGACCTACATTTTTGAATGCTATATTTTTTAATTAAATGATAAAAATAGATTGTATAACATTTTTCAAAAATGTCACGGGTGCATTTTTTGAAACTTATGATCATTTTTGAAATGTCACATATATTTCTTGAAAGGTATTTTCTAAAATTTGAGCAAACATTTGTTTACAATACATAAACATTTTTTAAACGTGCGGCTAACACATTTTTAAAACATTAATTGTCTTTTCATAATATGTGTATTTAGTATTTCTCAAAATATCTACCACTATGTAGTGGGGGAATGAAAATAGATATCAGTCGTTAATTTATTACTATCCAATGGTGGAGAAGTGGCAAATCGTACATCATTGGTCATTAGATTTCTCAATTGCACTAGATTGTGCCACGTGGTATACACAATGCAACATTTCTGAAACTTGTGAACATTTTTGAAATGTCACAAACATTTTCTTGAAAGGTACACACATTTTCCAAAAGTTGAGCAGACATTTTTCTTATATTCCATTAACATTTTATAAATGTGGGGCGAACACATATTAAAAAATTAACTATTTTTTTCATAATATGTGTATTTAGTATTTTCTTTAAAGTTTATACCACTGTATAGTGTGGGGAATAACATTAGATACCAGTTAGGGTGTGCATTCGGTTTTTTTGGTTTGATTCGGTTCGATTTATACGGTTTTTGGTTAATGCATTTTTTATACTTCAGTTTATACGGCTTCGTATAAAAATATGGTTTCGGTAATAACCATTTGAATTCGGTTCGGTTTCGGTAATAACCATATTAACCAAAGTTGACGCGGTTTTTTTAAGAACACATAACTTTTGGTCACATTTTTTAATTTTTAGTTCATGAATAATCAAAGATTGAAGTATGTTTCATTGTTGTATATTTTTTTCCTATGCGAGGCTTCCTTGAAAGTTTAGAGTAGGAAATAATGAAGTACATATGTGAGAGTGGTAGGCAACAATCTCATGTAACAAACTTAGTTATCCAAGGACGACGAAGTGCTTTTCCCATCTTATTTATGCTTTACAAGTTGGGGACTGCTATGCGTCGGCCGGCGGATCTTTTTAAAAGATCCGTCGCCTAGCGAGTAGTTGAATTTGACAATTGTACTTTGCAACAGATGTTTTGTTTTTGAGACATTTGTAACAGAGGTTATGTTGCGTTTTTTTTGCAACATAGGTTGTGTTGCCGGAGTTGTTTTTGCAACATGGGTCGTGTTGTAGAATATTTTTGCGACATAGGTCGTGTTGCGGGATTTGTTTTGCAATATAGGTCGTGTTGCGGGAGTTAGCCACAGTGGGATCTAGCCCTTTTTGCAACAAGGGTTAGTTGCGGAATCTCTTTCCGAAACAATGGACGAGTTGCAGAACATGGACATGGAGGGGTTGGCTCCTCGCCTTTTGACGGAGCCCATCCAATGGACATGCAGGCGGTGGACGCTCGCATAAAATCGGTCGGTTGAAGGAAATCATTTCCCTTACAAGTTATATACCTCCTAGATGGGAAACTTTCTACAAGCACATGGTGACTTTATGCGGAATTGGTACAATGGTGCATATTAAGCATATAATTTTTTTCTTCCAAGTATGAATTAGCAATCAGTTCACCTGGTTGCTTAGTAGGCTTCAGCGCACTGGGCCTTCTGGTCCGTGGTTAGGAGTTCAACTCCAAGTCCATGCAAATTAATTTTAGCGAGCGTGCACTTCACATCATTTCGGTTTTTCGGTTTCAACCCAATGGCTTTTGGTTTTTTACCTAAGAAACCAAATGGCATACGGTTTTGAGATATGGAAACCGTAACTGAAACCGAAAACCATAAAAATCAAATTTTTTGTTTGGTTTGGTTTTTTTGGTTTTCGGTTCGGTTTTGCACACCATGAGATACTAGCCATTGATGTATGACTATCCAACAGTGGAGATGTGGCAAGTACTTAAATCATTGGCCATATAGTTCTCAATTGCACTAGATTGTGTCACCTGATATCCACAATGCGCATAAATTTCAAGATTCTGGAACCATCTTGCACTTGCGACTACCAGTGGTTTAGCGCGCGCGCACACACACACACACACACATAGAGAGAGAGAGAGAGAGAGAGAGAGAGAGAGAGAGAGAGAGAGAGAGAGAGATGGGTCGATTGAAGAGGTTGCATCGTTGGTTGAGCTCAACTTTACGAGATGTTTTGAACATTCATGTCTACCGGGATGTCCTTACTGCTATATTCTA
>NC_041383.1:672370787-672415378 GCF_002162155.2 Triticum dicoccoides | reverse complement strand
TTTTAGTTTTCTTGGAACTTAGGTAGATTTTGGCACAAGTTAAGATAACAACAAGACTTTCTATACATGCATATCTAAAGATAAAACACTGAAAATAGTAAATCATACAATTGTGCGGAAAGTAAGGGGTAGAGTCAGAAGATCCAACGCAATGAAGACACGCTGATTTTGGCGTGGTTTCGATAGGTGGTGCTATCATACATCCACGTTGATGGGGACTTCAACCCACGGAGGGTAATGGTTGCACGAGTCTACGGATGGCTCCACCCATGAAGGTTCCACAAAGAAGCAACCTTGTCTATTGCACCATGGCTTACTTCCACGAAGGACTAGCCTCAGTCGGGTAGATGTTCACGAAGTAGTCGATATCCTTGCTGTTACAAACTCCTTGGTTCAACTCCACATGATCTTGGAGGCTCCCAAGTGACTAACCAATCTAGGAGACACCACGCTTCAAAAGGTAATAGATGTCGTGTTGGTAATGAACTCCTTGCTCTTGTGATTCAAATGATAGTATCCTCAACACTCAATCTCTCACACACAAATTTGCTTGGGTAGGAGGAAGATTGGAGTGTAAAGCAACTTGAAGAGGCTAGAAATCAAGGTTCAAATGGTAGGAATGAAATCTCTTGATCTCGACACATGAGTAGGTGGTTCTCTCTCAGAAAATGAATAGTGGAAGTTGTGTTTCATTCTGATGGATCTCTTAGAGAGTAAGTGGTGGTGGAGGGGTATAAATAGGCAGCACCAAAAATCCAACCGTTACAAGCCTTTAACCCAACTCGGCGGCACCGACATGAAAATCTCCATGAGACCGACTAGTGCAAAAGACTTGACCGTTCGGCTTTTCAGTGAGACCAATCATACCAATTCAATGGGACTAAAGTGCAATGACTATGGCAAGACCTTGTTTTGGTAATTCCAATCAGTTCATCTTGGTGATTCCGAAATGAAGCAACTTCATCACAAAAACTTGGTTAGGCCGTCTCGGTGGGACTGAGAACCATTTCGGTTAGACCGAATTGCTAGGGTTCTGGTTGTGGCAATGGAAGGGTCATCTCAGTGGGTCCGAAGAAGGTGATATCAGTGGGACCAACATGAAGATTTAGGATTTTGGGCAGATGTGTTTTGAGAAAGTGATTGAGAGTTTTTGGAGCAATATCACTAAGCACTTGAGCAACAACCTCATCAATGATACCTCATCCCCTTTTAATAGTATTGGCTTTCCTAAGAGACTCAATGTGGTCTTGGATCACTAAACCAAAAAAGTAGAGTCTTGGAGTAGCCAATTCTTGTCCTTGACATTTTGAAGGGGTCAACAACATCATGTCCTTGCCATGCCACTGTTTAACATGTATGAAATATTCTAGGTAAAACTATTACTTCCAACAATATGTATGCTGACATTAATTCCCAGAACCACCAAGGGAGCAAATGTGCTTTCAGTGGGCGTTATATTCTAGTATGATTGTATAATGTGAATAGTGTTCACACAAGTTTGATTTGATAATGATGACATATATTCTATTTTTAGAATATATACAAGAGAAGTTTGCATCTTTCATTAATTTTAGGACATGCACTTTGGGCAAACAAAAAACACTCTTGCAAGTGCAAGCTCACACCCTATAATGAGGTCGGAGTTCTCGCACCGGCTTTGCAGCGATGATAGACACACTTGACGAAAGGACAATGCCCACGTTTGAGGAAAAAGTTGGATCATCGGGAGAGCCGGTACACTATTGCTACTGCTGTTATTACTCAGCTTGTTGATGACCCACAAGTATAGGGGATCAATCATAGTCCTTTCAATTAGTAAGAGCGTCGAACCCAACGAGGAGCAGAAGGAAATGGCAAGCGGTTTTCAACATGGTATTTTTCTGCAGGCACTAAAATTATCGGTAACATATAGTTTTGTGATAAGATAATTCGTAATGGGTAACAAGTAACAAGTGTAGCAAAGGTGCAACAAGGTGGCCCAATCCTTTTTATAGCAAAGGATAAGCCTGGACGAACTCTTATATAAAGCAAAGCGCTCCTGAGGACACATGGGAATTACTGTCAAGTTAGTTTTCATCATGCTCATATGATTCACGTTCGTTACTTTGATAATTTGATACGTGGGTGGACCAGTGCTTGGATGTTGTCCTTACTTTGGACAAGCCTCCCCCTTATGATTAACCCCTCTCGCAAGCATCTGTGATGACCCACAAGTATAGGGGATCAATTCTAGCTCTTTTCGACAAGTAAGAATGTCGAACCCAACGAGGAGCAGAAGGAAATGACAAGTAGTTTTCAGTAAGGTAATGTCTGCAAGTGCTGAAACTGTAAGTAGCGAGTAGTTTGATAGTAAGATAATTTGTAACGAGCAAGTAACAATAGTTAACAATAAGTATGCAGCAAGGTATCCCAATCCTTTTTAGACAAAGGACATGCCAAAATGGTCTCTTATAACAAGCAAAGCGTTCTTGAGGGTACACGGGAATTTCATCTAGTTACTTTCGTCATGTTGGTTTGATTTGTGTTCGCTACTTTGATAATTTGATATGTGGGTGGACCAGTGCTTAGGTGATGTTCTTACTTGAACAAACCTCCTACTTATGATTAACCCTCCCGCAAGCATCCGCAACTACGAGAAAAGTATTAAGAATAAATTCTAACCATAGCATTAAACTCTAGGATCCAATCGGTCCCTTACGGAATAGTGCATAAACTGGGGTATAAGTTTTTGTCAGTCTCGCAACCCACCATCTATATACTACTCCACAATGCATTCCCTTAGGCCCAAATATCGTGAAGTGTCATGTAGTCGACGTTCGCATGACACCACTAAGGGAATCACAACATGCATACTATCAAAATATCGAACACATATCAAATTCACATGATTACTTGCAACATGATTTCTCCCGTGACCTCAAGAACAAAAGTAACTACTCACAAATAATCAACATGCTCATGATCAGAGGGTCATTAAATAGCATAATGGATCTGAACATATAATCTTCCACCAAATAAACCATATAGTAATCAACTACAAGATGTAATCAACACTACTAGTTACCCCCTAGCACCAACCTGTAGTTTCGGTAACAAGATTGAATACAAGAGATGAACTAGGGTTTTAGATGAGATGGTGCTGGTGAAGATGTTGATGGAGATTGCCCTTCCCAAGATGGGAGAGTTGTTTGATGATGATGACGATGATTTCCCCCTATGGGAGGGAAGTTCCCCCGGCATAACCGCTCCGCCGGAGAGCAAAAGTGCTCCTACCCAAGTTCCGCCTCGAGACGGCGGCACTCCATCCCGAAAGTCTCCTCCTTATTTTTTCTAGGTCAAAATGACTTATATACCAGAAGATGGGCACCGGAGGTGGGCCGAGGAGGGCACAACCCACCAGGACGCGTCTGGGCTCCCTGGCACGCCAGGTGGGTTGTGCCCACCTAGTGGGCCCCCTCTGGTAGTTATTTGCTCCAATATTTCCTAAATATTCCATAAAAAATTCTCCATGAAGTTTCAGCTTGTTTGGAGTTGTGCAGAATAGGTAGCATGACATAGCTTTTTCAGGTCCAGATTTCCAGCTGCCAGAATTCTCCCTCTTGGTGTGTACCTTGCAAATTATGAGAGAAAAGGCATTAGAATTACTCCAAAAAGCATTATTATGGATAAAAAATTATAAATAACAGTAACAAAACATGATGTAAAATCGACGTATCAACTCCCCCAAGCTTAGACCTCGCTTGTCCTCAAGCGAAAACCAAAATCGAAAAACATGTCCACATGCTTTGAGAGAGAGGTGTCGATAAAAACAAAAATACGGACATAGAAGCACGATGTTGATTATCATAACAGCAATTTTTTTTGAACATATGACTTTTATCATTGAACTTGCATTATATACTTCCCATGAATAAGTAACAGTTCATCACATAATCGAAATATAAAGTAAAAACTCTATTAAAAACCAATAAACTATGTTCTCAGTCAACTTTGCAACTACAATTCATCATCTTTTCAGGAAGAGTCACGTGTCGGAGCCTTTTAGCAAGTCCACATACTCAACCATCATATAGTCTTCTATGATTGCTAACACTCACCTCGTACCCATGAGCAAAACGTTTCAACCGGACACCTAGAAAGATAGGGGCTTATAGTTTCGCCTCCCAACATACTCACCTCAAGGGTGATGTCAACAATAATAACTCATGCTATCTATATTCAACTGTATATATGTGCCTAGATCTTTCCTCACCACATGATGCTTGCCAAAAGAGAAAATAAAAAGGAATAGAAGGAAAACTTTGACTCTTTGCATAAAAGTAAATACATAAAAGTAAAATATAGGCCCTTCATAGAGGGAAGCAGAGGTTGCCATGCGCTTATTTATTTTCATGCTCAATCCCTTAGTGCAAGAGAATGTCACGTTGTATTGCTCCTTAAGATGACAACCTTTATTATGCAGTCTGTCACTTTTATTCTTTGTCATCCAAGTTCGTACAATGCTCAATTTTATCTTACACTAAATGATCTCACATATGTAGAAGCAATTTTTATTGCCTTTTTTCACCGATGACAACTTGCTTGAGGGATCTTGCTCAATCCATAGGTAGGTATGGTGGACACTTGAAATAGATTTGGGCTTAAGGGTTTTGGATGCACAAGTAGTATCTCTACTCGGTGCAGAATTTTTGGCTAGCAAAGATAGGGGGCAAGCATCACATGTTAAAGGATGTATGGCAATATGACTTCTATGTGAATATAAATATACATAAATCATTAAGTTGTCTTCCTTGTCCAACGTCAACAATTTTGGCATATAATATTTTGATGAGGACTCACAATCACAAAAGATTTCTAGGATAGTATATTTATATGTGAATCTTCTCTTCCCTTATTAAATCTTTCATGAGTTGCATCATTGACTAATGCTCTGTTTGTAAATCTCTAATAAAATTTCGTACTTATACTTTTCCTTATGTGGTGCTATCACCTACCATAGGATTAGTATATGATCTTATTGATTTATTTCCTTTCTTTTTTTCTTCCTTTCTTATTTATTTTCTTTATTTGCAACATGAAAGTAAAGAAAGCAAAACTCAGACTAACTTTATTATATAACTTGCACATGATTACGAGGATAGATCACTAAGTAGACTCTCAAATAAGAAAGGATCGAACTAACTTTATTTCATCTAAAGCAAAAAGATCGAACTAAGATAAGTAAAAGCAAAAAGATAGTGGGATGCTACGATACCAGGGCACCTCCCCCAAGATTGGCGGAAGCCAAGGGGAGTGCCCATACCCGATACTCAGTTCTCCTTTGATGGTGAAGAAGCTTCTTCCTCCTCGTCGGCCAGCAGTGCTTGTGCTATCACCGAGGATGGATTTACGGTAGCTTCCTTGCCCTTGCCTCCCTTGATAGCGTTCGTACGCTCCTCCCTCTTCGTCTCGATCTTCATCAGCCAAGCATCTTCTTCCATGTTGTTGGAGGAGCAGGAAGACATGATGCCCGACTTGATAAATCTGACCAGGAACAACAAGAAAACAGAACAAAGTATTTCTTCACGATACGGTGGTTAATAGATTCGGGAAGTATATATAGAATTTTTATCTTGCAGGTATAGTATACAGAAGAAAAACAGAGTCCGGAAGGTGCCCTAGGTGGACACAACCCAACTGGGCGCGCCAGGCATGCCTGGCGTGCCCTGGTGTCTTATGCCCACCAGGGGACATTTCCTAGGAGTTTCTTTATTTCCAAAATTCTAAAATATTCCAAAACTAATAAAAAATATTTTTGCGGATTTTTCGGAGACCGTTTACTTATCGTATCACGTACCTCCTTATTTTGACGATTTTGGGGTGTTCCAGAAGGACTCTTTTATGTGTTCTTCCGGTGTCAAAGTTTGGATAATATTAATTTCAACATTGATAGGCATACCTAAGATATAATGCTTTATTCGTTGCCAGTTGAAAACCTTTGGGTTAGTTCCTTTGAAATTATTTATTTTGATGGCTCCAGACCGGTAAACCTCCTCGACGACATATGGGCCTTCCCATTTGGAGAGGAGCTTTCTTGCAAAAAATTTAAAACGAGAGTTGTACAAAAGAACATATTCTCCGACTTTGAACTCACGCTTTTGGATTCTTTTTTCATGCCATCTTTTAACTTTCTCTTTGAATAATTTTGCATTTTCATAAGCCTGGGTTCTCCATTCATCTAAAGAGTTAATATCAAATAACCTCTTTTCACCGGCAAGTTTGAAATCATAGTTGAGTTCTTTAACTGCTCAGTATGCTTTATGTTATAACTCAAGAGGCAAATGACAAGCTTTTCCATGAACCATTTTATAAGGAGACATACCCATAGGATTTTTATATGCTGTTCTATAAGCCCAAAGTGCATCATCTAATTTCTTAGACCAATTCTTCCTGGACCTATTGACATTCTTTTGCAAAATTAATTTTATTTCTCTATTGCTAAGTTCAACTTGACCACTAGACTGAGGATAATAAGGTGATGAAATTCTATGGTTAACATCATACTTGGCAAGCATTTTACGAAAAGCGGGACTCCAAACCTTGGGAAAATAACTTCCTTAAGCATTTTAATAGAGGTGTGGTGATCAACACTACTAGTTGGAATAGCTTCTACCCATTTAGTAACATAATCAACAACAACCAAAATATGTGTATACCCATTAGAGGAAGGAAAAGGCCCCATGTAATCAAATCCCCAAACATCAAATGGTTCAACAGCAAGTGAATAATTCATAGGCATTTCTTGGCACTTACCAATATTACCTATTCTTTGGCATTCATCACAAGATGAGACAAACTTACGGGCATCCTTGAAGAGAGTACGCCAATAAAATCCAGCTTACAATACCTTGTGAGCAGTTCTATCTCCAGCATGATGCCCTCCATAAGCCTCGGAGTGACATTTCCGTAGGATTTGTCCATGTTCATGCTCAGGTACACAACGTCTAATAATACCATCTACTCCTTCTTTATAAAGATGTGGGTCATCTCAAAAGTAATGTCTTAAATCATAGAAGAGTTTTTTCTTTTGTTGCTATGTAAAGCTAGGAGGTAAATATTTAGCAACAATGTAATTAGCATAATCATCATACCAAGGAGTACTATTATCAACATTTATTGCAGCTAACTGCTCATCAAAAAAACTATCATCAATAGGTAGTGGGTCATCAAGCACATTCTCAAGCCTAGACAAGTTATCTGCTACGGGGTTCTCAACTCCTTTTCTATCAATAATATGTAAATCAAATTCTTGTAACAAGAGAACCCAACGAATAAGTCTAGGTTTAGCATCTTTCTTTTCCATAAGATATTTAATAGCAGCATGGTCTGTGTGAACAGTTACTTTGGAATCAACAATATAAGGTCTAAATTTATCACAAGCAAACACCACTGCTAAAAATTCTTTTTCAGTAGTAGCATAATTTCTTTGAGCACTGTCTAGAGTTTTACTAGCATATAGAATAACATTCAATTTCTTATCAACTCTTTGTCCTAGAACAACACCAACAGCATAATCACTAGCATCACACATAATTTCAAAAGGCAAGTTCCAATCAGGTGGTTGAACAATAGGTGCATAAATTAAGGCTTTCTTGAGTGTTTCAAAGGCTTCTAAACAATCATCATCAAAAACAAAAGGAACATCCTTTGCAAAAGACTAGTGAGAGGCCTAGAAATTTTAGAGAAGTCTTTAATAAATCTCCTATAGAAACCAGCATGACCTAGGAAACTACGAATACCTTTGATGTCCTTAGGACATGGCATTTTCTCAATTGCATCAACCTTAGCTTGGTCCACTTCAATACCTCTTTCAGAAATTTTATGACTCAAGACATTGCCCTCATTAACCATAAAGTGGCACTTCTCCCAATTCAAGACAAGATTTGTTTGTTCACATCTCTGCAAAACTCGCTGAAGATTGCTTAAACAATCATCAAAGGACTTCCCATGAACATAAAAGTCATCCATGAAAACCTCAACAATCTTTTCACAGAAGTTAGAGAATATAGCCATCATGCATCTTTGAAAGGTAGCAGGTGCATTACATAAACCAAAAGGCATACGTTTATAAGCATAGGTTCCAAAGGGACTAGTAAAAGTAGTCTTTTCTTGATCGGGTTGAGATACAGGTATTTGTGAAAAGCCAGAATATCCATCAAGGAAGCAGAAGTGTGTGTGTTTAGATAATCTTTCAAGCATTTTATCAATAAAAGGCAAAGGGTAATGATCTTTCCTAGTTGCTTTGTTTAATTTTCTAAAATCAATTACCATTCTATAGCCTGTAACAATTCTTTGTGGAATAAGCTCATTCTTATCATTAGGAATGACAGTTATACCTCCTTTATTAGGGACACAATGAACATGACTTACCCATCTACTATCAGCTATGGGGTATATTATACCTACTTCCAGAAGTTTTAGTATTTCCGTTCTTACCACTTCTTTCATCTTCGGATTTAACTGATGTTGATGATCAACAACTGGTTTAGCATCAGGTTCCATATTAATTTTGTGCTGACATAGAGTGGGACTAATGCCCTTTAAATCATCAAGAGTATATCCAATAGCATCTCGGTGCTTCCTTAGAACTTTCAATAATCTTTCTTCTTCATGTTCTGAAAGGTTAGCACTGATAATAACAAGATATATCTTCTTTTCATCAAGATAAGCATATTTCAAAGTGTCTGGTAATTGTTTTAATTAAAACACAGAGTCACCCTTAGGTGGAGGAGGACCTCCAAGAGTTTCAATAGGAAAATTATGTTTAAGCAGAGGACGTTGTTCAAAGAAGATCTTATCTATTTCATTTCTTTGATGCATATGTAAATCATTCTCATGGTCTAGCAAGTATTGCTCTAAAGGATCAATAGGTGGCATAGCAATAGAAGCAAGACCAATTAATTCATCCTTACTAGGAAATTCTTTTTCATGATGATTTCTACTAAACTTGGAAAAATTAAACTCATGATACTCATCACCAAAGCTAACACCCACAATTTGTTTCTTGCAATCTATCTGAGCATTTACTATGTTCAAGAAAGGTCTACCAAAGATAATGGGACAGAAGTCATCTTGCAGGGTACCAAGAACAAGAAAATTAGTAGGATGTTTTATTTTCCCACACAAGACTTCAACATATCTAATAATCCCACAAGATGATATGGTGTCCCTATTTGCATGTTTAATAATAACATCTATATATGTCTTGTAACTCGGTAGGTGCTATGTCTTTTATAATTTCTTGATATAGAGTGTAAGGAATAGCACTCACACTAGCACCCATGTCACATAAACCATGATAACAATGATATCCTATTTTAAATAACAGGCATGCCAACAACAGGTCTATGTTTATCTTTTCCATCAAGTTTAGCAATTCTAGCAGCTTCTTCACAGAAGTAAATAACATGCCCATCCATATCTTCTTCCAAGAGATCTTTAACCATAACTATGCTAGGTTCTACTTTAATTTGTTCATCAGGTTTAGGTGTTCTAACATAGGTTTTGTTAACCACAGTTGAAACTTTAGCATGTTCTTTATCCTAACAGGGAAAGGTGGTTTCTCAATATAAGAAGAAGGAACAACTGGATCAACATTATAAAGTATAGTTTCTTCTTTAACTGGTACTGGTTCTTTAATTTCATCTTTAATAGGTGGGTGATATTTAAACCACTTCTCTCTAGGAAGTTCAACATGAGTAGCAAATTATTCACAAAAGGAGGCTACTATCTCAGAGTCAAGTCCATATTTAGTGCTAAACTTTTGAAAAGCATCGGTATCCATGAAAGATTTAACACAATCATACTTAACCTTTATACCCGACTCTTTACCTTCGTCAAGTTCCCAATCTTCATAGTTGTGTTTAATTATTTCCAAAAGATACCACAGGAATTCAATAGTTTTCTTCATAAAATAACCAGCCCAAGAAGTATCCAACATGGTTTGATCATTACGAGAAAGCCGTGCATAAAAATTCTGAATAATAATTTCTCTTGAGAGCTCATGATTGGGGCATGAATATAACATAGAATTAAGTCTCCCCCAAGCTAGAGCGATACTTTCTCCTTCACGAGGCCAAAAATTATATATATAATTCTGATCACGATGGACTACATGCATAGGATAATTTTTTTGATGGAACTCCAATTTCAAACGATTCCAATTCCATGATCCAATATCATCGCATAGCCTATACCATGCCAATGCTTTTCCCTTCAAAGAAAAAGGGAAAACCTTTTTCATCACTTCATCCCTGGGTAAACCTGCAAGCTTAAACAATCCACAAATTTGTTCCACATGTATCAAGTGCATATTAGGATGTTCATTTCCATCTCCTGCATAAGGATTAGCTAGCAGTTGTTCTATCATACCCGAAGGGATTTCATATTCAATATTTTTAGTAGGTGCAGTAGGTTGAGGGGTAACTACTTGTGGTTCCGGACGAGGTGAAGATATCCCGAACAAACCCCTCAAAGGATTGTTTTCCATAGTAACAAATGACAATAAATTTCAGCATGCTATATAAATGTTTCCTTACCGAATTCCACTTACCAAAGGCGCTTCACTCCCCGGCAATGGCGCCAGAAACTAGCCTTGACGACCCACAAGTATAGGGGATCAATTGTAGCTCTTTTATATAAGTAAGAGTTTCAAACCCAACGAGGAGCAGAAGGAAATGATAAGTAGTTTTCAGTAAGGTAATGTCTGCAAGTGCTGAAACTGTAAGTAGTGAGTAGTTTGATAGCAAGATAATTTGTAATGAGCAAGTAACGATAGTAACAATAAGTATGCAGCAAGGTAGCCCAATCCTTTTTAGACAAATGACAGGGCAAAACGGTCTCTTATAACAAGCAAAGCGTTCTTGAGGGTACACGGGAATTTCATCTAGTTACTTTCGTGATGTTGGTTTGATTTGTGTTCGCTACTTTGATAATTTGATATGTGGGTGGACCGATGCTTAGGTGATGTTCTTACTTGAACAAACCTCCTACTTATGATTAATACTCCCACAAGCATCCGCAACTACGAGAAAATTATTAAGAATAAATTCTAACCATAGCATTAAACTCTAGGATCCAATCGGTCCCTTACGGAATAGTGTATAAACTAGGGTTTAAGTTTCTGTCACTCTCGTAACCCACCATCTATTTATTACTCCACAATGCATTCCCTTAGGCCCAAATATGGTGACATGTCATGTAGTCGACGTTCACATGACACCACTAAGGGAATCACAACATACATACTATCAAAATATTGAACATATATCAAATTCACATGATTACTTGCAACATGATTTCTCTCGTGACCTCAAGAACAAAAGTAACTACTCACAAATAATCAACATGCTCATGATCAGAGGGGTATTAAATAGCACAATGGATCTGAACATATAATCTTCCACCAAATAAACCATATAGTAATCAACTACAAGATGTAATCAACACTACTAGTCACCCCCTAGCACCAATCTATAGTTTCGGTAACAAGATTGAATACAAGAGATGAACTAGGGTTTGAGATGAGATGGTGCTGGTGAAGTTGTTGATGGAGATTGCCCTTCCCAAGATGGGAGAGTTGTTGGTGATGATGATGACGGTGATTTCCCACTCCGGGAGGGAAGTTACACCGGGCAGAATGGCTCTGCGGAGAGCAAAAGTGCTCCTGCCCAAGTTCCGCCTCAAGACGGTGGCGCTCCGTCCAAAAGTCTCCCCCTTATATTTTCTAGGTCAAAATGACTTATATACTAGAAGATGGGCACCGGAGGTCGGCCGAGGAGGGCACAACCCACCAGGGCGCGCCTGGGCTCCCTAGCGCGCCCAGGTGGGTTGTGCCCACCTAGTGGGCCCCCTCTGGTAGTTATTTGCTCCAATATTTCTTAAATATTCCATAAAAAAATTCTCCATGAAGTTTCAGCTTGTTTGAAGTTGTGCAGAATAGGTAGCTTGACGTAGCTTTTTCAGGTCCGGATTTCCAGCTGCTAGAATTCTCCCTCTTGGTGTATACCTTGCAAATTATGAGAGAAAAGGAATTAGAATTACTTCAAAAAGCATTATTATGGATAAAAAATTATAAATAACAGTAAGAAAACATGATGCAAAATGGACGTATCAATATGCAACTATGAAAGAAGAATTAAGATAAATCTAACCATACTATGAAACATGTGGATCCAAATCAGCCCCTTACGAAGCAATGCATAAACTAGGGTTTAAGCTTCGTTCTCTCTAGCAACCCATCATCTACTTATTAATTCTCAATGCCTTGCCCTAGGCCCAAATCATGGTGAAGTGTCATGTAGTCGATGTTCACATAACACCACTAGAGGAAAGACAACATACATCTCATCAAAATATCGAACGAATACCAAATTCACATGATTACTTATAACAAGACTTCTCCCATGTCCTCAGGAACAAACGTAACTACTCACAAAGCATGTTCATGTTCAAGATCAGTGGGGTAATAAATATCGTTAAGGATCTGAACATATGATCTTCCACCAAATAAACCAACTAGCATCAAATACAAAGAGTAATCAACACTACTAGCAACCCACAGGTACCAATCTAAGGTTTTGGGACAAAGATTGGATACAAGATATGAACTAGGGTTCGAGAAGAGATGGTGCTGGTGAAGATGTTGATGAAGATTGACCCTCCCTCGATGAGAGGATCGTTGGTGATGACGATGGCTTCGATTTCCCCCTCTTGGAGGGAAGTTTCCCCGGCAGAATAGCTCCGCCAGAGCCCTAGATTGCTTCTGCCCAGGTTCCGCCTCGAGAGGCGGCGCTTCATCTTGAAAGCTCTCTTCTTATTTTTTCTAGGTCAAAACCCTCCATATAGTAGAAGATGGGCACCACACGATGGCCAGGGGTCCCACAAGCCCTAGGGGCGCGCCCCCAGGCTTGTGGCCTCCTGGTGGGTCCCCTTCTGTAACTTCTTTGCCCAATATTTTTTATATGTTCCAAAATAATTCTTCGTAAAGTTTCACGACATTTGGAGTTGTGCAAAATAGGTCTCTCAGATTTGCTCCTTTCCAGTCCAGAACTCCAGCAGCTGGCATTCTCCTACTTCATGTAAATTTTGTAATATAAGAGAGAAAATGCATAAGTATTGTACTATAATGTGGAATAACAACCCATAATGCAATAAATATTAACATAAAAGCATGATGCAAAATGTACGTATCAACTCCCCCAAGCTTAGACTTCGCTTGTCCTCAAACGAATGCCGAAATCGATAATCATGTCCACATGTTTAGAGATAGAGGTGTCGATAAAAATATAATATGAAGATGAGGGCATCATGATCATCTTTAGAACAACATCATATTATCATATAACTTCTCATGCTAGAGTGAAATATCATTCACAAGGTAAAGTATGAACCAAAAACTTTATTGAAAACTAACAAACTATGATCTTAGTCACTGAAGCAATTGCAATTTATCATAATATCGGAAAGAGTCCATGTAAGAGCTTTTATGTAGCAAGTCCAAATACTCAACCATCTTTTAGTCTTTCATAATTGCTAACACTCACGCGATATTTATGAGATCAAAGCCTCAATTGGACACAGAGAAAGATAGGGGCTTATAGTTTCGCCTCCCAACCTTTTACCTCGACGATAATGTTAACAATAATAATTTATGATCACCTACATCCGAGTTGGTACACATGTCTGGATCATCCCCAACACATAGTGCTTGCCAAAAGAGAAATATAAAGAGGAAGGGTGAAGATTACCATGATTCTTGTATAAAGGTAGAACGTAAAGGTAAAAGATAGGCCCTTCACAGAGGGAAGCAGAGGTTGTCATGCTCTTTTATGGTTGGATTCACAAAATCTTAATGCATAAGAACGTCACTTTATATTGCCACTTGTGATAAAGAACTTTATTATGCAGTCCATCGCTTTTATTTCTTCCATATCACAAGTTCATGTAAAGTTTATTTTCTTCACACTAAAAGATCATACATATTTAGAGAGCAATTTTTTATTGCTTACACCGATGACAACTTACTTGAAGGATCTTAATCAATCCATAGGTTGATATAGTGGACTCTCATGGCAAAACTGGGTTAATGGATGTTGGATGCACAAGTAGTATCTCTACTTGGTGCAAAAGATTTAGCTAGCATGGGCTGGGAAGCAAGCTCAACATGTTGGAGGATCCATGACAATATAACTTCTATTTGGATATAAGAAAACATAACCCATTATGTTGTCTTCCTTGTTAAACATCAACTTATTAACATATAATATTTTAATGAGTGCTCACAATCATAAAATATGTCCAAGATAGTGTATTTATATGTGAAACCTCTCTTTCTTTATTACTTCCTATTAATTGCAACAATGACCAATACTATGTTTGTCGACCCTCAACAAATTTTATTCATCATACTCTTTATATGTGAAGTCATCACTCTCCATAAGATCATTATATAATCTTTTACTTCTTTTGTTATTTTTCTTTTATTATATCAAGGCTAGAAAGCAAAGCCCTCAACTCAAAACTACTCTTTATTATATAACTCTCGGTCTCGATTACATAGATAGATCACAAAACAAAACTCAAAGACTTGACCATACTAATTTTTTTATTCTACTAGATGACAATAAAACTAAAAGGATCGAACTAAGATAAACGATAAAGATAAAGATGTGATGGTGATACGATACTGGGGCGCCTCCCCCAAGCTTGGCACAAGCCAAGGGGAGTGCCCATACTCATGTGCTCAAGTCTCCTTCTCGGGAGGTGGTGGTGATGAGGTTGTCTTTTTATCTAGCTTGCGTGTGAGGCTAAAATTTTCCTCACTGAGATCCTCATTCTCTAGCTCAAGATTTAATACCCTTTTGCATAATGCCTCCTTCCTTACGTGTAGAAAATGGACCTTCGATTTGTTTCCTCTGTTAGGAAGGCTTCAATTCTTGAATTCCACATGCATATCTCCAGGTTGAGGTAGTGTATCTTCATCTTCATCAGAGCCGACATCTTCCTCCTCATTCGTAGCCCAAAAGTAAGGATAAGTATCCTTGAAGACATTTGGATCTAGAGGATGGTAAGAAATGGGGCTCTCTCCCTCCGAATCTTGAGACGACGGCTTTCCAGATCGGCTAGGAAAACAACAGAAAAAGGAACAAAGGATATTGTCAAGATACGGTGGTTAAAACATTCGGGGGACTATATAATGAACTTTTACGATGCAAAACAAGTATTCTGGGAGAAAACGGGGTCCGGAGGGCACACGAGGTGGCCACAAGCCTGGGGGGCGTGCCCTGGGGGGTAGGGCGCGTCCCCATGGATTATCGCCTCCTCGTGCGCTATTCAGACTACTTCTTATTTTTCTAATTTTTTAAATATTCCAAAACGGAGTAAAATTGCCATTGGAAAACTTTTGGAATCGGTTTACTTACGGTACCACATACCTATTCCTTTTCAGGGTTCTGGAGCGTTCTGCAAAGTTTCCCTTATATACTCCTTTGGTGTTACGGTATGAATAATGTTGGTCTCGACATTTATGGGCGTACCTGCGATATAATGTTTGATTCTTTGACCATTCACCACCTTCGGGTTATTGCCATCGACATTGTTGATCTTGATGGCACTGGAACGACAAACTTCCTCGATAATTTAAGGACCTTCCCATTTAGAGAAAAGTTTTCCTACAAAAAATCTTAAACGAGAATTGTATAGCAAGACATGGTCACCTACATTAAATTCACGCTTTTGTATCCTTTTGTCATGCCATCTTTTAACTTTTTCTTTTAAAATTTGGCATTTTCATAGGATTGGGTTCTCCGTTCATCGAGTGAGCTAATGTCAAATAACCTCTTCTCACAAGCATTTGAAATCATAGTTGAGCTCTTTAATTGCCCAATAAGCATTATGTTCTAATTCAAGAGGTAAGTGACATGCTTTCCCATAAACCATTTTATATGGAGACATGCCCATAGGATTTCTATAAGCAGTTCTATAAGCCCATAGTGCATCATCATGTTTCTTAGACCAATTCTTCCTAGATCTATTAACAGTCTTTTGGAAGGTCAATTTTATTTCTCTGTTACATAATTCTACTTGACTACTAGACCGAGGATGATAAGGAGATGCAATTCTATGGCCAACATCATAGTTAGCAAGCAATTTACGGAAAGCACCATGAATAAAGTGTGAACCACCATCAGTCATTAAATATCTAGGGACTCCAAACCTCTGGAAAATAACCTTTTTAAGCATTTTAATATAAGTGTTGTGATCAGCACTACTAGTTGGAATAGCTTCTACCACTTAGTAACGTAATCAACATCAACTAAAATATGAGTATACCCATTAGAGGATGGAAAAGGTCCCATATAATCAAATTCTCAAACATCAAATGGTTCAATAACAAGTGAATAATTCATAAGCATTTACCGACGTCTACTTATATTACCAATTCTTTGACACTCATCACAAGACAAGACAAACTTACGAGCATCTTTGAAGAGAGTAGGCCAATAAGAACAAGATTGTAATACCTTGTATGGAGTTCTATCTCTAGCATGGTGTCCTCCATAAGCCTCGGAGTGACACTTGCGTAGGATCTGTTCATGTTCATGCTCAGGTACACAACATCTAATAACACCATCTACTCCTTCTTTATAAAGGTGTGGGTCATCCCAGAAGTAATGTCTTAAGTCATAGAAAAAGCTTTTCTTTTGTTGGTATGTAAAATTAGGTGGTATAAATTTAGCAACAATATAATTAGCATAGTCTGCATACCATGAGGTACTACGAGAAGAATTTATAACAACTAATTGTTCATCAAGGAACTATCATCAATAGGTAGTGGGTCATCAAGAATATTTTCTAATCTAGACAAGTTATCTGCTACGGGGTTCTCAACTCCTTTCCTAACAATAATATGTAAATAAAATTCTTGCAGAAAAAGAACCCACCTAATGAGTCTAGGTTTAGCATCTTTCTTTGTCATGAGGTATTTAATAGAAGCATGATCGGTGTGAACAATAACTTTGGAATCAACAATATAAGATCTGAATTTATCGCAAGCAAACACAACCGCTAAAAATTTCTTTTCGGTGGTAGCATAATTTCTTTGAGTGTTGTCTAGAGTTTTACTAGCATAATGGATAACATTTAATTTCTTATCAACTTTTTATCCTAGAACAACACCAACATCATAATCACTAGCATCATACATAATTTCAAAGGGTAGGTTCCAAGCAGGTGGTTGAACAACAGGTGCAGAAATTAAGGCTTTCTTAAGTATTTCAGATGCTTCTACACAATCATCATAAATAATAAATAGAAAATCTTTTTGCAAAAGATTAGTGAGAGGCCTAGAAACTTTAGATAAGTCTTTAATAAATCTCCTAAAGAAACCAACACGACCAAGGAAGCTTCTTATACCTTTGATATCTTTAGGACATGACATTTTTTCAATAGCATCAACTTTAGCTTTATCAACTTCAATACCTCTTTTGGAGATTTTATGCCCCAAGACAATACCTTCATTAACCATAAAGTGGCACTTCTCCCAGTTCAAGACAAGATTAGTTTCTTCACATCTCTGCAAAACTCGGTCAAGGTTGCTTAAGCAAACATCAAAAGAAGTTTCGTATACGAAAAAATCATCCATGAAAACCTCAACAATCTTTTCACAGAAGTCAGAGAATATAGCAGTCATACATCTTTGAAAAGTAGCGGGTGCATTGCATAAACCAAAAGGCATACGTCTATAAGCAAAAGTACTAAAAGGGCAAGTAAAAGTAGTTTTTTCTTGATCCTCTTTTGACACAGGTATTTGGGAAAAACCAGAGTATCCATCTAGAAAGTAGAAATGTGTATGTTTTGATAGTCTTTCTAGCATTTTATCAATAAACCAGAGTATCCTCTTCTAGCATTTGATTCCTAGTAGCTTTGTTTAATTTCTTAAAACCAATTACCATTCTATAACCTCTAATAATTCTTTGTGGAATCAATTCAGTTTTATCATTAGGAACAACAGTAATACCTCCCTTCTTAGGGACACAATGGACAAGACTTACCCATCTACTATCAACTATGGGATAGATTATACCTACTTCGAGAAGCTTTAGTATTTCATTTCTTACCACTTCCTTCATCTTAGGATTTAATCGTCCTGGTGATCAACAACTGGTTTAGCATCAGGCTCCATATTAATTTTATGTTGACATAGAGTGGGACTAATGACCTTAAGATCATCAAGAGTATATCCAATAGCAGCATGGTGATTCGTTAGAGTTTTCAATAATCCGTTTTCTTCATGCTCTGAAAGGTTAGCACTAATAATAATAGGATATATCTTCTTTTCATCAAGATAAGCACATTTTGGAGTATCAAGTAATTGTTTAAGATCACACACATGATCACTCTTTGGTGGAAGATGATCTCCAAGAGTCTCAACAAGCAAATTGTGTTTCAAAATAGGCATTTTTAAAGAATATTTCATCTATTCCATTTCTTTCATTCATAAACATATCACTTTCATGGTCTAGCAAATATTGTTCTAAAGGATTAGTAGGAGGCACGACAATAGAAGCAAGACCAATAATTTCATCCTTACTAGGCAATTCTTTATCACGAGGTTGTCTACAGAATTTGGAGAAATTAAACTCATGAGACACATAACCAAAATTAACACTGACAGTTTCTTTCTCATAATGTACCTTAGCATTAACGGTGTTCAAGAAAGGTCTACCAAATATAATGGGACAAAAATCATCTTGTGGGGAACCAAGAACTAGAAAATCAGTAGGATATTTTATTTTCCCACACAATACTTTAACATCTCTAACAATCCCAAGTGGTGTTACATTATCTTTATTAGCAAGCTTAATAGTAACATCAATATCCTCTATTTCAGCCGGTGCAATATCATTCATAATTTCTTGATACAAAGTAAAAGGAATTGCACTCACACTAGCACCCAAGTCACATAAGCCATGATAAAAATGATATTGTATTTTAACAAAGACAACATGCAATGCCAACAACAGGTCTATGTTTATCTTTTTCATCGGGTTTAGCAATTCTAGTAGCTTCATCACAGAAGTAAATAACATGCCCATCAATATTTTCACCCAAGAGGTCTTTAACCATAGCAACACTAGGTTCTACTTTAATTTATTCAGAGGGTGTAGGTGTTCTTGTATAACTCTTAGGGACTACAGCTGAAGCTTTAGCACGTTCTTTTATCCTAACAGGAAAATGTTGTGTCTCAACATAAGCAGTAGGAATAACTGGATCAACGTTATAAGTAATGGTTTCTTCTTCAGCTTTAATGGATTATACTACTTTTATTTCAATGGGAGGATGATATTTAAACCACTTCTCCTTAGGGAGATCAACATGAGTAGCAAACGATTCACTAAAAGAAGCTACCATCTCAGAGTCAAGTCCATATTTAGTGCTAAATTCAAGAAACACATCGGTATCCATAAAAGATTTAACACAATCAAACTCAAGGTTTATACCAGACTCCTTACCTTTGTCGAGCTCCCAATCTTCAGAGTTGCATTTAATTCTTTGCAAAATATCCCATTTGAATTCAATAGTCTTCTTCATAAAAGAACTAGTGCAAGAAGTATCGAGCATGGATTGTGTTGGGAAATGTTGCATGGAAACAAAAAATTTCTATGCACATGCAAGATCTATCAATGGAGATGCATAGAAATGAGAGGGGGAGAGTGTGTCTATGTACCCTCATAGACTGTAAGCGGAAGCATTTAACAACGCGGTTTTGCAGGGCTTCCGATCAAGTACCAAACGTACGACACTTCCGCGTTATGTACACGTTCAACTCGGTGACGTCCTACGCCTTCTTGATCCAGCAAGACGACGAGGTAGTAGATGAGTTCTGATAGCACGACGACATGGTGACGGTGATGGTGAATTGATCTCCGTAGGGCTTCGCCTAAGCACTACGAAAATATGACTTGGGGTGTAAACGATGGAGGGGGCGCCGCACACGGCTAGGCATTTGTTTGTCCTGTGATAGGCACCCCCCTCCCACATATATATAGGTGGAAGGGAGGGAGGAGCATCCAAAGGGGGCGCCCAAGTAGGAGGAATCCTACTTGGGGTCCCTCCCAAGCCGCGCACCCTTTTCTTATTTGGAGTGCGGGGAAAGGCAGGGGAGGGTGGCACTCCCCCTTTCCTTTCTCCCATGAGAGGGAAAGGCAGGAGGGACTAGCCCTCCCCTTTTCCTTCCCTAGGGCTGTACAAACAAGGGAGGGGGTGCACCAGCCTCCTTGTGGGCTGGTTTGTCCCCTCCTTTGTCCCATAAAGCCCATATATTGCCGAGGGGTGCCCGGAAACCCTTCCGGTGACCCGATTCCTTCCCGGTATGTCCAAAAACACTTCCAGTGTCCAAATACCGTCATCCTCTATATAAATATTTACCTCTCAGCCATTTCGAGACTCATCGTCATGTCCATGATCTCATCCGGGACTCCAAACAACATCCTGTCACCAAAACATGTAACTCATATAACACTATATCATTAGCAAACGTTAAACGTGCGGACCCTATGACACTGGTATGCGTCGGTGCTATACAAACGGTTTTAAACCCCTTTCCGCGACAACATTTGGAACCGTCGCCAAGTGAGGGTGGGAGATAGGAGGGTCCTTCCCACACGACCCAGAAACCGTCGGGGATAGGCCCTCCTGGCACACAAGCTGACTCGTGTGCGATCGGGCGAGGCATGGAAACCCAGTTCTTTCTGTTCGTATGTACATCCCACACGGTGAATCCCAGAAAAACATTTCCGTTCGTATGTATATCACACATAGTCAATCCAAGGAGTACGTTTCCGTTCTTATGTACATCCCAAACGATTAGGCCGCTATAGTCGTGTGAAAAAGGTGGACATCAACATTTAATCTGCCGATATGTTTGTGATAGGTACGTTATCGCACACGGTTCAAGAATGTAAAATGTGTGCGGTGCCTCTACTAACGCCAACGTGTATATTTTCGTAACTGTGTGCGATTGGTATTCCTATCACACACGCACACTGGTTTAAAATGTTTGCCGTATTACCATGAATCGCACACGCATATGAGACGAAACCGTGTGTGCGTCCGAAGGGCATCGCAAACATTTCACGACAAAGAACCGTCTGTTTTCTTTTTTCATCGCACACGCTGTTTTCTTTCTAACCGTGTGCACATTATTTTATTCGCTCCTGTAGATTTTTTTTTGCTGTAATGTAATTTATTATTCGAATTGGAATTTTTGAAATATGAAACGTGCAATTCAAATTCTCAGCACAATGGTTCAACAACGAATCCATAAATAAATTGCCAGTACAATATGTTCATGAATTACAGGACTAGACAGTACGTAACTATGATGAACCACAATATTTATAGGCGGTAAAGGTGAAGAGACAAGTGTAAATCATTTTGACTGCCGATGTTGTTGAAGAAGCGGAATACCCATAATGTGCCTTCCTGCATGCCATAGGCACGAACAACTTTTGTCCAACCCCTTGTGACGATCGTCCGCTCATCCTTCACCGCCTCCAGGAAGACTTCTAGAGCATTATAATGGTAGCATGAATTATATGCTTTAACCTTAGTTGCATCCACTCCGGTCATGTAGTTTGCAAGGTAATCATCAGTAAATAGCTTCGGAAACCACTGAGAAGAGAAAAATATCAGATCATGAGGTCTAATAGAGTAACTTGTTGTGAGCAGGGGGAAAAAGCAACACATTACTTACCATCCTAAAATTCACTGATGTCTTGGACAAAGTGTAAATAAAGACCTTAATTCCCATCACCCGTTTCTTTCGCCTCACAATCTTTCTTAGTTTCCTCACTTGATGCTTGTTCATGAATATCTCATTGCCCCATACGCAAAAGGGATCAAAGCATGGATTAGTACCGCTCATATACCTACAAGCAACCAGTAAATGTTAGAAGCTAAATGAGATTGCACAAATGATGTAAAATACAACTACCTACATTCCTAAGTACAAGTATTTTTAGAGATTTCAATATGAACTACATATGGATGTATATAGAATTATACATATAGTTTAGATTAGAATCTAGATTCACTCATTTTGCTCCTTATGTAGTCTATATTGGAATCTCTAAAAATACTTAAATTTAGGAATAGATGGTGTATAAGACATGGGATGCAGCTAACCTCGACGGCAAACAACAACATCCCCCATTGTAGCCCTATGTAAGTACATGGAAAGCCAATGTTAACTACAACAGGGTTAACATCCACCAAAAATAGCAAATGGTAATAAAACGGCAACATCTTTTATGATATCTTCATTGCGAAAGAGTAGCACAATAGCAAAGGGACAGATTAAAAAATGGATACAACTGTTAATTGCAACAGGCTTAACAACATCCTAATTCATGTTTTGTAAGTTTGTAGCCATTGAAATACAATAGTTTAAAAATGGATACAAATGTTAATTGCAACAAGCTAAATGGCCACTGAAACCGGTACTGATAAAAATGCAATTGGCAGAGTTAAACATCACAAGGTAGGTGCTGCCAAAACATATAATGTCCCAGTTGTCTATAAAAAGGTAGGGGAACTAGCTAAAACGTGTTAGGCATGTTTACTACAAGATGCTTAAGACATCGACGTACAAAACATAGCCATTAATTGCAACTAGTATTGGTAAGATTGAACTGGTGAGTTCATACTTGGTAAGTCCTGAGAGGTAGTTGCTGGGGCACTTCATCCTGGCCAGAGCCTGCCCAAAGTCAGCAGCGGCGGAGGCAAGCTCTTCCTCTGGGTTGAAGCATGGATCAGTGCCCCCGACATGTGTACCTACAAGAACCAAGTAAATGTTAGAAGCCAAACTACAATTGCACAAATAATGTAAAATACTGTAAGACATGGGATGCAGCTAACCTCGACGACAAACAACAGTATCGCCTGTTATGGCCCTGCGTAAGTACATGGATAGGCATGTTAAGTACAACGGGGTTAGCATCCACCAAAAATAGCAAATGGGCAGCATCTCTAGTATATGTTCATTGCAGAGAGTAGCATGGTAGCAAAGTTTGTTGCTGGTATTGGTGAAATTGAACTGAACAATTAATACTTGAACATCACACAGTGTGCAGTACTGAAATAAACAAGGCACGAACATGCTTAATACATCAACCTGAAGGAAATATGCCCTAGAGGCAATAATAAAGTTATTATTTATTTCCTTAATTCATGATAAATGTTTATTATTCATGCTAGAATTGTATTAATCGGAAACTTAGTACATGTGTGAATACATAGACAATACATATAGTCCATAGTATGCCTCTACTTGACTAGCTCATTAATCAAAGATGGTTATGTTTCCTAACCATAGACATGTGTTGTCATTTGATGAACATGATCACATCATTGGGAGAATGATGTGATGGACATGACCCATCCGTTAGCTTAGCATTATGATTGTGTCAGTTTCATTTCTACTGCTTTCTTCATGACTTATACAAGTTCCTCAGACTATGAGATTGTGCAACTCCCGAATACCGGAGAAACACTTTGTGTGCTACCAAACGTCACAATGTAAAAGGGTGATTATAAAGGTGCTCTACAGGTGTCTCCAAAGGTGTTTGTTGGGTTGGTATAGATCGAGATTAGGATTTGTCACTCCATGTTTCGGAGAGGTATCTCTGGGCCCACTCGGTAATACTCATCACTATAAGCCTTGCAAGCAATGTGACTAATGAGTTAGTTGCGGCATGAAGTATTACGGAACAATTAAAGAGACTTGCCGGTAACGAGATTGAACCAGGTATTGAGATACCGATGATCGAATCTCAGGCAAGTAACATACCGATGACAAAGGGAACAACGTATGTTGTTATGTGGTTTGAACGATAAAGATCTTCGCAGAATATGTAGGAACCAATATGAGCATCTAGGTTCCGCTATTGGTTATTGACCAGAGACATGTCTCGGTCATGTCTACATAGTTCTCGAACCCGTAGGGTCTGCATGCTTAACGTTCGATGACGATTGGTATTATGAGTTTATGTGATATGATGTACCGAAGATTGTTCAGAGTCCCGGATGTGATCACAGACATGATGAGGAGTCTCGAAATGGTCGTGACGTAAAGATTGATATATTGGACGACTATATTCGGACACCGGAAGTGTTCCGGATGGAACCGGAGTGCCAGAGGGTTACCGGACCCCGCCCGGGGGAACTAACGGGCCTAGATGGGCCTTAGTGGGAGAAGAGGAAGGGTAAGGAGGGGCTGGCCGCCCCCCTTGAGTCCGAATAGGACAAGGGAAGGGGGGCGGCGCCCCCCTTTCCTTCCCTTCTCCCTCTTCCTTCCTCCTTCCCCCTCTCTTCCCTTGTTGGAAACCTATTAGGAATAGGATTCCTAGTAGGTATCCTACTAGGGGAGCGCCCCATGAGGGCCGGCCGGCCTCCCCCCTTGCTCCTTTATATACAGGGGCAGGGGGGCACCCTAGAACACACAAGTTGATTATTTAGCCGTGCGCGGTGCCCCCCTCCATAGATTTCCACCTCGGTCATATCGTCGTAGTGCTTAGGCGAAGCCCTACGCCGGTAACTTCATCATCACCGTCACCACGCCGTCATGCTGAAGAAACTCTCCCTGGACCTCAGCTCTATCTAGAGTTCATGGGACGTCACCGAGCTGAACATGTGCAGATCATGAAGGTGTCGTACCTTCGGTGCTAGGTGTCGGATTTCGAGTTTCGGCAGACCCTTTAGGTTCGAACTCTGGGGTGCGCGAGGAGATCACACCTTCTACCTACTTACGTCTCATCGCCTCGCAAAGGATCTAAACTACACGAAGAACAACACAAGGGACACGGGGTTTATACTAGTTTGAGCCACCATTGTGGTGTAATACCCTACTCTAGTTTGTGGTGTGGTGGATTGCCTCAGGGGCTGATGATGAACAATACAAAGGAAGAACTGCCTCGCGAGGGGAGGAGCTCTTGTGGAGGTGATGCCTCTTGGGAAGGATTGAATCCGGATCAGGATCTGATCCCTCTATACTATGGTGGCTAGCCCTATTTATAGAGCGAGGCCCTGGTCCTCTTCCCAAATATTGAGCGGGAAGGGCGCCAACAATTGGCCATTTTGAAGGGGAACATCTAGTACACTTGTCCTGACTAAAATTGGTCCTCGCCTGCCAAAGACTCTAAAGATGACGCCGGCTTGGGCTCCACGATGACCTCCATCCCGCCGTTCTGCTGGTCTTGGTCTTGTTGCACCGAAATGGTTGCCTTTGCTCGATACCCTTGCCTGCGCTTGCCCCCTTTGCACCAAAGAGGAAACAAGGACTCTGCGCAGGCCGGCGCCCGCATGGCTTCGGTCATCATGGCTTGCGTCACGGGCACCTCGTGAGGTGCCCCGCCTTGATCTCTCCGCCTCCTCGCGAGCCAGCCTGATGAGGCTGTGCCCGAGGAAGCTTCTTGTCGTCCGCCCCGCAAGGCTTGGCCCCTCGCGAGGGTCTTGAGATTGTGTAGACGAAGATGGGCCGTACTGGGCCACTCCTTGAGCCACGCCGCAGGCTGCAGGCAGGCAAGTCTGGGTACCCCCATTCCCAGAACACCGACAGTAGTCCCCGGGCCCAAGGTGCGCCCGGACTTGGCTTAATAGAGAAGCGAAGGGGCAAGTGCAAAGCGCCGCGGGCCCCAACAGCCTGCGGCCTTGGGCGCCGCGTGGCGGTTGATTGGACGTGGGTGTCCCTGCTTCCCCACGACGCCTCGACAACTGCACGAATTAACAAGTCCCTGCATGCAAAACGGGTCATGATTACCTGCGATCGTGGAGGCCGACGGTTGGCCTCCTCCGGCTATATGTACGGAATGGCGCGAGCCCTTCCACTTCATATTTTCCTGCTATTCTCCTCCTTCTTCTTCCTCGCCCTTGCTCCACCTTACGCCAATGTCACCAATCCGCCGGTTTTCTGCCGAAGAGAAAGGGAAGGCCCCCCGAGAGGGTCATGTCCCGCTTCCGCCGAAGAAGCGGCTTGTCTCCTACCACGGAGAAGGGGGTGCTTGGCAGGAGGTGTCGAGGCCACGGTTTGAGCAGCCGCCGCCTGGATTCCCATTGCCCTTGTACGCCCGGATCGAGGGCCCTGAAGACGCAGGCGCCGAGCGACACCGCCAGAGGCGCCGTCGCCGCCGGCGGATTACAGCGGTGCACGTCGTTCCTCCCGGAGTTCACGCCGAGGGCTCCTCTCGCGAGCTCGTGCTTCACGCTGCCATGCCCCTTCGATCTTGGATTCGCCTTCCTCCCTCCTTCGCCTTCGAGATTCCGCCAAGGGGGCCTTTCAAGCTCTGGCTGCAGCACGCCGACTGCAGTACCCCTGCGACCGAAGCGGATGTCGAGGTCGTCGCTCCGGGCAAGGTCTTCATGACCCGAGGCTGGGGCGAGATCGCCCGGGTTTGCCGATCGGAGGGGGCCCTCATGATCCATCTGGATTACGATGGCGCCTCCCTGATGTTCTTCAAGGTATTCGATGAAGATGGACGCCGGCTGGAGTGCTGCTCGAGAGGCAGCGGCCGAAGTTCTGGAGCGGCGAGGACCAGGCCTGCCGCCCGCTCCTCCAGCAGCTCCCCTGATGGCAGCGGGCGCACCGGAGGGTCCAGCGACTCTTCCGGGCTCCTCCTGACTCCGGTGACAAGCGACGACAGCTACAAGCCTTCGAGCTCGCGCCATGCCTAGAGCAGGGCCGGCGTGCCCGGCGGTCGATGCGGCTGATCTGGATGAGGTTGGCGCCGGCCTTGTGCGACCCACTGTTGATGATGGCGTCTACCGTCATGGTCCCTGTAGTTAGGCCTGCTTAGGATTTGCATCTTTTGTTCCTGCGAGGAGCCAAGAACACTCCCCGCGGGGGCTTGTAAGGTGCCTCTAGTCTCTTTTGTTAATACGATCCTTATCGTGAAGCAGTGTGAGGTGCTCGTGCCATCTCAACTTAGTTCTTCCTTTCGAACCTCGCGAGGACTTGATGCTCTGCGCCGACAGGTCTCGGTCCCAAGGCAAGCTTCAACCGTCACTGGTATGCCAGGTCGCGATGCCGTGTTCAAGGCCAGGAGGTGAGCGGCCCGGGGTCCAGTAAGAGCCCCTGAGTCGTGATGCTCAGGAGGTCCCCTTTAGCACTCAAGCAGCCATCGCTCGGTGAGAAAGGAGCGCAACATTGCCAACACGGAGCTGCATTAGGTGGGAGGTCGGTGCTGCGATAGCTAGTAGCTCTGGAGGATGACTTATCTTGAGAGCATGAAGCCACTCCTTGGCGCGGCACCAGGCCCGCGCGTCGGCAGTTGAGGAGTTGCCTGGCGAGGTCCTCGCGTGCCTCCTCCCTCCCGCCTTTACTCCCCTTCGTGCTCTACGTCCTCAGGTCCGGGCCCTCGAGCGAGCTCAGCCGTCGCTGGTATGCCAGGTCACGATGTCGTGGACAAGGCCAGAAGGTGACGGCCGGAGAGCCAGTAAGAGTCCATGAGTCGCGATGCGTAGGTACCCCCCTTTAACGTGCAAGCAGTTCGCGCCGACGAGAGGGAAGGAGACGCCACGAAGGCCTCGCCCGACGCTGCTCCTTAAAGAGATCCTGCAAGCTCATCACAAGGAAAACGAGAATTTGCCGTTACAATTGCCAGCCAGCTACTGGTTGCTCTGGAGGGGTGACGAGGGCACTGAGGGCCTAGTGAGGTGACGCCTTGCGGGGTTGCCGCGGCCAGAGCTCAGACACTCAGGTTTGTCGATGTTGCAGGGACGGACCCATGCGCAAGCATCGTGCCGTTAGGGAGCATCCATAAGTTGGTGTCAATCGAGCGGGCGATTAAGTCGAGCACGTTAAGCATGAAGGAGCAAATCCATTCAGATAGACACAGAAAAAGGTAAACACCACTCGGTCGGGCTCGAGCGACTTGGGGATAATGCAGCCTGAGGGGCGCCCCCAACAAAGTAACCTAAGGACATGAACAAAAGGGATACATGCCGCAGGGACGGACCCACGCGGCCTGGGAAAGATGCAACCCTGGGGGCGCTCCCAGTTGAAAATGAAACTCAAAGGATGTCACCTGATGATGTTAGAGATGAAGGGATGCTGAAGTAGCGGACGACGTGCGCTGTGGAAGTCGATCTTCATGAGCCCCCCAGGCCCAGGAGCCTCGGGAGGCTCCGGAGGCGCTGGCGGCTCCTCGAGGACCATTTCCATCTCCGCCAGGACTGTGGAATGCCTGACCTCTTGAGCCTCCAGAATGATCCTCATGAGGCGCTGACGTGCAGCAGCTGCATTCGGCAAGCCGTAAGGCATGCGGACATAGCTGTGGGGTGGACCTTCGCAGCGTCCCACGCATGTGGGCCAGAAGCGATCCTGAGAGGCGACTCGGTTGAGCCCTGTTACGTCGATGCAGACACGCAGCCCGCCATCCTCGCCTGGATGGGGAGCTACGGCGGGTAAGCGGCGGCTGCCACTCATGACTCTTGACTCCTGCAGCTCCTGAATGATCTCACTGGTGAACTCCTGAGGGTTTGGCCCTCCTTGCCTTGCTCCTTCTTGAGGGAAACGTGCTTTGAAACACGCCTCCAAGGTGCCCGAGCGCCTCCCTCGTGATCTTGGCAAAGTCGATGGCCCTCCAGGAGAGAGCCCTCGAGCCTTAACCGAGGAGGGCGCCGGGCGCGCCTTCCTATGCGACAGAAGGAGGCACCCCTTGAAGGGGCGCGGATCCTGAGGGGCCTGCCTCCCGAGGGTTCGGACCAGGCGATGTCTTCTTCTTCTTAGGGACTGCCTCGGGAAGTCTTCCGTTCCCGTGATCTGGGTCTTCGATCGTCGCGGCTTGAAAAGCGCGCTCCAGAGAACACACTACATCCCTCTCCTCACAAGGCACGGTGATGACTCCACCGCTTCCTAGCATCTTGAGAACATTGTAGCTGTGATGAGTCACTGCCATGAACTTGGCCAGGGCTGGGTATCCGAGGATGGCATTGTATGGCAGGTGAATGTGGGCAACATCAAAGTCAATGAGCTCGGTGCGATAGTTGTCGTGCTGCCCAAAGGTGACAGGAAGGCGGACTTGCCCTATCAGAACAGTGGAACCATCAGTGACTCCTGAGAAAGGCTTGGTTGGCTGAAGCTGATTGTATGGCACTTGGAGATTGTTGAACGTCTCGACGAACATGACGTTGAGCCCTGCTCCGCCATCGATGAGGGTCCTGGTGACCTGCACATTGCTGATGGTTGGGGAACAAAGCATCGGGAGGACTTCGGCTATGGCTGCGCACTTGAGCTGATCCGCAGAGCTGAACGTGATGGCGCACGCTGACCACCTGAGAGGGCGCATGGCCTCAAGCTTGGGGAGGACTGCATTCACCTCGCGAGCAAACTGTTTGAAGATGCACTGAGAGGCTGGGGCCTGAGCGCCTCCCAAGATACAAGCGATTACGCACGGCTCCTGGAAGCCCCCAGCCCCTTCGTCCTGATGATGGTCTTCATTCCTCCTCGGCTGTGGTGGTAGAGGAGGGAGGCCTGCGTTGCCTTGTGGGCGATCCTCGTGAGGCTGATCCCTCCAACCTCCCTCGCGAGGCTAGTCCTGCCAGCGGTCCTTGGGAGGTCGGTCACGCCACCTTTGGCGAGGGCCACGGTCTTCCCATCGTCCTCCTCCTCTTCCTCCTCCTCGGCCATAGCCCCGGTTGCTGCGCTCGGGGCGTCAGACGACACACACATCTCGCACAGCCCTAAGCTCTTGGCATTCGTTGGTGTTGTGGGTGTGGAGGTCGTGGTACACGCAGTACCGACTGCCCTTGGATGACTCAGGCCGATCCCTGCCTTGCTTGGTGTCTGGCTCTGCTGCAAGCACAACAGCCCCCTTGCGCTTCACGTCCTTGACCTTGGGCTTCTTCTCTTCTGGGTCAACAGCCGGAAGCTCGAGGAGGGAAAGGCGCCCTTCCTCAGCCCTGGCGCACTTGGTCGCCAAGTTGAACAACTCCAGGGATGTGCACAGGTCTTCATGGATCGCTAGCTCCTCTTTCATCTTGATGTCGCGCACGCCATCGGAGAAGGCCGAAATGATGGCCTCCTCAGTCACCCTGGGGATCTTGAGGCGAGCGTTGTTGAAGCGCTGGATGAACTTTTGCAGGGTCTCTGTCGTGGTATTCTCACGGGGGTTGTTGCAAGACGACATATGCCACAAGGGCTTAGTGTGAGGGTAAGACTGCTGCTGATAGGACCGGGAGCGGGTATGCGAGTAGCACGCGGTGGTTTACCCAGCTTCGGAGCTCTCCGGAGAGATAATACTCCTACTGCTGCATGTCTGAGTGTATCTGGTATATCTGGTATAGAGTGCTCCTGGAGCTATATCTGAGGTCAGTGCCATAGGCATCTGGCCTCGTATATGTGTGCATGGCCGCATGTTCCTGAGCATGCATGCGTGAGTGTGCGGCTGGCTAGCTAGCTCTCTTGCTAGCTAGCTTGCTTGTGTGTATGCGTGAGTCTCCATGGTGCCATTGTGGCCGTGGGAGTCCATCCCCTGGATGGATGGATGTGTGCCTTTATATAGGCATGGCTAGCTTACTATCTAAGCTATGTGGTGGTATGGGAGCAAGGCATGGTGCATGTCATGCTTGTCCCTTGGGTCACTTCACAAATAGTGCCAGGGACAAGTGACACTATACATGATGGCATCGAGGTACAGCCGTCTCATTCGCGGTATGGCCGCCACGTCGGGGTCTTGTCAGTGTCGCTTCGGGCTGCAGTCGGCAGCCGGCTGGTTGGCACAGTCGGCAGCCGGCTGGTTGGAGCAGTCGGCAGCCGGCAGCCGGCCGGACAGAGCAGTCGGACAGGGAGCCGACAGGAGCGGCCGGGCAGTCAGACTGAGGGGCTTTGCTAGCCCCGGTGTCTTGAAATATCATCTTGCCGTCTTCGGGGTACCCATGGTCAATTACTCCGACAGTAGCCCCCAAGCCTCCGGGCAACTTGGCAAAGTTGGGCGGAGGTTTTTTGGCGAGTGTTCATCGAAATGATCATGAAAAAAGACAAAGTTAGTCCATGCAGATATATCAAATGTTTGCTTTTAGCATTGCAAGTTTTATGCGGAGGGTGCCGACTCGGTTTCGTCCGAGCCCCCTTCAATCTTTTTCGTGTTCCCTCCGCTTTTTGGCTTGTGCTCTTGCCTGCCGGACAGCCGCTCTGCGGTCTGTGGCTGAGAGTGGGCCGCGAAGTGGAGTGTACAGTACTCAGAGTCTGGGAGCAGATTCAACTGAGTAGATACTTGTAAAGGAAACGGTCGGGTCGCCCGAACCGTTTTTCTTCCCAGTTGTTTTTCATGTGGGTGGCCTCCAGTGTCCACTCTTGCTAGCCGGACAGCCGCTCTGACTAAGAGTGGGCCTTTGGTACCGCACACGCTACTAAGCCATCTGCGGGAACTAACGTCTCAGGACAAGCGGCCAGCCCCTGGGCCAACTCTGGCTGGCGCCGGGGCAAACAGTGATGCAACTATAATAAAATGCGGAGATAGCCCCCGAGTATCGCTCGGGGTTATCCGTGCTCTCGCGGTGCAAAAATATGCGGGTGAGGAGCTCACATTGATATTTGTGTAGTCGCAGTCGAGGTCATGAAAGACAGCCGGCGCGGCACGGCACGCGCGGAGCGCGCTGGCGCACCCGCTGGGTGTGGCCTTCGAGCCCTCGGGTGCTCGAAGGGGTCCCGGCCGGTCAGGCTCGACCGGCCAGGCGGCGAGGTAACTTGCAGCGCCCGTTTCTTCTTTCTTCTCTTCTGCCGGTTGCTGGCAGCCGGACAAAACTCTTCTCTTGTCTCTTATTTTGTTTCTTGTAATCTTCTGTGGGGGCGCGCCAGCGCACCCACTGGGTGTAGCCCCCGAGATTCGGGCCGACTGCTAAGCAGTCGGGCCGGATCTTCCAGCTACTACTTTGTCTTCTTTCTCGCGGGGGCGCGTCAGCGCACCCGCTGGGTGTAGCCCCCGAGATTTGGGCCGACTGCTGAGCAGTCGGGCCGGATCTCCCGGCAACTACTTTGTCTTCTTTCTCGCGGGGGCGCGTCAGCGCACCCGCTGGGTGTAGCCCCTGAGATTTGGGCCTACTGCTGAGCAGTCAGGCCGGATCTCCCGGCAACTACTTTGTCTTCTTCTTTTCTTCTTCAGCCGGCTGTGCTCAGACGGACCGACTCCTCGGTCGGCCAGGCAGCAATGCGGGCAGACGAATCAGCCAGCCGAACAGTGATGCGGGCGGTCAACCAGAGCAGTTGGCTGGACTGCAGTCTGCAAAGTTAGATCCTCCTTTTCTTTTCTCTCTCTCTTTTTTTATCCGGCCACTCACTTTTCTGGCCGACTCCACGCGGGCAGCCGGCTGACGCTTTTTTTATATGGCCAGCCGGCCTTTGACTTTTCTCCAGCCGGCTCTTCTCTTCTTCTACACAACCGGATGGGCACCCAGCCCCTTTTTCTCTTTTTTCTTTCGCTTTTTTTCCAACCGGACCACGCCTCGCCCTTTTTCACTGGCAGCCGACCACAGCGGTCGGGTGGGGGAGCCGGCGGGGACGCGCAAAGCCGGCAGGCGGCCGGTTGCACTGGAGTCGGCAGGCGGAGGGCCGGCCGAGTGGCGGGAGCCGGCAGGCGGCCGGGCACGCTGGAGCCAACAAGCGGAGGGCCGGCCATCCGGGTTGCAGGCAGCCGACCTGCGCTAAGCCTGCAGGCGGCCTGGAACAGGCGACACGTGGAGATGGCCGTGGGGAGCCGGAGCGGAACAGCCGGAGTTCGGAAGCTGGGAAGCCGGCGTCCGGGAGCTGGGCAGCCGGCCCGGGCGCGAAGAGACGCGACCAGGCAGTCGGCGCAGGCGGGTGCGGCGGAAGGCCGGGAGTCGGCGCGCGCGCAGGACGAGGTGTGAGCCACGACGCGGCTGGGCGCACAGGGGCAGCCAGACCCGGACCCCGCGTGGCGTGGGAAGAGCTGGACCCGGCGCAGACGGTGACGCGGCGCAGGGCAGGACAGGCGGAGCCGGCACGGGAGAGAGTTGGAGCGGCGCCTGGGGCCACCCGCGCGTGCCCGCGGACGAGAGCCGCAGGGAGCGACGCACGCGTAGGGGCCGGAGACGGGGCGTGGAGGCCGGGGCTCTGGCTCGGGATGAAGCCGGAGGCAGGGGCGCCGGCGACCCGGTGTCCGGGTTGTGGCGCGGCAGCGGGGCCGACAGGCGGCAGGGCGGTTGCACGCGGAGGACGGAGCCGGCGCGAGACGGCCGGGCAAAGCGGAGCCGGGTACCGCGCAGTCGGCGGCAGGCGGGACGGCTCGGAGCCGGCAGCCGCAGGGACGCGGCCGCAGGGAGTCGGCCCTGTGTAGCGGCAGCCGGCGTAGCTGAGTCCGGAGGCGGTGGTCAGGGCGGGACGACTGGCGCGGCGGGGTGGCAGCCGACGCGGCGTGAGTCGGAGCCGCTTGGAGGCAGCGAGGCGCAGTCGGCGTGGCGTGGTGAAGACGGACCTGGCGGAGGGACGGCGAGGCCGGGCGCGCGGAAGAGTCGGAGGCGGCCGAGCGCGGGATCCGATGCATCCGAGCGCGGGGGCGGCCCGGTGCTGGAGCCGGCGCGGCTGGAGGCCAGGTTGACGCGGGCGGGCGAAGGGCGGAGCCGGCGAGCACTGGGCGCATGTGGAGCCGGCAGACGAGCAGCCGGAGCAACGCGGCGGTGCAGGTTGGCCCGGGATGAGGAGGCCGGACCAAGGCGCGGGGCGGTGGTGCGAGCCGACGGGCTGGATGGCGTGCGCGAAGCCGGCGCCTGCGGGGTCGGAGCCGCATGTTAGAGCCAGTCTGGGATGCGAGCAGCACGGAGCTCCAGCCGGCGCGTCCGGTGATGGAGTCGGCGGGCTGCGCGGGTCGCGCGCACAACTGTGGGAACCGGAGCGGTTGTTGCACGAGGCCAGGGCGATGCAGCGCCGTCGAGGAGCATGCGGCTAGGCGCACTGTGCGGGAGCTGCGGGGAGGCGCGCAGGGTCGAAGCAGCCAGAGGAGAGCGGTACGGCTGCCCTGGCGGGTCAACGATGAGGACCGGCGGCAACATGCGCAGCCAGGAGAAAAGTCTTGAATAAGCCGAGCGGCTAGGAGAAGGAGTGCGGCGCAGATGCCAGCCAAAAAACCACGCCATTGCCTGGGCGATATGTGTATGGGGATTATCTGGTTAGTATCCGGCCAATATCTGGCTTTGCATCTGGGTTCTGCATGGGTAGTGTATGAATGGTTTGACCATTGTTGACTAGCATCTAGCTAGCTTGTATGGACGAAATGTGGAGGAGCGAAAGCGCATTCCGGCCAGAGCAAGGCGCAGCGCGGAGAGGAGCAGACGCAAGCCGCGCGTGGATGGCCACGGCCGGCCGAAACGAGGCCCGCGCATGGCACGCGTGCGGACGGACGGTCGGCATCACAACGGTGGTGATGAAGAGGCCGGCGGCGAGGACGCGCCACCCCTCGCGGCCGCTCCGTGGGCGGGTCGATGTCGAGCCCCCCGAGCGCTACCGGAGAGACGGCGCGACGCCACGGCGGAGGCGATGAAGAAAAAAGGGCCCCGCCTGGACAGCGAAACCAGCAGCAGCGTGGTAGCATAGTAGTAGTACCACACCACGGTGGGCGCCAAATGTCGTGGTATTCTCACAGGGGGTGTTGCAAGACGACATATGCCACAAGGGCTTAGTGTGAGGGTAAGACTGCTGCTGATAGGACCGGGAGCGGGTATGCGAGTAACACGTGGTTGTTTACCCAGTTTCGGAGCTCTCCGGAGAGATAATACTCCTACTGCTGCATGTTTGAGTGTATCTAGTATATCTGGTACAGAGTACTCCTGGAGCTGTATCTGAGGTCAATGCCATAGGCATCTGGCCTCGTATATGTGTGCATGCGTGAGTGTGCGGCTAGCTAGCAAGCTTGCTAGCTAGCTTGCTTGTGTGTATGCGTGAGTCTCCATGGAGCCATTGTGGCCGTGGGAGTCCATCCCCTGGATGGATGGATGTGTGCCTTTATATAGGCATGGCTAGCTTACTATCTAAGCTATGTGGTGGTATGGGAGCAAGGCATGGTGCATGTCATGCTTGTCCCCTGGGTCACTTCACAAATAGTGTCAGGGGACAAGTGACACTATACATGATGGCATCGAGGTACAACCGTCTCTTCCACGGTATGACCGCCACGTCGGGGTCTTGTCGATGTCGCTTCGGGCTGCAGTCGGCAGCCGGCTGGTTGGCACAGTCAGCAGCCGGCTGGTTGGAGCAGTCGGCAGCCAACAGCCGGCCGGACAGAGCAGTCGGACGGGGAGCCGACAGAAGCGGCCGGGCATTCGGACTGAGGGGCTTTGCTAGCCCCGATGTCTTGAAATATCGTCTTGCCGTCTTTGGGGTACCCGTGGTCAATTACTCCGACAGTCTCTCCTGGCTGCTGCTTGATGCGGCACAGGTCGCTCATGGCTGGGGGCCGATCGTGGGTGCCTTGGAAGTTGGCGATGAAGCGAGTGTGCATCTCGTCCCAGGAGGAAATCGTGCCGGGAGCCAGGTTCAGGAGCCAGGTGCGAGCACCGTCCTTGAGCGCCATGGGAAACCAGTTCGCCATGACCTTCTTGTCGTCGTTGGTGGCTTCGATGCCTAGCTCATAGAGCCGGAGGAACTCCGCAGGGTCAGCCGTGTCGTCGTAGCGCGGGGGTAGATCTGGCTTGAACTTGCCCGACCAGGCAACGTTGCGCAGCTCGGCGGTGAAGGCACGACAGCCTACCGTGGCCACAGGAGGCCTTTGGTGATGGAGAGCTTGATCTTGGAAGTCTCCGCGCGCTACCGCCAGGAGCAGCGCGGGGTCTTGGCGCGCTGGAGCAGGAGCGCAGTCGTGACGAGCCGGTGCGGGGAGCACAAGGGCAGCTTCTTGGGGACGAGGGATCTCTTGGCAGCTCTTCTCTTGCTGCGCTGGTGCCAGACGGAGCGGGTCCCGTCCAGGGTCCACGCGCCTTGGGGCCAAGGCGCCTTCTTGAGGGGGAGGCGGCTGAGGTGCCCCTGGAGCTTCGTTGCCCGCGCAGGGCGGGGCGCGGTGCAGCGAAAGGGATGGCGCAGGGGAGCCCCCAGCGGCGCTGACGAGCTCGGTGATGCAGGCGAGCCACTCGTCGTAGAGGTCGTCGACGGGACGGTAGTGCAGGAGCTCTCGCATCAGGAGCAGCGCGGCATGCGTGTCCGCAGGAGCGCGACGGGCGTGGGACGATGAACCAGCAGGAGTCAGCGACGGGGTGGCAGTGCGGCCTTCCCGCCGCACCGAAGGATGCAGGGACGACACCTGCTGCTCTTTCCCCGCCGGGCTGGTGGCGGCGTGGATGGCAGGCGACGGGGAACGACGGGGAGGCCCTCCGATGGGGTCCGTCTAGGCAACATGGGCCGCGAGGGCATCCGGGCGCTCGGCGCGGGCTCGACGAGCGTCAGACATGGATGCGACGGACAACGAAACACAAGGCGGCGGAAGGCGGGTTCCGGCGCACCCCTACCTGGCGCGCCAAATGTCGGATTTCGGGTTCCAGCAGACCCTTTAGGTTCGAACTCTGGGGTGCGCGCGGAGATCACACCTTCTACCTTCTTACGTCTCGTCGCCTCGCAAAGGATCTAAACTACACAAGGGACACGGGGTTTATACTAGTTCGGGCCACCATTGTGGTGTAATACCTTACTCTAGTTTGTGGTGTGGTGGGTTGCCTCAGGGGCTGATGATGAACAATACAAAGGAAGAACTGCCTCGCGAGGGGAGGAGCTCTTGTGGAGGTGATGCCTCTTGGGAAGGATTGAATCCGGAACAGGATCCGATCCCTCTATACTACGGTGGCTAGCCCTATTTATAGAGCAAGGCCATGGTCCTCTTCCCAAATATTGAGCGGGAAGGGCGCCAACAATTGGCCATTTTGAAGGGGAACATCTAGTACACTTGTCCTGACTAAAGTTGGTCCTCGCCTGCCAAAGACTCTGACGATGACGATGGCTTGGGCTCCACCATGACCTCCATCCTACCGTTCTGCTGGTCTTGGTCTTGTTGCACCGAAATGGTTGCCTTTGCTTGATACCCTTGCCTGCGCTTGCCCCCTTTGCACCAAAGAGGAAACAAGGACTCTGCGTAGGCCGGTGCCCGCCTGGCTTCGGTCGTCATGGCTTGCGTCACGGGCACCTTGTGAGGTGCCCCGCCTTGATCTCTCTGCCTCCTCGCGAGCCAGCCTGACGAGGCTGTGCCCTAGGAAGCTTCCTGTCGTCTGCCCCGCGAGGCTTGGCCCCTCGCGAGGGTCTTGAGCTTGTGTAGACGAAGATGGGCCATACTGGGCCACTCCTTGAGCCACGCCACAGGCTGCAGGCAGGCAAGTCTGGGTACCCCCGTTCCCAGAACGCCGACACTAGGATCGGTCGGATCGTGAAGACGTATGACTACATCAACCGCGTTGTCATAACGCTTCTGCTTTCGGTCTACGAGAGTACGTAGACAACACTCTCCCCTCTCGTTTATATGCATCACCTAGAGATAGAACTTGCTTGATCGTAGGAAATTTGTTGAAATTACTGCGTTCCCCAACAGTGCCATCCGAGCCAGGTCTATGCGTAGATGTTATATGCACGAGTAGAACACAAAGAGTTGTGGGCGATAATAGTCATACTGCTTACCAGCATGTCATACTTTGATTCGGTGGTATTGTTGGACGAAGCGGCTCAGACCGACATTACGCGTACGCTTACGCGAGACTGGTTCTACCAAGGTGCTTCACACATAGGTGGCTGGTGAGTGTCTGTTTCTCCAACTTTAGTTGAATCGAGTGTGGCTACGCCCGGTCCTTGTTGAAGGTTAAAACATCATACTTGACAAAAAATCGTTGTGGTTTTTATGCGTAGGTAAGAATGGTTCTTGCTAGAAGCCCGTAGCAGCCACGTAAATCTTGCAACAACAAAGTAGAGGATGTCCAACTTGTTTTTCCAGGGCTTGCTATGATGCAATATGGTCAAGGCATCATGTGATATAAATTGTTGTATGCGATGATCATGTTTTGTAACAAAGTTATCGGCAACTCGCAGGAACCATATGGTTGTCGCTTTATTGTATGCAATGCAATCACCATGTAATTGTTTTACTTTATCACTAAGCGGCAGCGATAGTCATAGTAACAATAGTTGGCGAGACGACAACGATGCTATGATGGAGATCAAGGTGTCGCGCCGATGACGATGGAGATCATGACGATGCTTCGGTGACGGAGATCATGAGCACAAGATGATGATGGCCATATCATGTCACATATTTTGATTGCATGTGATGTTTATCCTTTATGTATCTTATTTTGCTTAGAACGTCGGTAGCATTATAAGATGATCCCTTACTAAATTTCAAGGTACAAGTGTTCTCCCTGAGTATGCACCGTTGCTACAGTTCGTCGTGCCGAGACACCATGTGATGATTGGGTGTGATAAGCTCTACATTCACATACAAAGGGTGCAAGCCAGTTTTGCACATGGAGAATACTCGGGTTAAACTTGACGAGCCTAGCATATGCAGATATGGCCTCGGAACACTGAGACCGAAAGGTCGAGCGTGAATCATATAGTAGATATGATCAACATAGTGATGTTCACCATTGAAAACTACTCCATCTCACGTGATGATCGGACATGGTTTAGTTTAGGGATAATTGTATTTATACCCTTAGTTGTGTCCCCCTCAACCGAATTCCCCTAGTTTTTGAAAACACGTGGTCTTGCCCGACCCACTTTGTCATCTTGTGCTTTTGCCCTTTGACCGTTTGATCGTCACTTTGAAAACTTCATAACTAATTCATACTAAATGAGAAAAATGCAAATAAGATACCAAAATGTTTGGAAAAACACCACCTATATGTCAATGTCACTTGCATTCATGACAAAAGTGTTGGTAAGTGCGCATCCGAGTTTTAGCTCTTATCATACCACCATGAATAGTAAACTCTAAAACACTTCAAAATATTCAAGAAAAAATTGGTGGCAAAGAATTGTAAATGTTTTAAGTGCTTGCCAAATTTCATGAGGGAATGACATTCGTGAAAGTCGTGGCAAACAAAACAGCTGATTTTCGAGTGTTAACTATTTTTTTCATGACTTCCACGAATGTCATTACCTGATGAAACTTGGCAAGCACTTAAAACATTTACAATTCTTTGGCACCAATTTTTTCTTGAACTTTTTAAAGTTTTTTAGACTTTCCTATTCATGGTGGTATAATAAGAGCTAAAACTCGGATGGGCACTTACCAACATGTTTGTCATCAATGCAAGTGACATTGACATGCAGGTGATGTTTTTCCAAACATTTTGGTATCTTATTTGCATTTTTTCTGATTTAGTATGAATTAGTTATGAAGTTTTCAAAGTGATGGTCAAACGGTCAAAGGGCAAAAGCACAAGATGACAATGTGGGTCGGGCAAGACCACGTGTTTTCAAAAACTAGGGGCAATTCGGTTGAGGGGGACACAACTAAGGGTATAGATACAATTATCCCTTTAGTTTATTTGGATCACGTGATCACTTAGATGATTAGAGGGATGTCTATCTAAGTGGGAGTTCTTAAGTAATATGATTAATTGAACTTTAATTTATCATGAACTTGTACCTGATAGTATTTTGCATGTCTATGTTGTTGTAGATCAATGGCCCATGCTACTGTTCCTTTGAATTTTAATGCGTTCCTAGAGAAAGCTAAGTTGAAAGATGATGGCAGCAACTACACAGACTGGGTCCATAACTTGAGGATTATCCTCATTGCTGCATAGAAGAATTATGCCCTGGAAGCACCGCTAGGTGCCAGGCCCACTGCAGATGCTACTGATGACGTTAAGAACGTCTGGCAGAGCAAAGCTGATGACTACTCGATAGTTCAGTGTGCCATGCTTTACGACTTAGAATCGGGACTTCAAAGACGTTTTGAGCGTCATGGAGCATATGAGATGTTCCAAGAGATGAAGTTAATATTTCAAGCAAATGCCCAAGTTGAGAGATATGAAGTCTCCAACAAGTTCTGTCATGGAATTGTCACGTCAGATGTCCTAGAGAAAGGACTTAGTCATGGAGCCATCGCAACTAGGAAGCTTAAAGGGGTTAAACGGGACAAAGGACACATGGTTTATACTGGTTTGGCCCCTTGCGGTGAAGGTAAAAGCCTACGATCCAGTTTCGGGTAGTATTGCTTATGTCTTGATTACCAGGGAGCGATTCCGCTTGACCTAGTTCTTGATCTGTGGTTACTTGCCGTGAACCGCCGCCAGGTCATCCCTTTATATATAGAGGTTGACGCCCAGCGGCTCACAGAGTCCCGGCCGGCTCATAAACAGTGCCCGGCTCGGTCTCTCTCTATTCCTTCCTTACAATACAAGTTACATACATATGGTGGTTTATCTCTACGGGCCTTTAATCGCCTTTGGGCCTTGGGCCTTTAACTGACCCGCCATCTTCAAGTGTCTCAGTGGGATTCATAATAGTGAATTGCCATAGGTGTGACCCGGCCTGTCACGCCCAATATGCGACCCTATCCAAAAGGAACTCGAAGGTCCCACCAAGGATAGACCCGCACATTGAGACGCTTTTGCAAGGTGGATATAATTACATCAACATTACATAATAGATGGGGATACATACAAGAGGCATACAATGCCACATGAATACAACATCACAATACATAAGAGCATCATCCGACTACGGATGAATCACAAACAGAAACTCAAACGACATCCACCCTGCTAGCCCAGGCTGCCGACCTGGAACCTATCCCCTGATCAAAGAAGAAGCAGAAGAAGAACTCAACGCAAGCAAGCATCGCTCTCGCGTCATGATCATCGCATGAACCTGTACCTGCAACTGTTGTTGTAGTAATCTGTGAGCCACGAGGACTCAGCAATCCCATTACCATGGGTATCAAGACTAGCAAAGCTTAAAGGGAAAGGAAGGGGTAAAGTGGTGAGGCTGCAGCAGCGACTAAGCATATATGGTGGCTAACATACGCAAATAAGAGCGAGAAGAGAGCAAGCAGAACGGCCGTCAACTAGTAATGATCAAGAAGTGATCCTGAACTCCTACTTACATCAAACATAACCCAGAAACCGTGTTCACTTCCCGGACTCCACCGAGAAGAGACCATCATGGCTACACACGTGGTTGATGCGTTTTAATTCGGATCTGGTGTCAAGTTATCTACAACCGGACATTAACAAATTCCCATCTGCCTATAACCGCAGGCACGGCTTTTGAAAGATTATACCCTGCAGGGGTGTCCCAACTTAGCCCATGACAAGCTCTCGCGATCAACGAAGGAACAGACCTTCTCCCAGGAAGACCCGATCAGACTCGGAATCCCGGTCTACAAGACATTTCGACAATGGTAAAACAAGACCAGCAAAGCCGCCCAATGCGCCGACAATCCCGATAGGAGCTGCACATATCTCGTTCTCAGGGCAACACCGGATAAGTCAAGCTACGAGTAAAACTAGCCCTCGAGTTGCCCCGAGGTGGCCCCGCAGGCTGCTCAGTTCGGACCAACACTTAGACAAGCACTGGCCCGGGGGGGGGGGGGCTAAAATAAAGATGACCCTCGGGTTGGCCGACCCAAGGGAAAGGGTAGGTGATGGTGAGGTAAATGGTAAAACCAAGGTTGGGCCTTGCTGGAGGAGTTTTATTCAAAGCGAACTATCGAGGGGTCCCATCAATCACCCGACCGCGTCGGGAACGCAAAATCCGGGAACATAACACCGGTATGACAGAAACTAGGGCGGCAAGAGTGGAACAAAACACTAGGCAAAAGGCCGAGTCTTCCACCCTTTACCAAGTATATAGATGCATTAATAATA
The DNA here is from genome assembly GCF_002162155.2 of Triticum dicoccoides. NCBI lineage: Eukaryota > Viridiplantae > Streptophyta > Magnoliopsida > Poales > Poaceae > Triticum > Triticum dicoccoides. The sequence continues at coordinate 672,373,483 of NC_041383.1, read as the reverse complement.
TAAGAGATATTGTGATATCCCAACCAAAATCATGTCCACCAGGGAGAAATCTTCAACTTCACCTGCAACTAGCAACACTATAAGAGGGGCTGAGCAAAGCGGTAACATAGCCAAACAATGGTTTGCATAGGAAAGATGTCAAAGGTTAGAGGTTCATGGCAATTTGGGATGGCTTGATAAACAGGTGATAGGTAGCGCAGCATAGCGATAGAACGAAACAACTAGCATAGCAATGATAGTAGTGAGATCCAGGGTAGCGGTCATCTTGCCTGAAATCCCGCAAGGAAGAAGAACGAATCCATGAAGAAGATGAACGGATGAAGCCGAACCAAGCGTAGATGAACGAATCCTCACGATCGCAACGAAACAGGAACTAACAAGAAGAAGCACACAACATAGTAAACACACCACAAATGAACAAGGCATGATGCACACACGAGCATGATGCATGACAAAGCTACATGAAGCTACTCATGGCAAGAGATGATGCAAACAAGAGCAACACATCAAGGCAAGTTTAAATGAGGCCGGGAACAACATATAACAATTCCGGTAAGTCCTCATATGCAAATTTCGAAATTGGTCCAGATCTGAATAAACCTTATGTTCAAGTTGTTAAGCATCAAGTTAAGATGCACAAAGATGATCTACACGAGATTCTAGTCAAGTTACATATAAAGTTCATTTAGTTCGGAGCTACGGCCTAGAAGATACGAGCAAAACAAGATAAACATGGCATTGATGCAAAATGCATACAAACATCAAGCAAACACCTCAAAACATGGATTCAACATGATAATATGAAACTACATGCAAAATCAAGCAAGTTTCATATAGAGCACACTCAAAACGGAGCAACGGTTCAACACACACACACTCTATACAAGTTATAGCAACAATCTGTCCAAAACAGCAACTAGGCATATTGCAAGCATCAAAACAAGATGCTACAGTACCCCAAAATAATAACAAAAGGCATGGACATGATGTACAGGTAAAGCACGACAAAACATGAACACTGAGCTATCTCCAGAAATCACTAGAACATGCTCAAACACACATGGTAAGATTGCAAGTTATAACAATTCAGACTTTGCAGAAAATAACATCACGATGCAACGTTTAGAGCTATCAAACAACATGTTACAAGAACATACAATAGCAAAGCAAGACATGGCATGAATCTACTCAAAGCATAGATCAAAAGTCCCTTATTGACCATAAGCCAAAAAGGATCATAAAATATGATGGCACCCACGTAAACATAGCAAGTTATAATACAGATTCAAACATGGCAGGAACATAATTATGAAGGCATGTAGATGAGCTTGTGCAACTCACTACAGAGCAAAACATGGCATGGCAAGGCACCCAACAGTAATAAGACATATTTGTGAAGCTAAGCATGGCAATATCAAGGTCATAAGGTGCATGGATCACTAGCAAAACACATGGGAACAAGTGAACTTAATGTTAACAGGCTGACAGCAACATTATGAAGCAACTTTGGTGTAAGATATGAACAAGCTACAACAAGCTATAAATGCAACCAGGGGCATGGATGGATAGAGGATGACATGTAGATCAAAACATGTTTATAGAACATCTCCAGATTATGCATAGAATGATTAGTAGCAACATGTTTATATAGCATAGCGAAATAACAGATTCAGCCTAGCAAAACAGCAACATCATGTACACTACTTAACAAGCTCGAATCACTCACCACAAGTCATTGATGACAAGATAATCATAGCATAATCAAGAAGACATGTTTGTGAAACAAACCAAGTCAAGAACAAGTCTATAGCATGCAAGGATCAACTACAACAAGCTTGGCCAAATTGAATAACATGTAAACAATCTGCGAGGAAACATTTTGAAGCAAAAGTAGAGCACTCAAATGACATGCTAGACTACTCCATAATTGCAACAAAGGGCAGGGATGGATAGACAATAATCATATGTTCAAAACATCCTTACTGAAGTATCTCTAAATATGCATGGATCTCTCTGTAGCATCAAGTTTACATGGCATCAAAATAATAGCAGAACAGGGACTAAAATCAGCAACATCACGATGCCTAGTTTGCATGCTTGTGCTAGTCACCACATTGACCACAAAAATGCATGGAATACACCACTGTAAATAAGACATAGCATAGATCAAAACACCTGTAGACATCAACCTCATAGGATGCACACATCAATCATGGCAAAAATGATAAAAGTGCTCGTTCTGTTAACAAACAGCAGAAAACATTATGAAGCACTCTTACAACGATGATTCAAGCATCAAGATGAGCTTAAATGAATATGATGCAATGGAATGAAATGATGTACTCATTGAGTCGAACAATTGATATATTACACGCACGAAACGGAGCTATGGATGCAGAGTTACGATAGGTCAAACATGGCATGATAATGAGCAAAAATCAGGGACTTAGTGAAAAATCTCACCCCGGAGAAAGTCAACGGTGGACAGAGAGATCCGGGACGAAGGGAACCGGGATGCGGGGGCGCTGTTTGGATCGGGGGACGGGTAGATCTCATCCACCCGCTCAGATCCGGCGAGGGAGGAGGTCACGGCGGCTCCGGTGGCCGGATCCGGCGAGCTAGGCGGCGGGACTCGGCGCGGGGGCGACGGAGGAGAGTGCAGGCGGTGCTCGGTCGCCGGCGTGGGAGAGTGGCGC